>NC_133463.1:40418330-40747496 GCF_048565385.1 Saimiri boliviensis
CTTGGTGAAAAGGTGGGAGGGGAAGGGAGATTGCTGACATATCCTTAAGGATGTTCTTGAGACTTTTAAGATTACAGAAGCCATTGTTTACTGCTTCTCTAAGTCAATCAATAGCAAAGTTTTCACTTAATGTTCTCCGGGGAAAAAAGCAAGACTAGTAAGACAAAAGAAAAATCCGTATGAAAGAAAATTATTTTTCGTTCTTATTTCATTTTGTCAATAGGCTAATGAACAATTAGAAGATGAAAATATGATAGCTCTGCTGGCAGTCTAGTAATTTAATTTTTTTTCTGGGCTTGGCCCCTATGTGTGCTTCTAGAGAAGGGAGCTCTTAGCATTTCAAAAGAGTGTTAATAACCCAAGACTTCATTGGATTGAACAGATTGGATGATTCCTTCTGTTCCTACAGCTTATACTTAGCTGATCTTCTAATGTCATTTAGATGGATTCAAATTTTGGTGCTGATACTAACTTGCTATGCTTACCATGGGCAAATCATTAACCTCTTGGCATTTGTTTCCTTAGAGATAGTAATAGTCTGCTTTATAATATTGCTACTGTACTGATGAAATGTTAAAATTAGAGAAATTAAAACAGTGCTTGGCACATAGGAATCCATTTCATGAAGAATTCAATACACAGATACTTTCATTTAATGAAGCAGACAATACACTGAAATTAAATAAATAAAATAAATTATATTATTAAAAAGAATTTATTAAGATTCAAAGCAGGATCACATGCTAATGAATGAAAAACAAGATTGGTATCTTACACAACAGACAAATATTCTTTGCAATGCAGCTATAATTAGAACTTTATGTATTAGACAAATACTATTTTTGGCTGCATTTCATGCTTTGGAATTATGATTATTGACCTCTAAAAACAACTACCTATAAATCTCAAAGCATTACCTCTAATAGTTCCTCAAAGTAGCTGATCATAAGGATTACCTGAGAGTTTACAAAACACTCACACACATTTCCTAGCCCTATCCCTGGAGAGTCTGATTCTCCAGAACTAAAGTGGGATCAAGGAGTTTTCCATTTAGGATGTTGTATTGATCTTTTTTCAATCTGGGAGTCATTGATTCAAGAGAGTTCCACTTCAGTTAGCTATATTATGCTCCCTTCTTGACCCTATTTTTCGAGAAATACTAGGAGACATCAGTCTACAGCTGAGATCATGCTGCTCCCAGCTACATCCTGGATTTTCCTGATGGTATTGCTCTACAAGGATTTCCCACCAACCACATTTAGCATCTTCTGCTGGGATTTACTCAATACTGAAGATTTTTAAAATACTTTTTAGAAATGTATTAGTAACCAAATATTTCATTTTGTCAGTAATTAAAACTGTGGTAGAAATTATTGGCTTAAAAAACACACTTTTTGGTAAACACTTTTTTCAAACAATTAAAGCAGGTAAATTATTTATTTCCATGAAATAATAAAGATACTAACATTACTGAGCCTCTACTCTGTCTCAGACACAAGCTAATTTTACTCTTCATAATAACCCTGCAAAGTAGGCGTGATTTTACTGTCTTGTTGATTAGGAAATTGACATTCAGTTCAGTTGAGTAACTTATTCAAGATTCCACTGCCAATAAAAGGCTGAGCTCAGGTTCCAAGCCAGATTTCTGATTCTGCATTCACAGCCATTTCCTCCTTCACTGACCAGTAGAGGGGCATCTCCCTTCTGCAGTGAAAATTATATTCAACTAGATTTTTTAAAACTATAATGTATTATCAGCGTATATAACATTTTTGGTAACCTTTCTTTTTAATAGACAATGTCTTTTTTGTTAGAATTACCCCACAGCACACTGTGAATAGGCTGTGAAAACTGGCAGCACAGACCAGAGTCTGATTTAGTCAAACAACAATCTATTTGTAAAAGTTCTCGGAAAACAAACAAAAAAAATGTCTTTAACACTTTGCCAAGCAGTGGAGAGGATGCTGGCTTGAGGGTTACATGTGCTTTCTTCCCACAGTTCAGAACAGTCTACTCAACAGCTTCAAACTTCAGTACATATATTTTTCCTCTTGTTTGATCACCTTGAGTACACTTGGAAATTTATTTGCACCGTAAGACACATGAAACTGCAAGGTAGCCCTCCAGATGCCCACAGGTGCATAAAACCCGTCATTTTGGGTTAGGTGCCCTTTTCAGTTTGGTCAGTTTGCTGCCACCAGGAAGGGGAACATTTGCATCCTCTGAGTGGTAGCCACTGCTCCCAACACCTGCTCCAAACCCTTTGTCTTTCTTCATTTAAACCCTTTACCCAAAGTTTCTTGGCTGGCAAGGCAGGAAAATCTCCTCAAAATAGATGACTGAGCATATATAACCCACTTTTAAAATCTTGTAGGGCTGAGGTAGGCTAGTGACTTGGGGTCATTTTCCAGCTTCACTCCCTTTTCATTTACTTATTTATTCACTCATTCATTGATTCAATACTTTTTAAGGGGCAGCTGTGTGCCAACGGCTCTACAAGCACTCAGTATGATTAGTTATCCACTGTCCATCCTCAGGAAGCTGCCCGAGAGATGGTTTATAAAAGGCAGCCTAATGGAGGAATGTGCAGGGCACTGAGAGGACAGGGAAAGGTTATCCATCCCAGCGAGAGGAGGTGGGCTGAGGGTGAGGGAAAGCTTCCCAGGAAGGCGACCCCTTAGTTCATTCTGACAGGATGAGTGGGAAGAATCGATCAGGGGTGGGAGACTGGGACTTGATGAGGGGCATTGTGGACAAGGAGGACAACATGAGCCCAGACTTTAAGGAGGTCACCAAGTGTGTGTGTGTGTGTGTGTGTGTGTGTGTGCGCGCGCGCACGCCCATGCATACGTACATGTGTGTTTGCATGTGTGAGTACGTGGGGGCTGTGAGGATGCATATGGAACAGTGTGTTGTAGAGAAGGAGGACCGCCCCAGCTCTGTATGTCGAGGGTGGAGTCTGAGGTGAGGAGTTCCAGCAGATGAGGCTGGAAAGGCAGGAGATGAGGCCACCCTGGTGCTCCTGAGACAGTTAGTTAAATCAGTTCATCGTGTCATCAGGGAGCGGAACAAAAAAGTTAAGAATGAAAGACTACACTCAGAGATAGCTGCCTTGTTACTCCTCTGCAGATAGTGATCAGAAATCCTGAGGTGCTCCAAGATCTAACAGCTTCCTAAAGCCTGAAAATGAAGACTGACACTCCGTAGGATACTTGGCAGCTCTTCCTCAAAAGCTTCTCTGGGCTTTAGTTTCGTAAGTGGGGAAGTGAAGAATCAGAATTCTGGAGTTACGATGCACGAAGGCTCTGAGGTTGGCTGCCTGGCTCTGCGTGCTGACTCCAGTTGCAAGTTCTATGAGCTGAGGCCAATTACTTAAGTCTCTTTGCCTCAGTTTCCTTGTTTATAAAATAAGGAAGATTATGGTTTTTATCTTTGAGTTGCCCTATTCATAAAATGTTCATAAAGAGCTAAGCTTACCTGGCACAAAAGAAGCATTCAGTGAATGTCCATTATTACTGTAACTGTTGTTATAGAGACTCATCTTAAATCTAATACTTTAGGACTCCCCAGTTATCTCCCATATTTACTGCATAATTTTCATTGTAAAAGTTTAGCAAAGGTTTAGAGAAAGAAAAAGATTTGAGGGCTACGGTGTCATAAACTGCCACATTGTAACAATGGAAGTATTTTTCTGCCTATCTTCTTATTGAAAATATAATTTATAATACCAAAGCTCATGCATGTAATTCATATAGTTGTTTTAGGATTAAATAAAAGTAAGTATGTAAGGATGCTGAAATGCATGGTATAGGCATCTGGTATACATATTCAATAAGAAATAAATAACTATATTCCCCTTTACACAAATACAAATTGTTATTATTTCCATTAGAGGAGAGAGAATATAGAGAATAGAGCATATTTAACTTTTTGATGAGTCCTGCAAATGTAAGGACATGAAGATACATGAAATTAATAGGTATTTTATCAAAAACAAACAAAGTGGAAATACTTTTACAGCCACCTGTGGAATTGTTGTTATTGATAGCCACAGAGATATATTTAATAATAGTGCTTTATGGATATCAGTGATATCCATGAGTGCTTTATGGATATCGGTGACATCAATATCATGCAAGCTGACTGATAGCAATGACATTATAAAACCTTGGGATGTACACCTGGAGGATGCAGAAGAAATCCTCCCTCCATACAAAGCAAGAGAGTGCAAAGCAAACTAAAAACAGAGGTGATAAAAAAAAAATGTGTTCTTAGAAATGTTAATACTAACCATGATCCAACAGATAAATTAAGAAAACCTCATCTTGTAAAGAGCATAGGATTATTTATTGAGTAGAACCAATGCAGATATTTATGTACAAGATTAAGCTAAAAGCAGAGCTTTTAAGTGGAATCTAGATAGAAGGAAAGATAATCATGATGAGGCTTTCCCACACTGTCACTGAGTGTCCTGTGGGTGACAGCAGCCCTCAGCACGTGCTAAGAGGATAGAAACTAGTTATTTGCCAAATCCGTTCCCATGCCTCAGGCTTCTCTTACATCAGCCACCCCTTCTATTCCATTCCCTCACTTAAAAGTTACTTTCAAGACCCCTGCAACCAAGCAGACTAGGAAAATACTATCTTATTCTCGTACTCATGGAGGCAGCCTCCAGGCCTGCCAGTCACAATAATGGGACACTTTTTATTTAAATTACCAAACACATACAGTCAATCAATAAATATTTAGTGTTTTCCCAGGAAGTTTAAGCATCTAAGACTCATGGAGATGGCAAAAAAATACATTTCATTGATGATGCCGTAAGTTGTAAGGAAAACATAATTTTATGTCAACTGAGAAGAGAGAAACACTTCCAACTAACTGATGACACAATGCCATCCTGATGGTTTGTACACATGCATGAGTTGGTCATGTCGATTTTCATTGCCTTACATTTTTTTCATCTATTAAGAGGTAATTGGCAGTTTCTCCTTTTTTTCATTACCTTGCCTTGCATATGATAACCAGTCCTTTTGCCCACATTTTAGTACAAAATGTAACAAAGCTTCAACCACTTATCTCTTTCTTAGGTCATAGAAAACATGTAGTAATTGCTTTGCAAGAAAATACAGAATGGTAGTCATTCCTCCAATCACTAATATCTACTTCACTACTGTTACATGTCTGCCCCCACTTTTCTATTTCTGTGCCCTTCTGTGTACAAATCGCTTTTATTTCATTACTGGATTATAATGTATTCTTTCCATAGATATTTTAAGTGGCAATTAAATTCAACATGTGGAGTATCAACAATGCCTCAACGGATGTGATGATACTATTGAGAGCTAAGACCAAGTTCACCCATGTGCAAGCAGTGACAGCTCTATCACCATGATGATGATAACAGTGCTTCAATTCATGCTTTCAGAGATGCTAAAATACAGGGGTCTTGGATAAGTTCATCTGAGAGTGGATAAAATGTAATAATAAGCTTGATTCCTGTCTTTCAAATGTCCATACACCGTAATTTGTAAATAAGACACAGGCATATAATATGACACCCACAAGTCAGTGACTTGCATAATTTTCAAAAGGCTGTCACAGACAGTAAGTTCTCTAATTCTTCAGTGCAGAAAGATAATGCTTAATATTGATTTAGATTCTTTCCAAAGGGAAGGATGGAGACCCAATTATCTTTACTATTTTCAGTTCCTGTGGTCGTATTCTTCCATGCCAAAATAGTGTACAGTAATATTTTATGTATGGTAATCTGACACCTCCACCTTAATTGCCAGGCATTAAGGAGGTATAGAGTGTTTTAACATAATCAAGAGTGCAGCAAACAGCTACCACACAGGCGTCAGTGCAGGAAATAAAGAGGAATGAGGAGTGTGTGTTCTGAAGGTCAAAGTCTCCACACAGACCTCCTGCCAGGCAGGCCCAGGTGCTGTCTCCCTTAGAGTTGGCATATATGTGGATCTGCACATGTTTATGCTCAAACCATTTCCCCAACTCAAATATTCTCACCTAGCCTCAAAACACAAGTCATTTAAAGAAAGCTCAGCTTAAATATTCAATAAGGAAAACTGAGTTTGGGGGATTACTGAATACAGGAAGGTGATCAGGGCACTGGAAGAGAACAGATGAACCATTACCAATGGTATCAACCAGAGAATATCCAGCATCTACCAGAGCAGCCTGGCAACCATACAACCTCTTTTTATTCAAGCCCTTCAGTCTGCTTCCATAGTAGAAAACATTTACATCTGTAAACCAAAGGGTATAGTACAGTCCTTAAATCTGAGCATAACACTTTGTATTTTGTGGTTATTTAGAAAGATGTGTAGCTGGAATGTGTTATGGGTGGAATTGCATCCCTAAAAAGATAGGTTGAAGTCCTAACACCCAGTACCTCAGAATGTGAGAATGTGACATTATTTGGAAACAGTCTCTATGGAAGTAATCAAGTTAAAATGAGGTCATTAAGATGGGCCCTAATCCAGTAGCTCTGGTGTCATCATTAAAAGGGAGATTCAAACGTAGAGACAGATACACAAAGTGAAAATGTTGTGAGGATATAGAAAGAGAACACCATGTGAGGATAGAAGGTTAGAATGATGTGTCTACAAACTGGGGAACCCCATAGACTGTTGACAAATCCTCAGAGACTAAGAAGAGGCAAGGAAGGATCTCCTTTTTCAGGTTTCAGAGGAAACATGGCAACATGGCTATGCCAACACCTTGACTCATGACTTTAAACTTACAGAATTATGAGACAATAAATTTCTATTCTTTTAAGCCACCCAGTTTATGGTACTTTACTCTGGCACTCTGGCAGCCCTCCCTGGGAAAGGAATACAGCATGATACAATTTGTTTTTGGTTTTTTTTGTTTTTTTTTTTTTTTTTGGTTTTTTTTTGAGGCAGAATCTCACTCTGTTGCCCAGGCTGGAGTGCCGTGGTGATCTCAATTCACTGCCACCTTCACTTTCTGGGTTCAAGGTATTCTCATGCCTCATCTTCCAGAGTAGCTGGGAATGCAGGTGCATGCATCCATGCCTGACTAATTTCTTTTTTGTATTTTTTTAATAGAGACTGGTTTTCGCCATGTTACCTAAGCTGGTCTCAAACTCTTGGCCTCAAGTGATCCGCCCTCCTTGGCCTCCCAAAGGGCTGGGATTACCAGCATGAGTCACCAAGCCCAGCAATACAATCTTTTATTTAGTGGGCTCCTAAGAATAATGAAATGTCAACACTTCATCATCTGTTCAAAATATTTTTAAACATAGAGGAAAAGTATGGAAAAGAAGAGTCAAAATACATCTATTTATTTGTTACAATCTACCAGAGTCCAACGAATACCGTAGATAGCAACATTTCTGCCCATGCTGTTTCCAGTAGCTACCATAGGAAGTGCTGATGCAAATTTGGCTAAGTGGCTGTTTCCCACTGGAATGTGATTAAAACAAAAGCAATGCTAGGCCACACCAAGGATGTCAGGCAAAGTTCCAGCTTTTCCAAGGGACAAAGTTGAAAAGTACTTCAGTGGTTCAGAAACTGCTACAAACAAAACAGATCACTGACGCTGTGAAAAGAAAAGGTCACAATCATGTGGTTCCAGTTTTCAGGAATTGCGGATGTAGGTTCGTGTTGGTCTCCTGGGAATGAAAGATTTTTAATTGGAAAAACTTGTGACTGAAACCTAACATCCAATACCTGAAGCTAATGGATTTATTATTAGGGTCCCCATATCCTATTATCTACTTGAGCATTTTCTAGACTCTAAAAGCAACCCCAAATTCATTAAACCTTTCTATAATTCAAAGAAACAAAATCTGAGATATACAGGTTTCAAATCACAATCAAGGCATGCTATAACTTAAAACACTCTCAGAATATGAAGTTTCATCTTCATCCAAAAGATGCCCATTTTTCCAGCAAATGTAGCAAAATCTACAGATTTATACACTCTCTTTCTTCATAATACCAAAGATGAAATGTACATAGTTTTTTTAAAAGAAAACTGTTATCATTCAAACATTTCTTAAGATGACATTTTAATCAAGCATCTTGAGAAATATACCAAAATCAGACTTCATTAACTGATATTTCAAAACAGAAATATATGTTAGTATTACATAATTACATAGAATGGAAACACTATAAATTCTCTTTAGAAGAAAAAACATTATTCAATTTTTTGCATATCTAAAATAATATAAGGAATAATTCTCTATAGAGTTAATAAGATACTAAACAAAACTTAGTCTGTGTTTTAATGCTCCTTAAAAACAAAATGGTAGATTGTCTATATCTGTCTCAATTCAGATCACTTGTTTGTTTCCTTGGGATTTGTCACTATTTGGGAAATAAGAACTTTCCCTTTCCATTTCTTCCCTACCTGAAACCTCTCTGGACTTCTTTTGGTCATTACCTTCAAGCCCAAATTGTTTACTCATTCACCATTTCTGTCTTCACGCCACAAACTCTTTACATCATCAAAGCCATGTAGAAGTCTTTAGATATGATGAAAAAGAAGATGAAAAATTAATAATTTTTAACAAGTAGTAAGAAAGTCTTCTTTATCCAGAATTCCAAAATTAGCCTCTTATCCCGAAGAGCTTTTCTCCTATTTCTTATAAAGCAACTGAGGCAATGAGTTACTGCTCAGCCCTATGTTTTCTTAGAGTCCTAGTAAAGATTACAGTGATGCAGAGGAATGTGGAGTCATGGTTCTTGCTTTCTTCTTAGGAGCTAGCTTTTAGGTCCTCCTTCTGTGCTAAATAACTTTCAGTGACTATTGCAAGGGCTGTGCACAAGTTTGGATACCACATGAAATCAATGTGTTAATTTTCACTTGTTTCCCACAGAAAATTAATCTCTGTGACAGAACCAACTTAACACTTCCATTTTGGGGTTCAGTTACCTGAACCATGTCAATATAGAAATTATTTTCAAAGTTACTGAGTCATTTTTTAAGGGCCACTGGATAGGCTTTAATCATCATGACTTTTAAAGTCAATTAATTACAAGTAACTCAGATGTGTTCTGTGCTGAGACTGTTTCCACATGTTCGTTAAAATTGATTCCCCTTCAGCGTCAGGTTGTAATTTCTTTGTTCCTGCCGAAATCAGTATTTTGTACTCAATGGGCTTTTTTGAGTCCTCTTATTTTCAGAAACTTTACTACGGAAGAATTGCTCGCTCTAACACCCAGCATAGAGATTCCATGAGACAGAGTATAACACATCCCCTACCTTCATCTACCCAGGTCAGAATTTAAGCTGGGATCTGAAACTCACACCATCACTCAGTTCAAAACGTTGGTTTCCCCAGAAGAATACTTAGGAGTCATGGATTCAGAAGAAATTAGCACAAGGGAGACAGAAGATGATGGCACTGTGGGTTTTTTTTTTTTTTTTTTTTTTTTTTTTTTTTTTTTTTTTTTTTGAGACGGAGTTCCGCTCTTGTTACCCAGGCTGGAGTGCAATGGCACGATCTCAGCTCACCGCAACCTCCGCCTCCTGGGTTCAGGCAATTCTCCTGCCTCAGTCTCCTAAGTAGCTGGGATTACAGGCACGTGCCACCATGCCCAGCTAATTTTTTGTATTTTTAGTAGAGATGGGGTTTCACCATGTTGACCAGGATGGTCTCGATCTCTCGGCCTCGTGATCCACTCGCCTCGCCCTCCCAAAGTGCTGGGATTACAGGCTTGAGCCACCGCGCCCGGCCGGCACTGTGGTCTTAAAAGGAATGTGATAGGGGTCCTTCTCCAAAGGTCTCAAGTTTTACACCAATGTTTGCCTGAAAATGTGGGTAGAGTTGATTAAAAACTGGAATTAAAAATATGTTATGTTTCTCACATTTCCTTTATAAATACCTCTATATTTAAGCCTTTAGAAACTGACCAACAGAACAAGAATGATCAAATGAAGACTGGCTTTGCCCATTTTAGACTGTAACATAAGAAAACTGAAAATTGTCCTACTGTATTATGAAAGAAGTAAACTAACTATCCTGACACTTAAATTTTTAAATAACAGCTCTATTTAGATATAATTTATATATTGTAAAACTCACCATTTTCAAGAATACAATTCAGTGGTTTTTAGTATATTTAAATAATTTTGCAACCATCACTACTATAATTTTAGAACATTTTTATCACCCCGACAAGAAACCCCATTAGCAATTGCCCATTAGCAATTATTCCCCATGTCTTCCTCTCCCAAGCGCCTCACAACCACCAGTCAACTTTCTGTCTCTATGTATTTGCCTATTTGGGGGTATTTCATATAAATGGAATTATATAATATGTGGTCTTTTGTGACTGATTTTATTCATTTAGTATCATGTTTATAAGGTTCATTCATGCTGTATTTCACTCCTTCTGTATCACTACTTCATTTCTTTTTATTGCTAAATTGTTGAAGTGAGAAGATCAGGCTTGATATTTCCAGGAAACCAATTTGTTAGATGTTTATTACCTAGAGAAACTGTTCACATTAGCTCGATGTGATTCATTCAATTCTGGGTCATAATCCAAGAGCAATTTGGTAAGTATAATCCCACTTCTGCCAGGGTCCTGGCCAGAAACAGGCAGGCACCAGTTGGACAATTCAATGACAGTTTAATATAGGGACTCTTCAGAAAGTGTGGGCAGGATGTGGAATCTACATGGGACAGTGCAGAACTTCAGAGCTACCCAAGCAAGGGGTTCTTACCACTCTAAAGGCAAGGGAAGGAAGTAGTGACTGGATCCCAAAGAGACAGCTGTGTGGAAAGGGCTGCCTGGCAGGAGCTAGGGGGTGGGAGGAAGTCACTTCAGAGGGCCGGGAAGTTGGTCCTGATAGCATTGCTCCCCCTGAGAGATGTCATGGCAGGACCAGAAGGGACACTGGGAAGACAATGGAAGATCCCATGTCCAGTGAGAGAGCTCTGCAAAGAGCAAAGTGTGATGAGCAAGCCCGTAGGTGAGAGTGTGTGATTTGATTCCTCTACAGCAACATCTCTAGATCTTCAGTAAAGTTACAAACACCATGAGATGCTTGCCAAGAGGATGTTTTTAATTTTTTTTTCTCATGGAAACCAGAATAGGACTGAACGGAGAAAGCAAGTTTGGGTGCGGGAATACAAAGGGATAAGAAAAACAGAAAATGTTATGAGAAATTTTCAGAAATAATGAGGAGGGCTTTTTTTTTCTTTGACCCATGTAGATTCTCAAGGAACCAGGAGACCCAAGTTACGTCTGGTGGGGCCTGGATGCATTTATATTCAGGAATAGAAAACCAACAGTTTTTTGATATAATTATTCATAATAATAAAAGGAAGCCTTATTATGATCTCCACAGATGGTACTCACGCTTCTTTAGTTCAACCAAATCTACAATGCATATATTATCACTTCGTATTCAGTGTCATTAGTTTTCCCTCATGGTTAGTTACTGTATTGCAATAACATCACTTTATTATCCCTTTCATTGCAGATGAACAATTCCACAATCATGTTAAAGACTTAATAATCCTTTGCTTGTTATTTTGGAAAACCAACCACCACGTCTATAATAATTTCTGTTAGAATGTGCATTGTAATTTCAAATAAAGGACTTTAAAACAAAATTTTGTAGTATATCCATTTATGAACTGAGTCCTGTTGGTCCTAACAGTTAAGTCTAAGAGACCCACCAGAAGGAGAGAGTTAGTAAAGAAGGATGTGGGGGAACAGAGAGATGAAATTTTTTTGTAGGGAGATACATATGAAGAGGTAGTAATTGGTGAGGGAGTTTGGGATTAGTGCTGATAAAGGGAAATTTATTATATTGAAGGAGAGCCATATACTAGATTAAATATGTGTTGTCAGTGAATTCTGAAGAACACATTTCTCAGCAAGACATTGAAACAAACTAGATAAAGAGACTGTAGAATGTTTATATTCTTCTGACCAACCAAAGTAAGACAGGCCAAGTTTATAGTTGGAATTACTCCAAATGGAGAAAGGTTCCAGCTACATTCAAAGCACTGGCACCTCTCCCAGTTGCTCTAGTGATTGAGCCCCTCCTAATCTTAATGATTTTGTAATATAAGGAAACATCCAAGCAAACAAGTCTCCTGTAGGAGGGAGGTCTGAGGAGGAGAGTGTAGGGGATGAAGGATGAGATCGTGGGGAAAGAAAATTAAATGATCTACACAGAATACTGTCGCCCTGAGTGCTACAGCATCTCACATTTTAATGCATACACACATCACCTGGAGGTCTGGTTGAAATGCATATTATGGTTCAGTAAGTCTACGGTGAAGCCTAGGACTCTCATTTCTAAAAGACCTGCAGGTCCATAGGTCACATACCCTAGATTTCTTGTCTCTCCATCTGACAACAGTGTCAATGAGTTATTCATTCCTAAATCCATCTCAACTCTTCTACCACGTAGCACTGGTGCCCTGTAGGAAGTCCTGGGCGTGGGAAACAGTGGAAATCTTTTTCACTGTGACTTTTGTGACTTAGGCTTGACTGTTAGCTGTGGCAACTTGCTGTTGTCACCAGTTCCTTGGCTTTTGCTGCTGGGGTCCATCTATTTTATGGATGGGCAGGTTTTGCTGTTTTGGGTCCATCCATTTTATGGATGGGCAATTGAGAATCATGGGGTAAGTTGCTTACTATCACACAGGTAGAATGGAAAATGCCCAGGAAACAGTACACACCGTAGGCATTCAGTAAATGCTTGCTGAATCTGAAAATACACCACCTTTCAAGATAAATGTGCTGCTTTTCAGCATTCTCAGATCCTACTGCAGTGGGTGAGTAAACAAGAGGTTTGAAGATCATTTTGGCTTTTTGTGTATTTATTTATTTATTTATTTATTTATTTATTTATTTATTTTGAGACGGAGTTTTGCTCTTGTTACCCAGGCTGGAGTGCAATGGCGTGATCTCGGCTCACCGCAACCTCCACCTCCTGGGTTCAAGCAATTCTCCTGCCTCAGACTCCTGAGTAACTGGGATTACAGGCACGCGCCATCATGCCCAGCTAATTTTTTTTGTATTTTTAGTAGAGACGGGGTTTCACCATGTTGACCAGGATGGTCTCGATCTCTCGACCTCGTGATCCACCCGCCTCGGCCTCCCAAAGTGCTGGGATTACAGGCTTGAGCCACTGCGCCCGACCTGTGTATTTATTTTTATACATGTTTCCTTTTATCTGAACATGTTATGAAGCTGTCTGATAAATGTTTTAAACTCTTTAAACATGTTAGAAGTCAACCTTTTCAAATTATATTGTATTGTTAACCCACTACATTTCTCTCCCTTGTTGTTTCGTAACTGTATCTAAAAACTGAAGTAGTTTGAGTATATTTTGATAAATCTGGGAAGACATCCTCTTATGTTCAATCAATACTTACATGTTTTAACATTACAGTTTGGACATGAAAATGGCAAATTGCTTTAAGGCCAACCTTTACGTGTTACTAATTTCTTGTCCTCTCAACACATACCACAGTGCCTGGTGCATCATAAATACTCAATATATTTATTCATCAGATAAGTAAAATGATGAATGAACAACTCTTATATTGAATGCCACATACATGTAATAAAGTAATTATTTCCTGAAATTCTTTCCTGAAATGTTTTTTTGGGTTGGATTCAATCTGGCTATGTAAAGACAATGTTCAGACTCTGCTACGTATTACCTGTGGGAACTTGATCAAATCATAGAAAGAGGGTAAGCCATTTTCTCCTTTTTAAAATGGGGACAATAAACTCTCTTTGCAGAATAAATTATGAAAGCTGATGGAAGGTAGTTGTGAAGTTCGTAACTGTTGTGGATTGAATTTTACACTCCCCTCAAAAATTGTGCATTGAAGTCCTAACCTAGGTTACCTCCAAAGGGGACTTCACTCAGAGATAGGATCTTTACAGAGGCAATGTAGTCAAAATGAGATGAATATAGTGGGCCCTAATGCAAAGTGACTTGTGTCCTTACTAAAGGGGAAGTTTGGTAGCAGGCACACACACAGGGAGAATGCCATGTGAACATGAAGGCAAAGATTGGAGTGATAGATTGGAGTGATTTGATACAATATCAAAGATTGCCCCCAACCCATTAAAAACTAGGGAAGAGGCATTGAACAGATTCTTCCTCACAGCCTCAAGAAGGAATCAACTCTGCTGACACTTGATCTTGAACTCCTAGGCTTCAGAACTGTGAGACAATAAGTTTCTGTTGTTGAAGCCACTTAGTTTGTCGAATTTTGTTATAGAAAGTAATACAATGTCCAACTATGATTATTTCCTGAGTTAAGAAGTTAAAATTGCCACGTGCATTGGCTCATGCCTGTAATCCCAGCACTTTGGGAGGCCAAGACAGGCAGATCACTTGAGGTCAAGAGTTCAAGATCAGCCTGGCCAACATGGTGAAACCCTGTTTCTTCTAAAAATACAAAAATTAGCTAGGTGTGGTGGCAGGTGCCAGGAAGCCCAGCTACTTGGGAGGCTGAGGCAGGAGAATTGCTTGAACCCAGGAGACAGAAGTTGCAGTGAGCTGAGATTGTGCCACTTCACTCCAACCTGGGTGATAGAGTGAGACTCAGTCTCAAAAAAAAAAAAAAAAAGAAGAAGAAGAAGAAGAAGTTAAAGTCATCTTCTGGGAGGAAGGAGTTGGTATAGAGCTGAAAGCTTGAGAAAAGAGGCTTATCCCTCCTGTAGTGACTGGAAATCTCCCATGTGTCAGCTGTTGCACTTGTCACCAGAGATACAACCATGGCTAAGAGCCATGGCTACTACCTTCACAGAGCTGACTGGCCCACAAAGGTTTGAAAGTGCTGTAGTGGGGAACAGGTAGAGGAGGCAACCTGCATTGAATAAACAAATGGTTAAACTGTACCAGGTTCAAACTGTTGAAAGGCACAACCTTTTATGACTTAGATTTTACCTGCTTCTTTGACTTCGTTTTCAACCTTCAATCGATTCCTTCCCCGTCACTCCACATATCGTGTACATATGTGCTTGTGCACAAGCGCACACACACACACACACACACACACACACACACACACAGAGGCCATAATGCCACCATACTCACTTGCATTTCTCAAAACTCTGATTTTTTTTTTGTCTCTCACCTTTGCACATTCCATTCTCTCTGGCTGAAAGCCCCTCTCCCCTGTTACTTACTTGGCAGGTTACTAAGTTTTCCTGTATTTTAAACTCAAGCATTATCCTCACATTTAAAATTTTCCAACCAGAGTCTGAGTTAGAGGTGTCTTCTCTGTTTCTACAATACCAGACACTCATTATTTCACTGGATTGCAATTGGCTGTTGCTTTGCTTGAGGCTAGAGGCTGAGTGGTTTTCATCTCTCTCCTTCATGCTGAGCGCAGTACCTGGAACAAAACAGATATGCAATACACATTTCTTGAATCTAATGAATAATTAATTAATGTAGAAAATATCATATGCAAAGATATTCAGCAACCCATACACATATGGCAAAATAGCTATATTATAGGGCTGATTTTTGGTATCACATGCACCTGTTCCCTGTTCCTGCCTCATTGGGTCCTACAGGCTTCTGCACCAACCCTCCACATCCTCATCCACCTCCAAGGTACCTCTCATCATTAGCCCAGCTTGCCATTAGGTGCTGAATGCGTGTTTCCACCCTTCGCTATTCACTCGGAAAGTCTCTGTAATGCTAGCATTTATCTTTTGAAAAGTTGCCAAGCACAGCAGTAAAGCTGTGTGGTATTTTTCATCTGTGCAACTTTAACAAGTCTCAAGGAGGCTCTAAAAAAGTCATAGCGCATTAAGTCCCTCCTTAGCAGTATTTAAATACCTTTGAAAATAAGTAAACATGTAAAAATAAAAGGAAAATAAAGTCTGTTGAAAGATTTCGATTGTTTTCTTCATTTTTAAAAATTTACATTATTTTACTTTTAATTGACAAATAATCATTGTATATATGTATGATTACAGTGTGATTGTTTTGATGTATGTATATATTAAACAACCACATATCTTCAGTGGTAGATACAGACAAGTACTTCTTAAAACAGTCATAAGAGCATTAGGAGCCGTAAATCCTAATTATTTACTCTGCCTCTGCATTGGATTGTAGCTTGGCTTTAATCTCTTGCTTTTAGAAAGCTTAGATTTTCTCCTATTTATAAAATGAAAATAATTCAAGTATTTCTTCTACAATACATGTTCACCTCTACAAAATTGGACACCAAAAATAAGAGAGCTAATAGAATAAAATTGGGGAAAATTCCTAGTGAGCTATGGAATTTCACACCCAAGACGCTAATGAGAATAATTAAACTCCTAACAGAAATAATCAACATTGTTAAGTCTATCTTTGTATTTATGTTCAATCAGTTAATCTTCACAGTTTTAACTCCTGGTTCTGGTGTTTTCCCTTTGAAAGAGACCCTAAAAGTTACTCTCTTCTAGTAGATTATTTAACAAATATTAGAAATCTTATCCAGAGTATAACTTTTATTTTTTCCATTGTTTTAATAAAAGGGAAATATCTTTGCTGCTTTGTTATGTGCACTAACAGTTTAGCCAAGAAGCTTAGTATAGTAGGAAGTATAGCAGTTCTTAAAGCCACTAACCTAGTCTCTACCTGAAGTTGTGCAGATTTCCAGAGTTAATTCTCAGGTCTTTTTCACAAACTGCTAAGGTTCTCTCTTTTGTTGTAAGAAAACCTGCTCTGATCACTTGAAAACATTAACTTGCTGGGAAAAAATATATATACATGAACTAACACACAACTGGTTTGTTATGTAAACATTACTCTTCTATTATCTCCTATTTGCACAAGGGAAGCAGTATCAATGAAATAGCTTTAAAGTTGAACAGATTGTCGTTCTAAATACTTATTTAGTTGATGAACAAAATAATTAACAATGGCTTAATAAGATCATGCCGGAAAACTCTTTAAATTCCAAGAGGCAAATCTCCTATGTAGCAATATCAAGTATCTCTTTGGAGCCTCGCAAATAACAATTGCTACAATCACTTCCACTTTCACATTGAAAGGAAATGTATTTTTAGTTAGGGCAACTCCTACCTTGGCTACCTTCCCAGAAAGCTGTGTGTTAGATATATTGAGGCAAAAACAATGAAGACCTGCTCAATTTTTGCTGTTGAAGTTCTTTTGGGTTTTCCAACAGACACCTTACTGACCAAATGATTTGGAGGACACGGTTCTAAATTCTGCAGCTCAAAATACTTCCATTGTAGTCTATAATTTTATTTCCCTCTGGAATTAGGACATTTAAGTACCATTGGAAAGGAACTTTGCTGAATCTGGCATAAATGTGTCATCTCCTTCTAAGCCTACCAACTTGACTCAAAAACTGTTGAAATATAAGCAAGAGTGATACTGGAGTGCATTGGTACAAAGTAAAAAGAAGCGTCTCATTACAATAGGAATACTTTTAATTTTGTGTTTTAGTCTGAAACTAGATTACGCTTCTGGAAATTGTAGTATTTATGTAGTATTCTTCTGTGAGGCTACTGTTTCAGAATAGGTATTTAGCATTTTTATCCTTCTGCATTGATCCTAGGTGAGTTTTCATAATATTTGATAATTCATCTACTCATAGAGTTACAGACATGCAGAACATTAGAACAGATTGGATCTCAGAAGTCAGTTAGATCATCTGTAGCTTCCTTTCATAGGCCACAACATTGAGAGATACATGGAAGAAATAAATAGTGGGATATTATATATAGTATGTCTTACAATATTTTCTGGGTTTTTTGAGGTTATGGATGGGAAGAAATTATGATCAGCTGGCAAAAAGGGAGGGTGATAATGTTTGGTTTTCTGGTATGTATATTAAAGCTTATGAATAAAATTACTAGGTATAACAACTTACCTAACACACAGTGAACCTCAAAGGAGATGGTTGCCCATCTGGTTTCAGTTTGATTAAGTTTATGTTCTATTTGATGCTTACTATATGGAAGACACTGAGCTAGGTGGTTGGCATACAAAAATAAGCAAGAGACACAAACATAATAACACTTTCTTGAAATTAGTCTTAACTTACTCTGAGACACAGCTCTACCACCTATTTGCTTTTTATTAACTTATTACTAATCTTGGGCAAATAACCCCTTTGACTTTCAGTTTTTTTTTACCTGCAAAACTAAGTTTGTAAAATGTTGCATAAAGAATTAAATATCTCATATGCAGTCGCTTAGCAGGTGCCAAGTATCCAAAAATGATTTGTCTCCCCTAGATCTAGAGCAAGAAACCTCGATTTTAAGGAACTCATAATCCATAAAGATATAGGTAGTGCCTTACCAATGCTGAAGGACAGACATGTACTGAATATATGGGAGCACATACACAAGAGACCGTGTTTCTGATGGAGAAGAATTAAGAATGGCAAAGGAGTGTTAGGGAAACAAAAACAAGGGATTTCTGACATGGAACTAGGCAGGAGATGGAAATATTTGGGACAGATTCAGCACAATGGAATAAATGCTGAGGCAGAACATAGACTACTTAAACATTGTACATCTGCTTTGTTGAAAATTGGCAACTTTTGGATTAATAGAGAACAAAGAATTATGATTTGTATTCTTTCATTTATGCTGATTTCATTCATTCTTTTCAGAAATAGCTTCTATGTGTCAAGCACTATACTAGGCACCGGGTATCCAGAAGTAAGCAAAAGATGATGGTCCTTATTTTCCTCTAACTTACAGTACTGAAGGACAAAGAGATCACTGAATTGATAAGTGCTGATAAAATGCAAAGCAGGGTGAAGGAAATGAAGATGCTGTTGTGGCATCCTTGGTAGAATAAAAGGATTTAGATAAAAGATGCAGGAATACCTTCCTAAGCAAATGCTGTTTTGGTTGAATCCTGAAGGGAAAGAAGTAGCTCGCTACACTGAACCAGGGAAGAAAATTCCAGGCAGAGAGACCAGCAGGAGAGATATGGAACTGGAAATAAGTGTTGGTTCTAGAATACATGCATTGTGTTGCTGAGAACTTCAGCACAATGCCTGGAATATGCTAGATGCTCAACGCTTATTGACTAAATGAGTGAATGAATAAATAAATTCTAAAAAGACTGATTAGTTAACAAAGCTGTTGAGCAGGAAAACGACATTGTCAGATCAATACTTTAGAGACAACAATTCTGCAGCCATCACCAATAAAGATACTTCTGCAATAGCACAAGATTAGAACGACTGAGAATATATCTAGGACAGTGTTTGTGAGACCAGGAGTGAAACAGTTCAGATGGGAATGACAGATAGCTTGATACTCCTACAGATGAAAGGGTAGGTTGGCCATGGTGATAGTGATAGATCATGTAGGTCTTATGTGTATTGCTTCGGGCCCTAAACTTTATCTTGTGGAAAACAGAAAGGCTTTAAAGAGTTTTAAGCAGGGTGTAACTAGTTGCAATTGCATTTTAGATAGAGCATTCTAGTGACAGTATGGAGGATAAATTTGAAAGCTCCTCGGATGAAAGGAGGGTAGAAGGCTGTTGTAATAGTCCTTTGAGAAATAATGAATACATTAGATTAGAGGGAAGTAAGCAAATGTAGGAGGCTATTGTAATATTCCAGTGAGAGAAACAATGAGTATATGAAAGAAAACCATATATCAGATAGAAAAATAGAGTATTGACTCAAACTACTTTGAAAGCAGAATATTCATTTTTTTTTTATTTTTTTTTATTTTTGAGATCTAGTCTTGCTCCGATGCACAGGCTGGAGTGCAGTGGCACAATCTTGGCTCACTGTATCTTCCATTCTCCCGGGTTCGAGCGATTCCCCTGCCTCAGCCTCCCAAGTAGCTGGGATTATAGGCACCCACCATTATGCCCAGCTAATTTTTATATTTTTCGCAGAGACAGGGTTTCACCATGTTGGTCAGGCTGGTCTTGAACTCCTAACCTCAGGTGATCCACCCGCCTCAGCCTCCCAAAGTGCAGGGATTACAGGCATGAGCCACCACAGTGAGCAGACTATTCATTTCAGTGTTTAACTGGGTATGCAGGGAGGAGGGAGGAGGGGGAGTTCAGGGTGATTCACGAGTGTCTGACTGGGATGATTGTGCCATCAAATGAGCGAGAAAACCAGGAGGAAGAGGTGGTCAGGATAGGAAAAGGTCATGGGGAGTGAGCGTGAGACATAAAGTCTGAGGAGTCTGTGGTACATCCAAGTGAAGATGTTCATTAAGCATTTGGATATTCAAGTTTATATCCCAGATGTGAGGGCAATGCTACAAAGATAGACGGATGGATGGATAGATAGACACATACCTACATACATACATATAGACATAGATGGATACCCAGATAGAAAGGATAGATACATGCATATGATGAATGAGTCATCTTCATACAGGAATTGCTTAAACCATGTGAATCACCCAGAAAAATCTGTTGAATGGAAGAGCAATGGATAAAAACAGAACCTGGAGAAGAAATCACTTGAGAGGGCAGGGGAAAAGGCCCATGTATGATAGTAAGAAGGAATGAGAAAGGAAATCAGAGGATGACCTGGGTAGACAGTTTTGATTAGAGACAAGAAAGTCAAGGATTTTTATAAGAAAAAGATGGATCGCACCATCAAATGCTACAAAGTGGTCAGGCAAGATGAGGGCTGAAGATGATCCAGACATATTTGCAAAAATAGGGACTGAGCATGCTGGAGATTATGGCCAGAGTAGAATACTGGCATTGAAGATTTCTAATAGGAATTAGTCTAGTTGGTGACCAGATCCCAGGTGAAAGTATGACTGTATGTGTGACCGAGGCAGAGGGGTGGACAAGATCCTTAGAGATAAGGAAATCAGGGGACTGTGAGGGTTAGGATTTCAGATGGGACATCCACATGACCACTGAGGTCACCGATATGTTGGCAGGACATGACGTACAGAAGAAGACAATTTTCCACATCCTTTACGTTTGGGAAGTGAGTAGACCAACCAAAGAATTTATACTAAAGACAATGAGGTTTCACACAGGGAAAAAGAAGCAATTGAGTTTTCTTAAATCAAGGTAGTCTAAAGCTGCCTCCATGCATATTTTAAGTTCAGCCTAAAGGTTTCTTTGTACATCGTCAACTATAACCTAAATGGAGTTGTATACAGACTTTAGTCTACTCTTGTGCCAATCACCAAGTTTTCACCAGTCAAAGGTGGCCAACCATTCAAACCATGTTCAAATGAGGCAAATGCTGAGCTGTAACCAACCTGGCTGTTTCTGTACCTCACTTGCGTTTTCTGTACATCACTTTTCTTTTTCTGTCCATAAATCTTCCACCACATGGCTGCGCTGGAGTCTCTGAGCCTACTCTGGCTCAGGAGCCTGCCCCATATTTGAATCATTCTTTGCTCAGTTAAATTATCTTAAATTTAATTTGGCTGAAGTTTTTCTTTTAATGATTTTGATACAAGAGCTGGGATTTAAGAGATTATTGACTCCACTTTGTAATCTCAAAGTTCATGAGGCCCACATGATATATGAGTTCAGGATTGGACTGAAGATGAAAAACGAAAGATGGGCCATAAATAGGAGGCACAGAACAGTGTAGGTTGAGATCAGAGAGAAGCCAAATGGTTTAACTTTAAGGAGACTGATCAAGGACTAATGGAGAGCTTTCAGGACAGAAAGAATTAATAAGGACAAAAAAAATTAAACTGTGGTTCCCACCATCATGGAATCTATATTACTGGGGAGAGATGTTATCAAAGACTCGATACATGTAAGGTTATAGCCAGATAAAGGATAAGAAGAAAGTGAACACGAATGGGAAAGCAGGTTACAGGAAGGGTTGGTTTGCATAGGGAGGAGAGCCTTCCTGAGAAAGTAATAATCATGCTGGGTTCTGAAGGAGCTGGTGGTCTGGGGAGCAGACAGGCTAAGGAGAGTGGGGAGACTTGGGTACGAGGATAGCACATGCAAAGGCCTGCAGTAGGAGGACCAGGAACATCCCACGTGGGGCGGGGCACACAGCACAGTGAGCATGTGCCATGGAGTGAAAAGGTGGAGCCAATCATGCCAGGCATTAGCAGCTTCCAGGAAGAGTCTGTTCTTTATTTAAGGGCATGTTTTGTCTCTGTGATAACAATCCCCAAACTATCCCTGTAAGAAAGATGAGGAGGCCTGAACATATCCTAATTGTTCTGATTGACAAATCAGTTGGTAAGTACAGAGAAAAAATTTATTCTTTGCTCCGGTGAAAGCTATTGTGATGCTCATAGTTGACATTTACTTCTTCAAAAGGATGATAACATCTTGGGGAACTTACACAGTTTGTTCTCTGTATCCACAGGTTCCACACGGGTGAATGCAGCCAACCACATATCTAACATATTTTTTTAAAAGTAATAAATAATTAACAATAAAAATAGTAGAAATAAAATACAATACAACCACTATTTACATAGCATTTACATTGTATTAGGTATTATAAACAATCTAGAGATGATTCAAAGAATATGGAAGGACACACATAGGTTATTTGAAAACACTACACCATTTTATATAAGGGACGTGAGCATCTAAGGATTTTAGCATTTGCAGGAATCCAGGAACCATTCTCTTCTCTGTGGATATCAACTGTGCTTGTGAACAAAGCAGGCAGGTTAAAACATCATGTGAGCCTGTCCTCCTCCACGCTGCTTCCTGCCTCTCTCCCCTCCACGGGCAAAACAGCATCTTTTGCTCAGACAGTGCTGGGGAGTGGAAGTGAATTAGAATATGACAGAGATGTAAAATGCCTTTTGATAAATCAGTTTCAGGAAAACTGTGTGCATAAAAATCAAATTGTTGCAGGTAAACAAAAGATGTTTAGCTAGACAGCTATTTCCAAAAATGTCAAGACAATGAAAGGGGGAGAGAGGTGAAAATGAACCCTGAAGAGAAATGGGGTTAAAGGAAACATACTTGTTCACACGGTCTTTGAAATAACTCTTTCAAGAAAAAAGTTCAAACATACAAAAGTAGAAACAGTAGTAAAGTGAACCATCATAACTCATTTAGTATGAACAATTATCAATGATCAGATATCTGCTTTTGCAACATTTTTCCTTTCTCTTGCTCTTTGTGAAACTGCTTTTGCAACATTTTGACAGGAAGAGAAATTTGGCATGACTGACTCCATCTTGCTTCTTGCTTCACAGGCTGGCTGTTGTCACTTTGCCAACACTCTACCAAGCTAACTTTGGGGGAAATGTAGTTTGTAGTTTGAATGGTAATAGGCCTTCCCAAAAACTAACTTCCTTTGTAAAACTAATGAAAGGCCACAAAGTTATGAGGATGAGAGGGTCCTAACAAACTTATGAAAAAATGCTCATCATCACTGGTCATTAAAGAAATGCAAATCAAAACTACATTGAGATACCATCTCACGCCAGTCAGAATGGTGATCATTAAATAATCTGGAGACAACAGATGCTGGAGAGGATGTGGAGAAATAGGAACACTTTTACACTGTTGGTGGGAGTATAAATTGGTTCAACCATTGTGGGAGACAGTGCAGCGATTCCTCAAGGACCTAGAAATAGAAAGTCCATTTGACCCAGCAATCCCATTACTGGGTATATATCCAAAGGATTATAAATTGTTCTACTATAAGGACACATTCACACTAATGTTCATTGCAGCACTGTTTACAATAGCAAAGACCTGGAACCAACCCAAATGCTCATCGATGATAGACTGGACAGGGAAAATGTGGTACATATACACCATGGAATATTATGCAGCCATCAAAAATGATGAGTTCGTGTCCTTTGTAGGGACATGGATGAACCTGGAAACCATCATTCTCAGCAAACTGACACAAGAACAGAAAATCAAACACTGTATGTTCTCACTCATAGGTGGGTGTTGAACGATGAGAACACATGGACACAGGGAGGGGAGCACTACACACTGGGGTCTGTTGGGGAGAAAGGGGGAGGGACAGCAGGGGGTGGGGAGTTGGGGAGAGATAGCATGGGGAGAAATGCCAGATACAGGTGAGGGGGAGGAAGGCAGCAAATCACACTGCCATGTGTGTACCTATGCAACAATCTTGCATGTTCTTCACATGTACCCCAAAACCTAAAATGCAATTAAAAAATTTTTTTAAAAAAGAAGAAAGAACATTGGTCTCTAAGTCAGAAGCAAATAATAATAATAATAATTACCATTCATTATTCTGGAGGTCCCAAGACTTGTGTCTTCCCCAATTACTCCTGCAAATAATATCACTACTGTAGAACCTATGACTGGCTTTTCGAGATGTCTTTTCAGGTTTTGCATTTCTGACAACCAAATGGCCCCACTGGGACTCACCAGATAGTCCTGTGGCCCCACTCAGGAACCAACTCAGCACAATTGAACAGCTTCCACTCCCTATGATTTCATCTCCTACCCAACCAATTCCTGGCCCCCTACCCACCAAACTATCTTTGAAAAACCCCTAACCTCTGAGCCTTTGGTGAGATTGATTTGAGTAATAACTCCATCTCCCACAAGGCATGGCCAGCCTCCCATCAATTAAACTCATTCTTGACTGCAATGCAATGGTCTCTGTGAATTGATTTTATTTGTAGAGTGGGCAGGAAGAAACTTGGGAAATTACATCTTTTCCCTACGTATTTTATGGCAAATCCCAGACATCATGATATTTAATGTAGTCTTCATATTCTTACCTATGCTTCACTAAAAATATATTTTATGTAAATATAATACTATTGCTATATCCAACAAAATTACCAATAATTCCTTGTTATAACTGATACTTAATTCATATTCAAAATTCTTTATCTCAAAAAATGTTTTTTTACAATAAGCTTATTGGAATCAAGATTCAAGCATGCTCCAAGTAGTACATTGGCTTTAGGTTTTTGGATTTTTTTTTTTTTTCATCCCTTGGATTACTTGATAAACCAGTCAGTTTTCCTACCTCCATATTTTTTATAAATGAAAGTTAGCTCTAAAGCTTTCACGGGTGGATTCCACTGGTTTCTTTGTTTTTACTGATGAGAAGGGCTTAAGTACATCAAACACAGAGTGAAAGAAAAAAGTTGAAGACAGAAGGGAAGGCAGAATAATTTTTAGTGCAGAAAGATGAAGAGGTGGAACATAGAGGTTAGCTTTGGGCTGAAATCTAAATTTTCTTTTTCTGAAACAAGAGACAAGTAAAAATGAATAAATATATTGGTAAATTTTTAAACGGTAACAGATGTGATAGTCAAAATATTGATTAATAAGAATAATAGTGATAGTAAAAATCAGCTTGGAAATGAATTGAATTATACAAATCAAGTCTTGTGCAGACTGGTCCTGGCTATCAAACAGCACAGTGGCAACTTCACGGCATCCAGCTAGCTCCAGGAGATTTGGGAGGCCTGCCAGTTCCTACACACAAGTCCCTCGTGGATTAAAAGATGTAGAAAATTCTTCTTGTGGGCCCCTCTTACCCCTGCACACCAGAATGCCTGCCATGTTTGACATGGACATCAATCACATGAGACAGATTGATACAAACAACCCATGTATGTAAAGGTACTGGTTCACATCAGGTACATATCAGTTCTCAGTGATGGAAAGGAATGTTGATATTTGTGCCTAATGGCCTCCATTTTCTCATTGAAGTACAAAGTAAAGTTGGATGAAAGGGAAAGTTGGATGAAAGTTAGGGCATTGTTGGAATTTTTACAGATAGATATTTGGGGTGACTGTAGTAGTGAATGAGAAAGTATGTTAGCCAAGGATGAGGTAAAGAGTTCCCATCAAATCAGGGACCCAGACAGAATAATTCAGTTTTGGGTCCTGAAGGTACTTGTTTGACTGGTTACATAGACAAAGTGAGTGGAGTTATTAACATTGGTGAAAAAATATCCAGGAATCAACAAAAACAATATGACTTGCATATATACAAATCTTACTGGTCTTGTTTTTTTAAAACTGAGGAGAAAAGACAAAGCAAAAGTGACTGAATATTAACAAGTGTTAGGGCCTGGCATGGTGGCTCATGCTTGTGATTCCAGCACTTTGGGAGGCAGAAGCAGGTGGATTGCTCCATCGCTCCAGCTCAGGAGCTTCAGAGCAGCCTGGGCAACATGGAAAAACCCTGTCTCTACAAAAGATATAAAAATTAGCCAGATGTGATAGCAAGTTCTTGTAGTCCCAGCTACTTGGGAGGCTGAGGTGGGAGGATCACTTGAGCCCAGGAGGCCAAAGTTGCGCTGAGCTGAGATCATGTCTCTGCATTCCAGCCTGGGCGAGAGTGAGACCCCGTTTAAACAAAACAAAGCAAAATGAAGAAAACCAACTGTTAGTAGAAGATGGTGAGAATATGAGTATTTATTATATTTTGGATACTTTTCTATATTTTCACTATTTTATAAAACCTTTAAATAATTAACAAATGAAAGCTAGCTTACTGGACATATAAAGTTGAACTAAAAATCTGCTTTAATGAAAATTATTATGAACATGTACTTCAGTTTTTTAAATCAGATACTCATAATAAAAATATAAATAATTAAAGAAAGTTAGAAATTAGAGAAAAAGGAAGAAAACCAACCAAAGCACCCCAATTTATGTATTTCTATTCTCACTTCTTTAGGGAGGGAGACTCAGCATAGCATAAGAGTGTGTAAGTTTTTATTTAAAAAATGTATAATTACAGTTTCCATATTACTGTATGTATTTTGTAGCAATTTTTTCTAGTTTTGTCACAATTTTTAACTTTTTTTTTTTTTTTTTTTTGAGATGGAGTCTTGCTCTGGCATCCAGGCTAGAGTGCAGTGGTGTGATCTCAGCTCACTGCAACCTCCACTTCCTGGATTCAAACGATTCTCCTGCCTCAGCCCCCTGAGTAGTTGGGATTATAAGCATACACCACCAAGCCCAGCTAATTTTTGTGTTTTTAGGAGAGACAGGGTTTTACCATGTTGGTCAGGCTGGTCTCGAACTCCTGACCTCATAATCTGCTCACCTTGGCCTCCCAAGATGCTAGGATTACAGGCGTGAGCCACTGTGCCTAGCCTAATTTTTAACTATTTTTATAGAAATATTTAACTACTTTTAGTTAGATATTTTACTTAACTATTATCCTATTGAGATTGCTTTTGGATTTATACTCACAAATAATGGTGAGTGAGTATCTTTTTTGTTAAGTTTATTTTCTGAAAATATAGATTTTTTTGGATATTTGTGAGTCAAAGAATATGAAAGTTACTGAGGTCCCTCATAACAGGTTTAAAATCTCACTCTGCAAAGCCCAATTGCTTTCTAAGAGGATTTACATTTTTACCAGCAATGTATGAGACTATTTCACCATATCCAACTCAGCATTAGATAGCATTTACTAATATCTAATGGATAGCTAATTTTCTAGATGAAAATTTACATTTTAATAATAATGATGGCTAACATTTACAGAGTACCACTCTACAAGTACACTTAAGTGCTTTACAAACATTCATAAAATATGCCTTGCTACTGTCTGGTTCTTAAAGAGAATTAAAGCATCCAGTCAGCCAGCAAATAACTATAAATGAAAGAAGCTCCTGCTAAGTGCCAGACCCTGATCAGGGTGCTGGTAATACAAGGATCCTACATAGCACAAGTCAGAGAAATATCATAAACAAAACATATAAATAAGTACAGTAATTTCAAATAACGTGTAGGTGCTTCACAGAAAATAAAATAGAATGATATACAAGAAAGTGATGGAAGTAGGGCACTGGTGAAGTATTTTACTAGGATACTGAAGGAAAACCTTAATAAAATGGCATCATTCCAGCTGACATCTCAAAGGAGTGGGAAGAGCCATTTGGAAGTCTGGGGAAAATCATTCCAAAGAGAAGGAATAGCAAGTGTAGACCCCTTGAGGCTCTGGAATGCAGAGAGAGGAGGGAAAAATGTTTAAAGAGGAAGGCTGGTCAGATCACTTAAGGCCCTGAGGGCAGGGAAGAGAGTTTGGATTTCCTTATTGATTCAATGAGAAGCCACTGAAAGCTGTCATAGAGGGGAGTATATGATTGAATTTATGCTTGTTTGAGCTCTCTGCCTCCTGTGTAAAAAATAAACTTCAGAGTTGCCAGAGTAGAGGGAGAGAGACATACCGAGATGTTATTGCAGTAGTTTGCCGAAGATATAATGATGGTTTGGATAAGGGTTGCATGAAGAATGTTAGGCAGAGAGAAAGAATGTTATGCAGAGGAATGCATATCAGATGTGATTTCCAAATGTTTGGCTTGAGCAAATGGATGAAGATTATGCAATTTAGTGACCTAGAGAACGCTGAGAATGAAGAAGATTGCAGAGACCAGCTCAGTTGGTCTTTTTGGTCATATTAAAGTTGAAGGTGCCTCTTAGACATCCAAGTGGCAAAGTTGAATAGACAATTGGACATGAGAGGCTGTGATTCAGCAGAGATGAAAGATAAAAATGTGGTAGTCTTCAACAGGCCAGTGGCATTTGAAATGGAAATCCCGGATCCCCCAGGTAGACAGCGTAGCTAGAGAATGAGCAACAAAGAGTAGGGGCATGAGGAACTGCATCAGTAGGAGGTCTGGCAGAGAAAGAAAAGCCAGCGAAGGGGGTAGCAAACCAGAAGAAAAACTAGACATTGAAGCCACTGTAAAAAAACAGTTAAACACAGAAAAAGGAGGAGTGGTCAGCTGTATCAGCTGCATCATGATGTCCAGATTAGGACACAGGAGGAAGAGTTTGCTTCATTTAGATTTTTGTGTGTAGTTCTTTGGGATCTTAAATTAGTGCCATTTCAATGGTCTAATGGAGAAAAAATGCTGACTAAGTAAGCTAGGGAGAGAAGAGAACGGGGAAGTTAAGACAGCAAGTATGAACAACTCTTCCGAGGAGATTTGCTGTGAACAATGACATGGATTTATCGCTGAATGGGTTGACGTAGCTTGTCCAGGTGTGCACAGAGAGCAAGCCTTCAGATCTTTACTTGCAAGCAACAAATGTTCTGACAAGCTCTTAACCAAATATACTGTTTTGATTTGTATCTAAAGATCACTTTCTAAAAGCATTTACTTAACTCTTTCTTTAATTTTTAGAAACCAATATTACTATAGTCATTGAGACAGTTGCCTAATGTTGAGATGCTGCCAATTCCTAGATAAGAAGTCTGGGAATGCTAGATAGCTGGGGGGTGCCCAAAGAATGCTGGAGTGTGGTACAGAGTGTATCACTGAAGAGATCCATGTCTGTCACGGGAAGAATTAACTGTATATTGTACACTTTTGGGGTCCAATTTTCAAAAGAGAATAATTTCCACTTCCCAACTGCATGCAATATCTTATTGTAGAAAGAGTCAAGCTAAAAATAATTTCATCATATGTCGTATGAAAGCTTATGTATGACACACAAAGAAAATGATCGCTCTTCAGTTTGTATTTAAGGTCTGCCGGTATATGAGATACAGGAAGTGAACATCACATGAAGTAGGACTGACTCAGAATAACAAAATATATTGGCATTTAGGTTTGGGGATGTGGTTCTTGATGTAAAATTTAAAGCAGACTTTAAGACTGCATGTGGCTTTATTAACAAGAATTGAAAGGAGAAAGGGAAGGAGGAAGGGAGCAAAGGAAATAAACAATTATTGATCAGTCACATGTAGCACTATGCTAAGTACTTAAAAATGCTTTTCAGTCCTCATAAAAGATCTTTTAAAGTTACTATCTACATTTTTCAAGATGGGGAGGTGAGTCACCTGAGGTCAGGAGTTCGAGACCAGCCTGGGCAACATGGTGAAACACTGTCTCTACTAAAAATACAAAAATTAGCTGGATGTGGTGGCAGACACCTGTAATCCGAGCTACTAAGATTGCCTGGACCTGGGAGGTGGAGGTTGCAATGAGCCAAGAACATGCCACTGCACTCCAACCTGGGCAACAAGAGCTAAACTCCTCTAAAAAAAAAAAAAAAAAAAAACAAACGGTAGCTTCACTCTCATTGTGAAAGAACAAATCTTACATAACTGTAACTTTATATGGATAACAAACATACAGGTGAAACACAGGAGATGAACACAATAGATGTTGCTTCCTGAAAAATGGAGGTTTGTAACAACATGTTTGACGACATCAGGGATGTGAGTTCAGCTTGATAAGTGTTTGTTATTTCTAATTTGGCATTTCCACAAATATTCTGTAAAATTTTCGCCAATAGTGATTTACATATAATATAAACACATGGTGCATTAAGTTGTGCTTTTTTTCCCTCCTTTTAAAATTTATATTGAATCCGTTGCAGTAATTAAAACATACCATATATATTTTATGAAATTTGTTAACAGGAAGCAACAATAAAATAAAGTGTAGGTTCAATTAAGACATGTTTAGGAATCAGTGAAGAATAAAGTTTCCCTTTGTCATGTAACACAAATTTTTGTGCAAGAAGATATTTTGAATGGTGTTAGGGGTTGAATTGTGTCTCTCCCCCTCAAAATAATATAATGTTAGAGTCCCACTCATTGCTGATGTTAATTAGTTAAGATGAGCTCATACTGAAGTAGAGTGGGCATTCCATGGTATAATCCAATACGACTGGTGTCTATGTAAAGACGAAATTTGCACATAGATACACAGGGAGCATGCCCGGTGAAAACTGGTCATATGCTGCCATAAATCAAGTAACTACCAGAAACTAGGAGACAGGACTAGAACAGAGTCTTCTCTAGCGCCTTCATAGGCCTGGCCAACACCTTCTTCTTGGTGCTCCAGGGTCCAGAGTTGTGAGACAATAAACTATTGTTTAAGCCACTTAGTTTGTGGTACATGTTGCAGACACTCTTGCAAACTAATACATGGTCAACCACACCTTGTAAGTGGAGTTAGGAATCTCCTCTCATTCACTGAATCCATAAGAAGGTTAAGCTTATATGTTGAGGAGAAGCAGAGTTAGGCAATAACCCAAGTGTCTTATATAATGAATTAGTTTATATAAGAGCTGAAAATCTGCCTGCCTTTGAAAAACATACAGGAACACTGACCTCATTGAGATTCAAGTCGGTAAAAATGCATCAACTGGGGTGACACATGATTGAAACCAGATTGCATCATGAAAGGGAAAGCACCAATGGGGAAGATGGCACCTGGATCCCAAGCTGTCCTCAGCGTGAAGGCCAAATGGGCCCTGTGCTGTGGGAGAACTCTAGAGACAATGATGTGTGTGTGTGTGTGCATCTGTGTGTGTGAAAGAATTGTGCCTGTCAGCATTTAGGAGCACAGACAGTGCAAAGCCAATACATTATAATATAGAGACAGGGTGGGATTCTACTCACCTCTTTTCTTTCTTTTTTTTTTCTATATTGCTTGTGTCTTAATTTTTTTTATTATTATTTACATAGGTTTTTGGGAAACAGGTGGTATTTAGTTACATGAGGTAAGTTCTTTAGTGGTGATTTGTGAGATTTTTATGCACCCATCACCAGAACAATATACACTGAAGCTGATTTGTCGTCTTTTATCCCTCATCCCCTTCTCACACTTTCCCCCAAGTCCCCAAAGTCTATTGTGTCATTTTTACGCCTTTGCATTCTTATAGCCTAGCTCCCACTTATGAGTGAAAACCATATGTTTGGTTTTCTATTTTTTTTTTTTTTTTTTTTTTTTTTTTTTTTTTTTTTTTTTTTTTTTTTGAGACAGAGTTTCGCTCTTGTTACCCAGGCTGGAGTGCAATGGCGCGATCTCGGCTCACCGCAACCTCCGCCTCCTGGGTTCAGGCAATTCTCCTGCCTCAGCCTCCTGAGTAGCTGGGATTACAGGCACGTGCCACCATGCCCAGCTAATTTTTTGTATTTTTAGTAGAGACGGGGTTTCACTATGTTGACCGGGATGGTCTCGATCTCTCGACCTCGTGATCCGTCCGCCTCGGCCTCCCAAAGTGCTGGGATTACAGGCTTGAGCCACCGCGCCCGGCTGGTTTTCTATTTTTAAGTTACTTCACTTAGAATAATAATCTCCAATCCCATCCAGGTTGCTGTAAATGCCATTGATTCATTCCTTTGTATGGATGAGTAGTATTCCATCATATATATATATATATATATATATATATATATGATATGTATATATACATGTAAGTATATATATGTGTTTGTGTATATATATATGTGTGTGTATATAAATACACACACACACACACACACACACACACTTCACCGTTTCTTTATCCACTTGTTGAATGATGGGCATTTGGGTTTGTTCCACAGTTTTTCAATTGTGCATTATACTCAGCCCTTTCTCAAGAGCATCACAACTTGTGTGAATTGAAGGAGGTATGCACTAAGACCATGCGACTGTAAGGTTCAGCTGGAAGCCCTGGCAAAAATGACAGTGCTACCAGAGATGTGAGTGGGTCCCCAGCCCCATGACAATGGCAGATCTCCCTTTCCCTTACTGATAGCAAGAGTGGAGGGAGGACACAGAACCAGAGACCTTTCAGGGGCCATCACCTGTGGAGTTTGCCCACAAGAAATGTCTGTGACTTCCTGCTTCATCAGCAGGCAATAATATCGAATTATTCCCAAGGAATGTTTCTTGAATAGATGTATGTACCTCTCAGATCTGAAGAAATCTCTGGAGAGAAAGAATTTTTCACAGATAGAGCTTTCCTGCAAGTCTATCAGGTAGGATCGGAACACCGAAAATGTAAAACTCAACATAAACGTTTCATGATTTGCATGGAAATTGACTTTCTGATCTTCTATACAAATATAAAATTAATGATTTCAAGGACAGTGGCATTTTTAGAAAACACATATGATCTTCTCATGGCTATAGTCACCATTTTGTAGTTACTCGGTAAATTTACCTGAGAGGTAGGTAAATGAAAAGTAAGCAAAGACATTTAAGTGCTTGCTACTGGCACAGCAGAAAAGGCTATGAAAATGCTTGGGACTACCTCAAGAAAAGTGCTTTTTGAACGCTACAGGATCAGCTGAAAAAATAAATGGTGGAGTCTATCAGCCCCTGATAGCACTGTTTACCAAGGAAGGCATCAGATACTTGTGTCTTCACAAACTCATTGTAAGAACTGTCATTCCACAGGGACCATTACCTGCTAAATGGCTTCCATTCTGAGGTGGGTGTTTCTTGAGTCATAAACAGATGAATCAGACATTCCAGTAGGCTTACAGCATGACCAAAGTTTGTCCTGAAGTAAAAAAAAAAATTCAACGTGGTTGTTGGGGGTAGCCATATATTCACTTATGTGGTTATACATTTCCAGAAACCTGGAAAAAAACCCACTTGCCACATCATGAAGTGAATTTCTGCATGGCTGATTCAATGAACTTTTAATAACCTCAGATAGCATTTACTAGTGTTAAGAGTTTTACCTAAATTATCTTTTTAAATCCTCAAAACAACCCGAAGAACTAGGTACCTTTATTATTTCCATTGAATGGATGAGGAAACTGGAGCCTGCTTTGGAAGTGATAGCAAAGTCGGTGTTTAATCGTCAGCCATCTGGCCAACCCCACATCTTACTGTACCTGAGTCAGCCAGAAAGAGGTTGATATGATCCTTAAGTAAGACTGTTGTTTGATTGGAAAATATATCTTATTTTGAGTATATTTATAAGAGTAACCATTTATTGAACACTTACTGTGGGCAAGACTACACTGGTGCTCTTTGTGCATATTTCCATTTGATTCTCACACTGACTCTGAAATGTTTCACTCACCTCATTTTATACATGAAAGAATAGGTCTGAGTCATTAAGTAACACATTCAAGGTCACACAGTTAAAATATAGGCCTCTCAGCAGGATTCTAAAAACCACATTTCCCATTCTAGCTTCCTTCTTTTACGAAAAAAAAATTCTCACTTAATCAGTTTCTGTTATCTTACCTATTAATCTCTGATTAATAATAGTTCTGCATATGAAATATTTTTCCTCAAATATGACATTTTTCTTCATCTCACAGGAGACTAAGATAAGCTGAGAAATTGCTATCCATTCATTTCACCAGTGAGTAAAACTGGCCAGTAAGTAAAACAAGTTAAAATTCCAATCTGAAATAGATTAATCATCTCTCTTTCAAAAAACAGAAATTAAAGCAAAAGTGAGAGCAGGGAGAGAGGACATCCTGGCAGTATGGAGTTTGTATTCAAACCACCTTGCCCAGGAGCAGTGGAATAGTTCTATAGATTCTACTAGGAGAAATCAAGTGTGGCTTACTTGATCAATACACATTTTTAAAATATACTCTGTAATATATTTGGGAAGGCAACACAATAGGAAGCAATTGGATTTTATTTTCTGATTGCATAATAAATGCTTTCCAGCCTTTGAAACTAATGGAGAACATGCTAGATATTTGTCCATCTAGAATTTACTCGTTCCTATACTCAATATTTCACAGAATGATCAGGAAAGGCATGCATTCTTGGGGCACTATTCAAGAAGGCAGTGTAAAGACTGTTCTATACCTAGGGAAAAGAGAGGAAAGATGACACACAAAGTCACTCCTAGCTGTTTACAAGCAGAAGCCTGGTTTGAGTTAGACTAATACTGAAGGACCTTCCTTTTTAGTCACTGTTGGATCCTAACTAATCATAGCTGGGATTTTTTGAGTGCTTTCAAAGCATGATCTTTTGTCTTTACTTGGATTAGCTCAAAAGAATCTTATGTGTTAGCTGGTATTATAATCCTCATTTTACAGATGAGAAATAGAGGTTTAAAGAGATTAAATAACTGGCCCGAGTTTATGCAGCTAAGGGACAAAAAGCCAGGCATTACACCTAGACAATCTAATTCCAGAACTCACTGTGGTCATCCACAACATTCGTCACCCTTCAATCCAGGTCATTACGATGCCACATCTTATTTAAGGTCTTATCCATCTTTTTAAGTTAGATTTGTAGATTTGAGATTGTTGTGTGCAAAATATGACTGCTTTCAACTGAGGGAAAAAATGAATAATAAAACATTCAATATAAAGTAAATTACATTTGACTTTTTCAAAATTTGTGATAAACTGCATTTAACGTACAATTTACCATTTTAACCATTTTTAAATTTCAGTCTGGTGGTATTAAGTACGTTCACACTGTTGTACAATCATCACCAACATCCCTCTCCAGAGTGCTTCTCATTACACTTGAAAGTAAAACATATTTATCTATTCATTCAGCAGTGCTACTCAAGTCTAGTTGAACCTCTGCTCTGAGCCAGGTGGTGAGCAAAGCCTGGCCCAGTTCTCTTTGTCAAATTCTCCTTACAAGCCTGGCTGACCCAGCTTGGTGAGCCTTATTCCTTATAGTTTGGCCACCAAAACCAGCTGTTAATCAAAAGGGCAGGAGTGGGGGGATGGTTTGATACATAGGCCCTGGGCCATCAAGTGTCATCCTCCATGTGGTGTTTCAGAGACGGCGTGAACACTCGAGCTTGGGCTCACACCTTCTTTTTGCCTCATTTGCTATAGGATTGGGGCATGCTTGCTATCCTGTTTAAGCCCCCAAGTCTCCATGGGGAATAATATTGGCCGGGGTGGTGGCTCACTTCTGTAATCCCAGCACTTTGGGAGGCCAAGGCGGGCAGATCACCGGAGGTTGGGAGTTTGAGAACAGTCTGACCAACGTGGAGAAACCCCATTCATGCTAAAAATATAAAAGTAGCCAGGAGTGGTGGTGCATGCCTGTAATCCTAGCTACTCGGGACGCTGAGGTAGGAGAATGGCTTGAACCCAAGAGGCAGAGGTTGTGGTGAGCCAAAATCTTGCCATTACTCTCCAGCCTGGGCAAACTCCATCTCAAAAAAAAAAAGGTGGGGGGGAATAATGTTTATTTTGTTGATACATGGGAGATAATACAAAAATGATTGCTGTCAAGAAAAATAAATATTTGTAATTATTCTGCCAACTTTATGGAGAGACCTTGAAACTGGAGGAAATTTTCTTTGCTATCCTTTAGCATGCGTAAATGTGGTACAGTAACGAGATAGGTGCATGTATGTGCACCTGTGTGTGTGCATTCACATGTGGGTGAGCTTCTCAGTGTATGTTTGAGAGTGTATGTGTGTATTGCGGAGGAGGAGGCAAAGAAGGTGGAAGTAATTCCTCTGTGCTAGAAATAGAGAAGAAAATGAGGCCCAAGGGAGGCTCCAGAGACAGGGAGCTGCAGCCAGGGACATTCAGAGTCCTTGAAGGGGGAAGGAGAGGGACGGTGAATGGGGATTTGGGCCATGAAATGCTGCACACTGTGTGATATAAAACCTCACTCCTTTTTTATGACAACTGTAGCCTACATTGTTCTGCAATACTTGAATTTTCTATTTTTGATGCTATATGACTAGAAGGTCATGTAGGAAGATAATGAAACAGTAAATCCTGTTTCAGTATTGGCTCCTGAAGGAACCAGGTGGCTCATCGAGGTAGCCATGTATAAAATATCTTACACATCATAAACACACATTGCCAACCTTTATTTGTGTATCTATGTGTATGTATACCCACAAACCAAAAAAAAAAAAAAAATTCGAAACTCTACACATGTCCTGTGCACATTTCTATAGGCTGAAAGACATCACTGTGCCTGCCAGAACTTTCTGAGCATGCAGACTTGAATTCTCCGGAAAGTAGAAACTCAGGTGGAGTGAAAAGAAGAAATAAATGATAGTCCAATGACTGACCAATAGACAGACCCCTTCTGGGAGGGCAAGTTGCCCTCTGCCAAACATGTCAAAATCATCATTCTAAGAGAAGGAAAAAATACTTCTCTGAAAACATCAGGGACAATCTTTCTTCCAAAGACCAAAGGTATGTGGAAGAAATCTTCAATATCTGGGTCCTGGCTTGGGGAGTGTGGGTGCCCAGGACTGTGCTGCACTCACTGTCTCCACTTGCACCTGCAGGCCCCTGTTAGCTGAGGGCCCCTTCTGTTCCTAAACCTTTTTCTGGGCATCTATACTTGAAAAACAGATCCTTGCTGGTGGGGGGCCATGCTGTTCTACAGAAGTAACTCCATCACAGGTACTGCCTGCAGCCGGAAGCCAATGGTTGAGATTCTCCCACAAGTCCCACAGAGGCACCACCTCTGCCCCATCTCTGTTTCCTACACAAGGAAATTGTGCACTGTCCTATTTGTGGAACAAGAACCTTTTGGTATCAGAACCTTCAGAGTTTTTTTTGGTTTTATTCCATAAAACAAATTGTTAAAGATACCAGATGAAAAGTAATGATGCATTTTTTGGATTAAGATGGTGGATAGGGCCAGGCAGGGTGGCTCATGCCTGTAATCCCAGCACTTTGGGAGGCTGAGGTGGGCAGATCACCTGAAGTCAGGAGTTTGAGACCAGCCTGGCCAACATGGTGAAACCCCATCTCTACTAACACACACACACACACACACACACACACACACACACACACACACACACAGTTAGCCAGGCATGGTAGCTTGTGCCTGTATTCCCAGATACTCGAGAGGCTGAGGCAGGAGAATTTCTTGCACCCGGGAAGCAGACGTTGTGTGAGCTGAGATTGCATCACTACACTCCAGCCTGGGTGACAGAGAAAGACTCTGTCTCAAAAAATAAAAAATGGCGGATAGGAGGCAGAACTAGCTTGTGGTTCCTGCTCAGAAGGACAGACCAGCCTGTGGAGACTCACATCTTGAACTTTTGCTCCAAGAACTACTGCAGGAACATACCAGGAAAGCCAAGAGAATCCACAGAGCCTCTGAAGGAACTGGATCACCCTTGAAGGCTTCCTGAGACACTGAAAAACTGTGAATCTGCTTTCTTTCTCAACAGGGAGGCCTGTGGTCTGAAGCAAGTTCTTGGCCCTGGTCACTAGCTGCCTGGAAATAGACTTGGTGCTGCTGGAGGGGCATGGTGGGGGTGAAACTGTCCTTTAGGACTGTGGTCTGTGTGGGAGCCTGGTGAGGCCTGTGACTGAAAGCTTTCCCCCACTTCCCTGATGAACTGTATGACTTAGAAGTAGCAGCCATAATCACCCCGGTAATACAACTCCATTGGCCTGGGAACCACACCCCCATTCCCCATAGCAGCTACAGCAAGCCCTGCCCAAGAAGTGTCTGAACTCATACATGCCTATCCCTGCCCCCACCTGGTGGTCTTTCTCTACTCACCCTGTTAATCGAAGACAAAGATAATATTCTCTTGGGAGCTCTATGGTCCTGCCCACTGCCTAAGAAACCTGAATACTTAACCACGTGTCCCTAGGGCAAGTTCGCATCATCCCTACAGGATTGCAGCTGATGCCCTCTTGAAAGTGCTACCTCTTGGCTGGAGGCCAACCAATACAAAACCAGTGCACCAAACCAAAATACAACAAGGGGCCCTCACAAAGTCCACCACACTCCCCTGCTACCTCCACCGGAACAGGTGCCGGTGTATCCATGGCTGCAAGACCTGAAGACAGATCACATCACAGGACTCCTCCCAGACACTCATCAGTGCCAACCCAGAAGACCACTAGAAAAGAGATAATCACCCAGAAAAGTGATGAAGCTAAGATGCTCTCCCACTTGGATTGGCAACAAGCCCCTCCCCCTCACCACCTCAGAGTACCTCCTGCCCCACCTCCCTCTCCAGCTGAGGATCCCACGGACTCCTAAGATAAAAACCTTAAGTTATTTTGAAATGAATTCTTACACAGAACTCCAGAAAATAGTTTCAGTGGTGTTCTTGAGGTTTGTCTTAGAAGACTCTCGAAGATCTTTGTTCTTTCCTATTTTTCTTCATCACCTAGAACATGGTACAGCGTGATTTACCCTTGTAAATATACTTAGTGATTTTGATTTTTCAAGCCAAGTCTCTGATACAATATGCATAGACTTTGATCTTTAATTTACAACATGTTATAGAGCTATTGCTGTAGTCAGTTATATTTAAATTAATAAAGAATTATCAGGCAAAAAAAAAAAAAAAAAAAAAAAAAAAAAAAAAAAAAGCTCCTCTGGGTGGCTAGACCCAGAAGAGTAAAAACAATCACTGCAGTTCAGCTCTCAAGAAGCTCCATTCCTAGGGAAAGGGGGAGAATACCACATCAAGGGAGCACCCCACCACGGGACAAAAGAATCTGAATCGCAGCGCTTGAATCCCAGATCTTCCCTCTGATACAATCTACCCAATGAGCAGGAATCAGAAAAACAATTCTGGTAATAGAACGAAAGAACAAAACAATAATCTTTAACACCCCCGAAAGATCATACCAGATCACCAGCAATGGATCCAAGCCAAGACAAAATCTCCAAACTGGCAGAAAGAGAATTCAGAAAGTTGGTTATTAAGTGAATCAAGGAGGCACCAGAGAAAGGTGAAGTCCAACTTAAAGAAATCAAAAACATGGTACAGGATATGAAAGGAAAATTCTTCAGTGAAAAAGACAGCATAAATAAAAATCTATTACAACTTCTGGGAATCAAGGACACACTTAGAGAAATGCAAAATGCCCTGAAAAGTCTCAGCAGTAGAATCAAACAAGCAGAAGAAAGAACTTCAGAGCTCGAAGAGAAGGCTTTCCAATAAGCCCAATCCAGCAAACACAAAGAAAAAATAATTTTTAAAAATGAACAAAGCCTCCGAGAAGTTTGAGACTATGTTAAACATCCAAACCTAAGAATAATTGATGTTCTCCAGGAAGAAGAGAAATCTGAAAGAACTGCTAAAAGGAGCTCTAAATCATAAAACAAATCCTTAAAAATACACAAAAATAGAATATCCTTAAAGCATAAATCGCACAATAGCTATATATGAATTACACAATGAAAAGAACCAAAGGGCAACAAATAGCATGATGAATAGAATAGTACCTCACAACTCAATACTTACACTGAGGCTCAAGTGTTCCTTCTGCCCCAGATTCCCAAGTAGCTAGAACTGCAGGTATGCACCACCATGCTTGAATAATTTTCACATTTTTGTAAAGACAAGGCCTTGCTATGTGGCCTAGGCTGGTCTCAAATGCCTGGCCTCAAGCAAATTCCTGCCTCAGCCTCCCAAAGTACTGGGATTACAGGACTGAACCACCATGCTCAGCTTAATTTATCTTTTTTAAATTCAAATTATTCTTTCACTTTTGGGTATCACTTGAATTCCCTTTTTGAATAAAATGAACTTTTATTTATTTTATTCCCAAGGGGCTTATGTTGATGGAGTGTGTACACTCTTCCCCCTTCTCTACCTCACTACTTTTAATGTAATCATTACTCTTGCAGGATTAATCTTCATAGGATTGTCATGAAGATCACATGAATGCTCAGAAAACACTTAAAACAGTACTTGGCATATTAAGTAAATGACCTCCAGAGTTTTTCCTTTTATGGAGACTTCTTCAATTATGAGTAAGCCAATTATGATGGCTTATTATTAATAAGGAATTATTACGAATTGTAAAAGTAGACATTTGCTTCTCCATTACTGTATTACCCACCACTCAGTACACAATAAAACCACCCAGAATCAAATTCTGAATTTTATTAGAGAATATATCTAAAATACAATATTTACTGTTATGATATATTGTCTGAATGGAAATATATTCTGTATCACAACTCTATAGTAATTTTTACAGATAATACTTCATTTATATCTCGGTAGTTCAAAAGTCACTAAATTACAACATAATTCATATTTAAGATAACTTTGCTATAAATACATAATTTTTAAAGTTTTTCTTTAATATAACATCTTGGAATCTTAACATTCATTTTTTTTCTGGTTTATATTACATAGAATCATGACTATTTTACCTGATTTGCCTTAACTAGCTCAAATTATCTTATGCTATGGATTTGCACCCAATCGTTCTACTTTCCTATGTTTTAAAAGTAGTATGCGAGCGAACAATTGTGAATGCTCATTACCCTACATGCTGTGAACAAAGTCAAGGTACGTTATTCCTATTCCGTATCCTATATTCTCTGTTACAGAAGGACTACAACCATAAACAAAGCACCAACCAGCCACAGCAGCTGTGTCAAGCATGACAATTGGTCTAGCTCTTCACATTTTATTAGTAAGCCTATCCGATGAGAGATGAAGATTCTAGAAAACCAGACACAAAGCAACCAGGGTCCAAATCACCAAGGTGGATCTGTGCTTAGCTAAAGGGAAACACCCGAAGATGTATTATTTGGATGCAGGCTACGGGACCATCTTATTTGAAGGAAGCCTTGATTTGTCTGCTCTTCAGCGGCTGAGCTGGGCGCCAGTTGTCCACCATCAGTTCTTCAGGTTCACCCTCCCCACTGAAGTTAAGTTTACGGAATTTCAACATCTAAAAGACATAATAAAACAGTGATAATTCAAGTTTCACAATAGTATACAATCATATGCTTGTGTTACATCTTTAAATGCATTCCCGTGCCAGGTGCAGTGGCTCATGCCTGTAATCCCAGCACTTTGGAAAGCTGAGGCAGGTGGATCACCCGAGGTCAGTAGTTTGAGACCAGCCTGGCCAACAAGGCAAAATCCTGTCTTTACTTAAAAAAAAAAAAATACAAAAAATTTAGCCGGGCATGGTGGCACGCCTGTAATCCCAGCTACTTGGGAGGGTAGGGTATGAAAATCATTTAAACCCTGGAGGCAGAGGTTGCAAAAGCTGAGATTGCACCACTGCACTCCAGCCTAGGCAGCAGAGTGAGATTCTGTCTCAAAAAACAGAAACAAAAATAAACAAAAAATACATTCCCCGACATTCACAGTATAGTTGCATCAATGACCAAAATTCCATTTGATTCCTAATAAATACATAATCACATATAGATTATGTATGCATGCTTTAATATAACATTTTGTATAACCAATTTATACAAAGCACACAAATTTGTTGGGGTTGTATTTAAAGAAAATTTTCAGTGAGCTTCGAATTTTGAAATCCAATGTCAAAAGTCTATAAAATCATACCTTTAGATCTAAAATAATAACAATTTTAGTTCCAAATTAAAGCTTTGTTTTCTACCTCAGGGAAGACAACTACAGCATCTGTACAATTGGATCAAGTGGTCAGGACCTGCAGGCTATATGGGCTGAGTGATGAGCTGGCATCTCCAAATACACAAAAACGCAGAAATGAATTTGCCCAGGTTGATTTGCCTTAACTAGCTCAATTTATCTCAGGCTATGAATTTGTACTCAACCATTCTACTTTCCTATGTTTTAAAAATAGCACTTTAGTAAACAATTGTGAGTGCTCATCACCCCACAGAGCCCTACTGGTATTTTGCCAATATATGTAATTAACATTAGAACCCCTTGTCACTGGTTGATTTTTATTCCCTTGTAAGCTTGTTTCAGTTTACTGGCCACCACTGAGATACAGGCAGCCCTTAAACAGTCTCCCACTTCTTCAAGGAGCTTAAAAAGTGCTACTTTCCTCCCTCTAGCCAAGACTTGATTCAAATGAAAAAGGGTGGTTTGGGCAGTAATATAGTGGCCCATGAATCAATAGCCTTTAACCTGATCTCTTTCGTACAGTAATAGTACCTCAATCATTCCCATAAAGCCACCTTCCATTCACATGTATTATAACATGTGCGCTATGGTTACTGAATGCAAGGAAGCATTCTAAGGACATACGGGGTTGATTTATTACAACAGAATTCCAGCAATCTGAATGAGTTTGTACATAAAGTGCAATCAGGTCAAAGTTTTGATCAAACCAGTATAACTGATTTCTGCTCCTCACTGCACCAATTAAATTACGCTATCATATTAGTCAACTTGACTCATTATTTTAGCATCACAGAAGCAGAGCCTGAGTATAGAAAATAAAGGTAGCAGAATTAGCAGACCCATTTATATTGTTTACCTAAAATCCATGACCCCTCTCCCCCTGCCCCTCTTCCTGTAAGCCTCAGGTGGGTAAATCTGCAGGTCTTAACTGACTGTGGTGATCACATTCCCTAGGGACTGGCTAGGGACTGAGCAAGAAACACAATTCTAGCCAGTGAGAAGTGAAAGGTTTGCTAGGGGCCTTCAGGGAAAAGATTCTCTGCTCCTAGGGAGCCAATGGAAGAGGTATTCATTTCCTCCTTGAGAAGTGACTATATATAGATGTGATGATCAAAATACTATTGCAACCACCTTGAGGATGAATTCACCAATATGCAGGGCCAAGTCAAGGGAATCAGATAGAGAAGGACCTATAGCCCTTGTTTCCTGAGCTGAGCATGACTCTCCCTCCAGACTCCATGTTACAGAACATGAAAAATAGCCCTATTGGTATTTTGCTAATATATGCGATTAACGTTACTAGTTTAATGCCACTTTCAACTTTAACAAGCAAACTCAGGGCACAGGGATTAATAGAGTAGGTTCGACTGCCCTTATCTATATGTGTATTTCTGCCTATGGGTGTGTATATACCATAAATCCATTTGTTATAATGGCTTTAAATGTCAGACTATTCCTTTAAAGTTGGATTGCTCTTAGTGAAAGAAGAAAAAAAAAATCCACGTTTTAAATTGTAACGTAAACACTGCATCTACAAAAAGAAGTGGCATTACAATCTTTCCTTATGCTACAACTTCAAGAAGTTTGCTCAAATATGTTATCACTATAAGGTCAATCTTCAGGTGACATACCAGACAAGCATGCTATTTTTTAGGCCCACCTTTATATACTACAAGTAATTTTCCAGTTAGATACAGATTTCCTTTAAAGAAAGACGTGTAGTATCTTTGGTACTCATAAGTTCATTTTCTAAAGGAGGACACAGGAATAGAATCCTTGCTCCCAGACCCAATTCTGTTCCGAGGTAGCTGAGTGGAAAACACTTCAGTTTTCCTGCATCTCAGACTTGATCAATGTGATTCAAGCCAGTGAAATGAGAAAGATGGACATAATTTCTATTGCACATTGCAGCTCTAACCCTCTATTATTCAGCATTTTTGTAGGTTTAAATCACACTACCACTACTCACGTAGTTACCATTTTCAAGACTGTTGGCCCCTAATGCTCTACTTAAATTATTCAGGATCCAACCTCTTTTGAATCCTAAGGAATGTTCACTTTCTACATTTCAACTGTGCGCTAAGAGACAAGTCTAGGAAAAATTCATTTGCATCCACTTTGGTGGATACTCATCAGTGACTTAGAAGCTGCATTAATCACTTGAACATCACACACTACATTGTATTGGAAATGTAAGAACAACTGCTCTAAGCCTCTAAAGTGACCTGGAGTGAGTTTTAATAGATATGTGTTCTCCAAGGGATGACCCTCCCCTGTCAGGATTTAGAAATGCATTCTGATATAAATAAAACTGCAGAAAGCTTTATGTGAGTGAGCAGTAGGCTGGGAATTCACTGATACCTACATAACCTTGAAGGTGAAATCTCACTTTTCTGGCCTTAGTTTCCCCATAACTGGCAAAAATAAAAAAAAGCATTTATTAGGTGACAGACACCTTTCTCATCGAACCCTCACAAGACTCTCCAATTTTACAGACTAAACAAAATAAGTTTATAGTTAATAACAACAAAGATTTACCGAATGCTATTTATTTGCTAAGTAACATCAAAGGCACTATTTCCACAGCCAGAAGTCGCAGGAGGAGGAATACATCTCAGTCTCTCTCACTCCAGAGGCCAAGATCTTCTGCCTTGACTAAATTTTCCACCTGTAAACAGACTTGTCCTCAGAAAACCAACCTGCTCGCTGCTGACACTGATGGGTTCCTTGAGCACAATCCAGGTCACACTCTCCAGAAGAGGAGGGGTGGTCAGTGAGCCTGGGTAGGTCCAGTAATCCAAGCTTTCAGGAAGGAGGCCACGAGGATCGAAGTTAGTGAAGTCAGCACTCTTGCCCTAGAACAAGGCAAATACGCAGGTTCAAACCGTCACATCCACAGAGTAGGAGGAAGGTAGAAGAGCAGGAGATACAAATAGGTATACTCCTCCCTGAGAGCCAAAAACACTTTTTAAATGAGAGTTTTATATTCACTGGCAAACAAAATAAAAAGAAAAGAAGACATTCAACTTGAAAATCTGTGGCAGATCTTAGCAAAAAAACAAAAACAAAAACAAAAACAAAAAACTATTTTCAAATACCCATTTTTCATCTTGGCCTTTTATCTAAAATGATCCCTTACATTCTCCATTAAGTCATTCACTGATCACACTCAGTATTTAAAGTGAGACTGCTGCCACTAAAATGAAGCGACCTCAAGTTGCAGTAACAGAAATAGGGTTGCCCTGAGGAGGTGATTTTCTTGCTCTAGATCAGAATAGAAAAACTATATTTCGTTTTGAATGTTACACTTTTAAAGCAAACAGAAATGACTTACTGGAAGAGTGACAAGGTGGTGGCAAAGAGAAAAAACTATATTATATGAGAATAGTTACAGGAAACTAAAGATAATTAGCTTGGGGTAGGTGAAAAAACAGAGTAGAGAGAGGGTAGGGTTAGTGGAAGAGAGATCAGGTTTATCCTATGAATTCAAAGGGCTCAAGCCAGGGGTGCAGAGTGAGCATTTCAGAGGATAAATGCTTCTTCAATGTGAGGATCAGCTTTATAAAGCCAGGGCTGCCCCTGGTGATAAGTTCCCCATCATGGGAAGTGACTGCAGTGTTTAAACAGATGCTCAACAAACTCAACACAACTATGCTGTAGAGAGGATTTAAATGCAGGATGGATGTGTTCAAAGAGGTCAGGCCAGGCACAGTGGCTCAGTCCTGTAATCCCAGAACTTTGGGAGGCCAAGGTGGGTAGATCACATGAGGTTGGGAATTTGAGACCAGCCTGGCCAACATGGTGAAACCCCATCTCTACTAAAAATACAAAAATTAGCTGGACGTGGTGATGCATGTCTGTAATCCCAGCTACTTGGGATTACAGGAGAATCTCTTGAGCCCAGGAAGTGGATGTTGCGGTGAGCCAAGATTGTGCCACTGCACTCCAGCCTGGGTAACAGAACAAGACTTCATCTCAAAAAAGAAAGAAATACATATATCTAAGAGATCATAAAATAGAAATCTCCATGAAACAGGGTCTTGTTTATCTTGTTCACCATTATATCTACTAGTTTGCAAAGTGACTGGCACATAGTACATACTCAACAAATATCTGCTGTATGAATGAGTGAATAATTTGCTAAGATGATCTTTGAACCTCCTTGCAGTCATAAGATTCTCTAACTCTTACATATGAATGTTCAAATGATGGAGGAGCAAGATTAAATAAATACGAGTTGTAGAATTATGCTAGCATTAGGATCAACTTTTGTTTAAAGAAATGTTAATTAAATATTTAAGTAACATTCTACCTTTATTAACTGCTCATCCAAACACACGTGTCATTGACACTGTTCAATCTGATCAAAAGAAATTTCTAAAACCAATGGAGTATTGAAAATCGGTACCCTAAGGAGGTGACAGAAAATTCAACTTTACCTTTGTTTTAATGGAATCCAGCACATCAACAACTTTTTGAAGGCCCGGTTTAGCACTGCCAACCTATAGAAAAACATAAAGGGCAAGATACTATCACCCAGTTGATGCTGTACCAGTTTTGATTTTGTTTTGGGTAGCTCTATTAGAAAACATCCAAATAGTGAGCCCAAATCCTCTACTTTATACATAACACCTATCAGTACTGGCTTGATGACACGACTCCATAGACTTGCCTACTTTCACTGAATCTTCAATCTGCCTTGGCTTCCACTGAGATAGTACCCCTGAAACCACCCAATAAAGTGTCCCCAAATGCTTGCCTTAATTTCCTTGTAGGACTTTACACTATGGTCTTCCCTTCTTTTGAAAATTTCTTTTCTTCTTTGGCTTTCCTTATGCATTCCAGCGTCCCAAATATCTCTTGACTCTTGCATTTTTTTTTTTTAGGGTCTTGCTCTGTCACCCAGCCTGTATTGCAGTGGCATGACCATAGCTCACTGCAACCTCAAACTCCTAGGCTCAAGTGATCTTCCTGTCCCAGCCTTCCGAGTAGCTGGGACTACAGGTGTACAATACCATGCCCAACTAATTTTAAAATACGTTTTGTATTGCACCATGTTGCCCAGGCTGGTCTTGAGCTCCTTGCCTCAAACTATCCTCTCGCCTTAGCATCTCAAAGTGCTGGGATTACAGGCGTAAGCCACCATGACTGGCCCCTTTTAAGTAGTTTAATTTGTATCTCTCTCCTTGTCTTAAAGGCCCTACATTTTGCAGTTTCTCAGGATTGCTCCCTGGGCAGCTTTCTCATCTCCCTCTTCCTGTTGTACTTGGATGATTTCATAGACACCTGCAGCTTCCGCCTCCACATATGAATCAGAGCTCATAAATCTCCAGCGCAGACCTTTCTCTATTCTCCTTTGCCACTGGTTAGAGGGCAGCTCGACAGTTATGTCCCACTGTTGCCTGAAATTCACTGTCCTTCCCCTCTCCAGAACTTCATCTTACTTTATCATGATATAGTACTGTCTAGCTTCAGGTTAAATGAAAAGAAAGCAAATGCCTGGCAGTCATCCAAGTTGATCTCTTTATGTTCTTCATATTTATATCGAAATAGCACCAAATAAATACAGCTCCTATTGTCTTTCTGCCCTTTATCTCCACTGCAGCTAGCAGATAATAAAAGAAGGAGATAAACTTGAAAACATTTCAGGGACAAAAGCATTTCCTAAGCTCTTTTGTAGAATGTCCTGTATGTTACAAATGTTCTATCTGGTCATTCTTTATTAAAAATGGGGAAAAAAAAATATGAGCCATCAACTAACCTTCAAAAAAATACCTAGAACGGCCAGTCCATCAGGTTGCTGTGCAGCTTTCCCAAAATCCCCATATTTGGTGTTCCAGTGAACCAAGTGAAGCTAAAGCCAAAGAGACAAAGCCACAGTGAATGGTTTACACCACGAAAGCCATTGGATTTTATCCAATGGTCTTTTCCTCATAGTAAAGGTTACTTAAGAAATTGCAAATATGGATAATTTTAAATAAAAACTTTCCTTTTCTTTTAATTCTAATTATCCACATGGTTCTTGGTGTAATAGCAAGTGTTTTCATCAACATCTCTAAGACAAAGAAATGTAGTTTTGACATAAGGCACACATTTTATTTCCAAATTTATGTTAAAACTGGGTCCTCCAATTTGAGTCTGTTTACTTTTTGCAAATGGTGGCCTTGGAGACAGTAGAGAAAGTTTTGCAGCATTAAGTATGATATCACAATTAAAGCTTTTAAAAAGCAAATGTGAAGGTCCTTTGTAAAAGATGTGATTCACTGGGTGTGAGTTGAATTTACAAATTAAGCTTTTGAAATTAATGCTAAATATCAACTTACAAACATTTTTCCCTAGAAAGAAAAAAAAAAGTATATCTTACCTCAGCAGCATATTTCTTTTTATCCACAGTATGCTCAGAACCTTGCCCATCAGTTGAACCCCAGTGAAAGTGAAACTGAATCAATCTGTAAGTGCCATCCAGGGGTCCTCCCTTGAGCACTAAAATTAAAAACATATATATATGTAACATATGTGTATCTGTATTCACATATATATGCATGCATACATGCATACACTCACACATACATACGCATATGAAACACGTCTAAATACTACCATCTCTAGTTCTGTTTTATAGTACTAAATGTTTGCCTTTAATCACATTTCACTCTAAAAATTCAATCCAGAGTCAAGTTTAGTCTATGGTGCTGAACAAAATCACACACCTGTTTTTATTTCTCACATGTGTTGTCTGGAGAATGGATGCTTTTCACGTCTTTCTTTCTGAGCATACTGACTCCTTTTTCTGGGTTTGTGTTTTAGAGTCATAGATTCAGGTCCAGAGAGAGAAAATTTTACCTGAAACTAATAATCCCTCTGTGAAACATTTAGGCAATGCTCATGCAGCTACTGGCCAATGAATTGGTCTGCTACTTACATTCGCACACGTGGGAACCTCATTTCTACCAAGGTCCCATGGCTGCCATTCAGCCTGCTTTGCCAACCTCTGATACCAGTTCTTACACACCCGAATTTGTGAAATAAGTATTCCATTGATCTCAACAATGCAAAATCCAATTGGCCTTATATAGGCTTCCTTACATTGCGATTTCTCAGGATTGCTCCCTGGGCAGATTTCTCAACTCGCTCTTCCTGTTTTACTTGGATGATTTCATAGACACCTGCAGCTTCCACCTCAACATGTGAATCAGAGCTCATATATCTCCAGCCCAGACCTTTCTCCATTGGCTTTTACCACTGTTTAGAGGGCGGCTCAACACAGTGAACAGACTGTCACTGCTGCTGGCTAGCTTTGTTCTCTTAATTTTTTTATTTTTATTTTTATTTTTATTTTTATTTTTATTTTTTGAAACAGAGTCTTGCTATGTTGCCCAGGCTGGAGTGTAGTGGTGCGATTTCAACTCACTGCAATCTCCACCTCCAGGTTCAAGTGATTCTCATGCCTCAGCCTCCCAAGTAGCTGAGACTACAGGTGTGCACCACCAGGTTCAGTTAATTTTTCTATTTTTAGTAGAGGCAGAGTCTTGCCTTGTGCCCAGGTTGGTTTGGAACTCCTGAGCTCGAGCAATCTGTCCACCTTGGCCTTCTAAAGTGCTGGGATTACAGGCATGGGCCACCGCACCTGGCCAAAAATTTTTATTAAGCCTCTTCGACCTTAATTTACTCATCTGTAAAGTGGATACACTAAATCACTTATTTCATTAATAATTTATGGATCATCTTCTATATGTAGTGTAACATGCTCTATTATCTCCAAGAACTTAAAATCCTAACTTGATAACTATCCTACTGAGGGACTGTGTTAAGGAAAACCTAGTCCGCAAGAGGTGTGGTTTCAAAGGCAGGAATTTTCCAGCACCCTGCCTCCATCTACGTCCCCATCCTGAAAGTAAATTTCTTAGTCTGACTTTCCCCCACGGGCTAGAAAGAAATTCAAGGTGAGCTTCTTTGTTCCAAAAAGCCCCCACCCCCCAAAGCTCTGGGAGGAGGGGGCTCTGATTGTGGGCCGGACAGCCAATCCAGTATCAAAGTGGAAGGTCAGTCACTCCAGAGGAAGTTTAAAAGAACTCCTCTCATTGGACGAGAACATGAATAGGGCAGGAATAACTCCAAGGTTAAAAACCTACTGCTCTTTACCTAAAGGGATTCCTCCCTTGGATCCCCTCCCATGGCAGCGTGAGAGCTCTCTCCGTCTCTCTCTTTCTCTCTCTCTGCCTAATAAATTGCTTTTTGTAAAACTTTTTGGGTCCACGGCATTTATTCAAACAGAAAGCTCACTGTACCTCTGAGACCCTTTTCCCCATTCCTGGGGCAAGAGATACCAAGGACCTGGCCACATCAGGGGAACATCGAATCCGAGAACTGTTAAGTGTCTTTGGGACATCCCGGCAGCTCTGCTCCCGTCCCGGGTTACATCTTTGGCGAGCTCGGGGAGGGAGCTGAGCCCCTGCACCCTGCTCCGGTTGCACTATGATTCCGCTATTCTGCCATTAATGCAACTTTGTTAAGCAAAATCAGTTCTAAAAATCACATCCTTGGGCTACAAACTGTACATAATTAATAAGTTGTGTCTTAACAGAGGATTAAAATAGTGTGGAATCACTCTCCCATCCACCAAGAAACTTTGTACCTAACTTTATATGTATTAATTGGATTTAACCAATATTTTCAAAGGCTTTTAAAAGTAGTTTAGTTCCACAATTTAAATTTTATTTTTCTAATACTGAGATTTAAACATCTGTTTCTATAAGCGTATTTTATTAGCTTTACTATATAATTCCATAAAATAATGAGCCCAAAATTACTTTGGCTCATTACAAAGGGACAACTTCTGTACAACAAGATTTGTTCACTGAGTTTCACCTAAATATGCTTACATGGTAGCAACACCCATTCATCTATTCAAAGCTAAAGATTGCTTTGAAGATATTTAAGCTGTGCGGCCTTTCTATGGTTCCTGATGCAACCTCTGGCTGCCAGATCTGCTTTACAATAGGCCAGGAGAAAAAAAGGAGAATGAGAACAGAAAGAATGATAAATGGTGTTATGTTACATTACAGATCTGCTAAGAAACATGGATTTGGATGTATTACAACAAAGTCACACCTCTTGGAACACAAACACAACTTATTATAACAGTTTATTTGTTTCCTGATAATTCTTTATGGAAATATTAGCCTCTAATTTTAGACTTCTTTAAAAAAATGGAAAAAAAATCCCTTTTTTAAAAAATATACCCTTAAAAATAAATATGTTTAAGAAATAAATTAATACTGAAAAAATCCTTCATAACAACTCTTTAAAGCTAGCAACCAACTGGCTGATAATAAAAAGCAAATGTCATTTGTAACCGTTAATTCTACCAAGTGGTAAAACTAATTAAATAAAACCATATAAGCATCTGAGATAACCAATTTTTTAAATGTATCTTTTTTCTCCCCAGTGAAGAATCATAGCAGGATCTTACATTTTAAAGATAATGAAATTTATTGCTATTTCTTATTCTTATTCTCTCTTACAAACCTTAAAATTTCATCTTTCTTTTTTTATTTCTAAGAACATTTAGAATTAGGCCAGAGCATGTGCAAACTTTTATTAAACAATGCTTGCTAACAGCTAACACTAAAAACAAAACAAAAAAAAAACGTGCTCTGGGCTCAATGATTAAACACATTCTGTGCTAATCTATTATCACCAGATACCTGTTTTAGCCCCTGTTAAAATAAAACTTGTTGCTATGAAGATTAGAAACCCACTGTAACTAGAAAAAGTTACTAAATCTTTAAAGTTTACTTGCTACAGGAGGCAGCAGTTCTGGCAAACTCTTAGCATGGAGTGTAGTCAATGAATTCCTTCAAAAATATTGTTATAATAAATTGCCATAAACTCAAACGTTTTATTTGAGAAACATAAAAGATAACATTTTGGTTTAAGTTAGGGACTTTATGCTATATTCTGGATCTACTTATTTATTTAAATGACTACATGCCATTTTCTAAACTGTTGCAGTTTAAAAAGAAATCTATTTTCTAATGTAAAAATAATGTTTAAAAAATAACAGAAATTGCTGACTACATGTTTTTTCTCTGTAAAATCTGGCCATGGCAGTGGTGCTTTAAAGAGTTAATGGTTTATTGTGCCCCAGAAATGTGTTCCATGAGGGATGGAGACATAAGTACAGTTTTCTACTCTAATGTTTTTTCAAGACCCCCCCAAATTTAATTTAAATTCAAATCTCAACACCAAGAGCTCCAGCCAATTTAATTTTCATGATCTGTCATCAGTTATACATACTCTACCTATAACACAAACCAAACACTAAGTATAATATTATAGAATAATCTGTCTTCCTCTACATATTATTTGAGGAAATTATATGAATTGCTTTTTGTGAAAAATAAGAGATCCAATAATATTGAAATCAATCACATTATTATACAAATTAAAAACTGAAAATTTAATATTTTTAAATTTTTTCTCCCTAATCACTTCCTACTACATTAAGACGCACTGGAGTAACAGACTAAAGACCTTAATGAATGTCAACAGTTTCTCTCAAGTCCAAAATATAAATAAACTATTCTCAATAATCTTTAGTTTAAAACTAAAATTTAAGTGAATTACTATTAATGAAGCAAATGATTAATTCTAGAGAAAACATGGCATTGTCAGAACCATTTTTTCTATAAATAACCTGAAAATTTTAATATCATGCATTACTGTTTTGCCTGTTGGCAACAGCCAATAATCCTAGGGCTATGTGCCTTAGGATTAGACAAATATTGGAACAAAGATACACATATTCCATTTATTTTAATGCAGTAAGACGTTTAGCTGTCACTTTCATTAGAGTAAACACAGTCGAAATTCAACAGAAGTTGTTGTTTAAGCTATATGGCAAATGTATAGGAATACAAAAAGAAGTTGTTTTGATGTGAATATAGTTAACTACAGTGTTCAGAATATGTTGGTCCACTTTCTAGACATTTAGGGTTCTGCTGACACCATTAACTGTGTGCATGGCAAGCCCTTTCATTTGTTGTTTTTATGCTTTCTTTTAACTTAGGACTGCTGAAGAAGAAAACTTTTTTTTTTTTTTTTGAGACAGAGTTTTGCTCTTGTTACCCAGGCTGGAGTGCAATGGCACGATCTCAGCTCACCGCAACCTCCGCCTCCTGGGTTCAGGCTATTCTCCTGCCTCAGCCTCCTGAGTAGCTGGGATTACAGGCACGCGCCACCATGCCCAGCTAATTTTTTGTATTTTTAGTAGAGATGGGGTTTCACCATGTTGACCAGGATGGTCTCGATCTCTTGACCTTGTGATCCACCCGCCTCAGCCTCCCAAAGTGCTGGGATCACAGGCTTGAGCCACCGTGCCCGGCCCAGAAGAAAACTTTTAAAGCTTTGAAAGCAAGTTCCTGGAAGTCAAGCAGGATCCATGTATGAAGATCCATCATGTCATACAGACAATGGGTCACTTAAAATGAGCACAGGTAAACGCATCCAGCTTCCTTCACTCTTTTCTTTAAATAACAAACAGATTTTTAAAATTCTAATTTCTAAAAAACAGAAATCATGTAAGACTTGCATAAGGGTTGGCTTAATAATGCTGGCATTGGCTATCAATATTTGTCCCTAACTGTGCAAGAAAGGAGGACAGTATTAAACTCCCTAATAAAAGTTAATAAGTTAGCAGGAGTTAATAATTTGACTACTATTCTTTTCTCCCAGATAAGGCCATTAATAAAACATCTCAAGCAGGGAGAGCTATTTTTTAATAAGTTTTTTAAAAATCTAAAAGGATTAGCAATTTTTCATTAACTTAAGGTGAATTTAAGGTGGCTTATTTTCAAAGGAATTTAGAAGATTGATGAGAGCTCTAACCCAAGCTTCTAGTTAAATCCTATTAACTACACAGTTTCAAAAAATTCTCTCAAGCTGAAATCAGCAATAAAGTCAATCTGCTCAGTTTCTGATACCCAAGTACTTAAGTTTGGATATAAGAGAATCTTTAAAGCATATTGGAAAACCCCGATCTATGAGAAGTTCCAGAAGGCTGAAATATCATTGAGGCAAAAAAGACAGGTAAATAAGCTGCATTTAAATGGAGGAAATAAGAGATATAGGACATCTAAAAGGTTATCACCACAAAAATAACTCCTAATACAGATGTTAAACTGTTGACTTTTTTAAATTAAGTGACTAAAATAAGTAACTTTTTGACTTAAGTATACAGAAAAGAATGCCAGTTTTTTTAAAACATGGCATGTACAAACTAAATATTAAATATGGTTATCCTTCAAATATCCTTATTCAAATTCTGTTTTTAAGTGATTGCTATTTAGTCCCTTCAGCAAACTAGCAAGGAGACAACTGAGCAAGTTATTTAAACTCTTCGGCTTCTGTTTCTTCATGTTTATTTTAAGTGAGTTTAACCAGAGTACCTCTACTCGTTGTTCTGGCTTTGAGAGTCTAGGATTGTTTTATTTTAAATATATATATATATAAAGGGTGTTTTTTCATATGGTATGATTTTTTTTTTTTTTTTTTTTTTTGGTGGGGGTGCGGAGTCTCACTCTGTCCCCCAGGCTGGAGTGCAGTGGAGCAGTCTTGGCTCATTGAAACCTCCACCTCCTGGGTTCAAGCGATTCTTCTGCCTCAGCCTCTGGAGTAGCTAGGATTACAGTAGCATACCACCATGCCCGGCTAATTTTTTGTATTTTTAGTAGAGATGGAGTTTCACTGCATCAGCCAAGCTGATCTTGGACTTCTGACCTCAAGTGATCTGCCCACCTTGGCCTCCCAAAGTGCTGGGACTACAGGCATGAGCCATTGAGGCTGGCTCCCCACATGGTATGATTTCTCAAAATTTATTCTGTAGATATCTTTTCCCTTAATACTGACATTTTAATATATTCTGCATCCTTTTTAACTAAAGTAACTGAAAATGTAGAAGAGATAGGTAAAATTGCAAAGGAATCTTTCACCTACAAAGGAGGGCAAGTCCTTCCTGACCCTTGCTTTTAGTATACCTTCTTGCCTTTCTAGAGTGCATACTGTGCTCTCTTAAGTCCCCTGGTATTTCCTATTTCCCTTTGCCTGGACTTTAGTCCAAGACATCAAAATCCTTCAAGCCTCCACATAAGCCTTATTTACCCTGGAAAGTCTTTCCTGTCTTATGCAGTTAGACTGTTAAGCCTCCTTCACGTTTCCATGGAATAATTCCTTTCTGCACTTACCGAAGTAGCAGTCAGGGTCTACTATTTCTATGTCTTTCTACTTTAGGTATTTCCAGCATGGATTCTCGAGAACAGGAGAGGGACCAGGCCTCCGCTTGGCTTTCATGATGCTTAGCTTACCATGCATTTAGTTAGTGTTAGTAATTTTTGTAGAAGAACTAGGTGGATAATACATGTGTCTCTAAAGGCATGGGTGGGATCTCCTATCTAAACCCTGTGGTTTTCATCTGACAATCTAAACATGGCTAACTTCTTCAAAAATGTATGCATTACTCTCCAGAAGAAATGGCTGGGGAAAATGTAGCTAGATCTAATTAGTTACTGCTTATAGAGAAATCCATCAAAGTTTAACAGATTCATGGTAAAATATATAACTATATAATAACTTCATACATAAAATAAGTACATATTCAGTATGATATACAGCATGTTTCAGAAAATAGAAAAATAAAATTTTTAAATACCATCAAATGATGGGAACTAATCTTAAAGCTATTAAAGGAAAAATTTATTCAGAAATCTTATCTCAGGTAAAACATCTACAGCAATTGTCTAACAGAGACAATCGAAGGGTTCACAGTTGTGACAGTTGTGACAACAACAGAAGTCATTTATTGAGGAACTTTTATGTGCCAGGCACTAGGCAAGGTGCTTTACATATACTGTCCCATTTCATCCTTCCATTGTGGCAGATACTATTGCTACTCCAACTTCACAGTTTAAAAGAACTGAAACCTAGATAGCATTACTCCCAAAGTCTCTGAGCTAGTTGTCGGCAAAGCCAGAACTTAAATCCAGCTCTCCCTGACTCCAAACTATGCTGATAATCATGAGACCATATACTGAAATCCACTTTACAGTAATACATATTACTGGAATAATTTATTTCACTATCCATTTTTTAAGGACTATAAAGAACCCCATCTGCTTTCATTTGTTGGAGATTTGCTTATTCATTGTCCCAAAAAAGACTAAAGCATCCAATTTCTATGTAGTATCCAATGAGATACACACTTCGGTAGACATTATATCATTGAAAACAATGACATCACTGTGACTCTTAAAAAAGGTACAGCTACAGACTAAAGTAGCGCACTTTCTTTTGTTTTTAAATAACTAAACATGAAATTTTATAGTATACTTTTTGTATGTGTAATACCTTGAGACCTTTGGCCTTGTCATGTTATAAATATATGTTTTTGTTTTTGTTTTTGTTTTGAGGTGGAGTTCCACTCCTGTTGTCCAGGCTGGAGCACAATGGCATGATCTTGGCTCACCGCAACCTCTGCCTCACGGGTTCAAGTGATTCTCCTGCCTCAGCCTCCCAAGGAGCTAGGATTACAGGCATGCACCACCACGCCCGGCTAATTTTGTGTTTTTAATAGAGACATGGTTTCTCCATGTTGGTCAGGCTGGTCTCGAACTCCTGACCTCAGGTGATCCGCCCACCTTGCCCTCCCAATGTGCTGGGATTACAGCCACCGCACCCAGACGATATACAGTATTAAAAAAAAAAAAATTGTTTAATTAAATGAGCACTGTTTCTCTGAAGTGAGAAGAATGCTTGGGAAAGCAATTTAGCAGAATCACTGAACTGTCTTCAGTGTATGTTTACTTGATTCTAATAAATCATGATACAATGCCAGAGTGAGTGTGTGTGTGTGTGTGTGTGTGTGTGCGTATGTGTGTGTATGTGTGTACCGGGGAGGGGTGCACATAGGCAGTCACATGTAGGTTGAAAACATTTCTCATATGACCTCCACATTATCCCTCCATCGAATTGTCTTCCAGAATCACCATTTCGGAAAGCCAGGTGTTTATAAATATTTTTAAAGTTGAAAGGAGGGAAGAATTTTGTTTTCAAAACTGAGCTGACTATATTGGATAGCTGCTGTCAAAGAAGAGTCAACCTGATGAAAATGATTATATAATATATTAGTAGCATAGGTCACTACTCCAAAACTTTCTCATTTTGTTCCACCACTCTTCTCACTCCCACACCATCACCAAAGAGAATGTTTGCAGCACCATTTCATTCAATGACCTTCAGAGGAAAGCACTCAGGAAAATAGGGCACTGGCAATTAAATTAACGGCTGAGAGAAGAAGGCAGCTACTATGTCTGAATGGGATTGTTCTCTTGTTTCAAAAGACGGAGAATTTAAAAAAAAAAAAAAGCAGTATTTTTTCTTTCTTCTCTCTCTCTCTCTCTCTCTCTCTCTCTCTCTCTCTCTCTCTTCAGTGAGCATCCTGTAAACAGCTGTATTACAAATAAAGATGGCAATTAGTTTTGTCACTAACGGGCCAGGTATATCCACCTTCTCTAAAACATCTTCATTTGTGGAATGAGTTTCTGAGTAGATATCAAAATATGCTGCCATCTTTATCACACTAGCCCAATACTAAGAAATACTCAGAAGTATAACATTTTCCAAGAATTTCAGTATTTTAAATTGGCACATTTTCATTACTCTTCTCAATGCTACCTTAAAGATAAAGCTCACTAAGATACACTTTTTAATGGATACACATGAGCTCTGGAAGACAAATATTTTACATTCTTAAAAGTTCAATTAGCGCAAATCTCATCATTACTGATCTTTATTGCTAGGGGACTTTGCCTTTTGTGACTTTTCACAGGTATATCGAAGTTATTCAATGCCCTACATAGAAGCCAGTAATTTTACAGGGGAGAAACGGCCCCAGGACACTTCAAACTAATTAGCCTACTTCTCAGAATCCTCGGATTCTAATGAAGATGATCAGCATGGCATCCTTGAGTCCTGAGACAAACTGTTTTTGATTAAGAGGGTTCCTGCCACTGTTTCTGGCTCCTTCATTAAGCTTGGAAAACAGCTACTGGCTAAAAGACACAAGTTGTTTTCTAAACACTGACCTGCTTTGTCCTGAGAGTCATCAAACTCGACGTTGAAAGAATGACCATTGTTGAGGATCCTCCGGGAAGTTGCTTGATCATAGGAAACAGACAGAGGCTTCAGGGAAGGGTCATACTTGGCTGTATGAGTGTCGATGTCAACAGGGGACTGGCGCTCTCCTTTGGCAATGGGGAAATCCTTATGCCAGTGCTCAGGTCCTGGGGAAAAGAAGACAAGACATGTGAATCCACCACTGTGGGGAAGGTTACACCCAAACCCCTAGAGAAGAGCAATCATTCTGGAGCCAATCTGCTCAGTTCCACAGTGGGATAAACTTTGGAAAAACACGTAATCTGTGCTTCAGTTTCTACATTTGTAACATGGGATAATTAGAAATCTACTTCATAGATGTCGCTGTGAGAATTAGAATAGATATAGGTAAAGCTCTTAGATCACTGAGTGCCATATAAATATTAGCTATTTTAATGATAGTTTTACTGAAATTCAGCAACTGAACTTGGGCAGACACTAACGTCAGGGCTTGTGGTTGGGATTTGGGATATGCAAGCTCACTTAAGACATTCAAGCAGGTCCGAATCCCTTCCTCACTGCCCAGGCCCGGGCCCACCCCTCCTTTAACCCACAGGGTCGCCACTACCTGGGAAGCCCCACACCCCTCCAAAGCTGAGCAAGCTGCGCCAGACGCGTGCCTCTCTGCTCCGCTGGTTCCAGAGAACCAGATCTGAGGCCAAGATAAAACCCGATTCTTGGTGTCCGACGGGAAAACTCGGAAATCAGCGTCATGGATTCAAACCAGCACCGGGAAATGCCCCGGGACAGTTGGTGATGAGCGCCTTAGCCACAGGTGGTGTCGAAGCTGGAGGACTGTGTCGGGGGGCGGGGGAAGGGGGTCTCTTAATTTCTCTGCGATCACCAACTAGAATTTTCCGTTACAACCCTTCCCCGCCTCCTCCTAGGTCGGGTTAAAATGATTCCCGGCTCGGGAACCGGGTGGGACTGTCCTCGGATCCCGCGGCCAGGCTGCGTCTCCCCTCCCTCGGGCCCTGCGCGCCTCGGGCGGACGCGGGGATTCCTCGACAGTGGCCTCGCAGCTGGGGAGATGGTGGGAATCCCCGGCGCGGGGGAGCCGCGGGCTGAGCGAGCGTCCGGGGCGCACCTGAGTCTCCAGCGCTCCCCGCGGCCGCGGTAAACGGCAGGTGCGGGCGCTGCGGGCCCCGGGCCGGCCACTGGGCTCGGGGCTCGGCACTCCCGGCTCCGCCGCGCCGCCCGCCGCCCGCCGCCCGCACTCACCGTTGTGCTTGCCGTACCCCCAGTGATGGGACATGGTCGCGCCGGCGGTCGGGGCAGGGCAGGAATCGGCACCGGTCTAGCGGCGGCGGCGGCGGCGGCTCGGGCGCCTGCACTGTGTCCGCGGGTCGCGCCGGCACCGGCTTTTATAGGCTCCCGCCAACTTCGTGCTCGGGGGCGGCCCGGGGGAGGGGTCCCGGGTGGACCTGGGCGACAGGGGAGGAGGTGGCGGGCGGAGGTGATCTCCCCGCGCTCGGGGCGGGCCGGGCGGGCCAGGCTCCGGGGGCGGGGAAAACGCCCTCCCGGCCGGCGCTCAGCGGGGCTCCGGGGCTCCTTTCCAGCGGCCCGGCCCCGGTGTCCTGAGCTGGCAGCGAGGCTCGGCGCTCTCGGCGCGCGGCGGCTGCGGTGACTCCTGGGCTCCTCAGTCCGACTGGGGCCGCGGAGCGTCTACGCGCACCCCATCCCCCTCCCGGGCGCGGAGTCTGGCGGCTGCGGGGACAGCTCGGGTCCCGGGCCCCTGGCGCCTTTCGTCCCCTGTCCCCATTGTGATCTGTCTCCTGGCCCCGGAGCCCTCCCGTCCCACCCGCGCCGGGGTCTCCAGCCCGAAGGGCTGCCTCTCCGGTGTCTCCGGCCTGGGGCTGGCAAGCTGGTTAGGAGCTATGACCTTGGGGCAAATAGGGATACGATCCTGCAGGCGCGGGGAGCGCGCGGCACTGAGCGCCGGGAGCCACGCGCCCTCTGCTGCACGGCCGCGGAATACAGCAAGACGGAGGCGTCGCGGTCCTCTGCCCGCAGCGCACGCTCGGGCGAGCCTGGAGGATTGCGTTTCCTCGTGGGCTGGCAGAGCCTCACATGAAGTGCTCATCTTCTACTTTCCTTCTCTTTAAAAAATTAACGTGGGTGAGGAGACGTCCTAGTTGAGTACATATTGATTTGAAGTAACCAAAACTTCTAGCAAATCGCTTTTCTCAGAAGCATCTAGTAAAAGATAATTTCTTCCAAAGACATGAGAAAGAAGTTCCCCAGCTGGCCAAGAAAACTTGGCATCTGGCATACCTAGGAATCATTCAAAATAGTTTAATAGGAAGGACATTTTGAGGCCAGCCAGCATTATGGCTTTTGTGGCTCCTGTGGCATTTCACCTTGGTGAGTCCCTTTTTCATAAACACACAAACACATTTATAACTGCACTGACATAAAGATAAATATCTTAATATTATAAATTTAAACATTTTCTTTGACCCAAACCTAATTTTTTTTGTTGTTCTTATTTTAAAAGGAAATCTTTTCTTAGGCATCTAAAAGGATTGTGGACCTGAGGCACTGTGCTTAAAGGGCCTAATGGGTTAGTGACTCTGTTTTGAAGTATAGACAGAATTCATTTCCTGCAAGGGACTTTGCCACACAAAAATCTGGGGGTTTGTGGGAAAGAGTTTGGTTCTGTGGTCTCTGCAATCTTTGAGGGCGACAGTATTAGAATTACAGCCAGGGAAGCAGGACATAGTTTAATGTGATTGTGTCAGCCTTGACATCACATTACTTATATTTGAAAATACATAGATAAATAAAAGGATAAGTTATTAGCACACAGTTTTGCAATATTGATCTCAAAATTACTCTTTACTATTTATCAGTCAATTTCATGCAACCAAAATAATTCATGTTTAGACTTACTTGCTCTTGTTCTAAGACTTTAGAAAATTGTGTACTGCTGCTTATGTGGGTTTTGGGTTGATGTTGCAGGGAATTCTTAGGCAAGAAAGCAGCAATAAACTTTTTAAATATTTAGGACCATTACAAAATGGAGTTTGTAGCAAAGAAGAACCTTTTATTTGTGCCTCTGTAGATGCATTGTATCTGTTGGAGCCCAGTGAGATAATTTTGATTCTTTTTATAATTTTCAAATATTAACTTGATTGCTGTGAAACTCTTCACTTGGCCCTGGGATATGACATTGATAGGTGCCAAGAATTGAGTGGGAAGTTGATCAATGTAGAGTGGGTTCGCAGGATTCCGTGAAGGGAGCTAGGCTATTTGATCAGCTGGAATCCTTGTCTTTCATTTTCCATGAAACTGAATTGTGGCTTTCCTAAGAAGTGTGTAGTAAGATCAAATTTGATTCTTAAATATGTGTAAAACTTCAAATACCGCCAAACTGCAGTTCACCAAATGGATTCTTGTTATGGGAATTTTCCCTTATCTCTCACTTCTGGAAAGTGAATTAATTCTCAGTGGGATCAGGCCCTCCCCACAGAGCTGCTGTTGGGGAGAGTGTCACGTGCTCACCACAGGGTGGAGAGCTCACCTTTGGATACTCAGAAGCAATCTAAATTTTTTAGTAGCGTTTTGGTATTACAGTAGCAGGTTTTGGTTAACTTAGCATTATTATTATTTTTTTCCTGGTCAGTTTTTATAATGGAGTTAACTTTGTGTGTTCACATCAGTCAGTCCCAATCTAACTTTATTTTACTGAAGGCAATCTTAGCAGGCCGTCATGATTCACGGGCTGCAAAAAACGATTCTAATACTGGATTTGTTAAAATAAGTAAAGTGCTTATCTTATTATGTACCTATGTGTCTATTAGAGAGAAGGATTGGTTCATTTCAGAAAAATCCTAAGTAAAGGAACTGACAGTAGCTGAAGAAAAGTACTTTTCTTTGCCCCAGGGGGAAAAAAATTCAGCCAGTACATCAGGAAAATGTAATATAAAAAATATCTTAAAGTCTGTGTTCCAATTATTGTAATAAAAAAGCTTCTAACATATTATTAATCCTAGCAAAAATGTAAAAAGAAAAAATATTTGCTTTTTCTCAAAAAAGTAAAGATATTGTTAAAATATTTTACAAAGTGAGATATATATGATTTATTAAATATTTAATTAAAAAGCTAATAAAAAAGCCAGATATCTTCATATTTGTTACAATTATAGTGTTAAAGTAAATATCTGGGGCTGGCTCACACCTGTAATCCAGCACTTTGGGAGGCCAAGACAGGCAGATCTCTTGAGCTCAGGAGTTCAAGACTAGCCTGAATAACATGGCAGAACTCTGTCTCTACAAAAAACAAAAAATTTGCCAGGCATGGTGATGTGCACCTGTAGTCCCAGCTGCTTAGGAGGCTGAGGTGGGCAGATTGGAGCCCAGGAGGTTGAAACTGCAGTGAGCTATGCCACCACACTCCAGACTAGGAAACAGAGTAAGACCCTGTCTCAAACAAAATAAAAATAAATAAATATCTATGGGTGCCAGAGCCACTTGCTTCTTGGGGCTCCCATAGGTCTTTGCACACACACCCTTCTATCTAATATTGGCAATTCTGCATTGTAATCAGACACTCTATTGTAATCATTGCATTGTAATCCAATGACCCAATAAGCTGTTGACTGCTCATTGGTAAAGCAGAAATAATGACACCCACCTCATTGTTGTAAGAATTCGGTCAGTGAGTATAGATAAATCACCTGCCATGTGTAGGCACTCAGTAAATCATGGCTATTCGGTTCCTCCTAGACAGTGCTAAGCAGTTAGACTATAATGTAAGGAATGCAAAATTAAACACCAGGTACAAGGGAAACATTTAGGAGGAATAAGTCTCCAGCAGCATGAGGGGTGTGTGTGCGTGTGTGTGTGTGTGTGTGTGTGTGTGTAGGAGGGTTTGGGTCATGGAGATGTCGATTCTACCACACTTATGTTTTTCTTCTTAAACTGTGCCTTCTGAAGTTGGGCCCTGTATCACATTATTTATCTCTGTATCTTAGGCACCTAGCACCCTTTACCTAGCCTGAGTCCCAGGATACATATAGTAGCTACTCACATAGTACTCTTTGAAATTATAAACTTTGAAAAATCCAAATGGAGGTAATGGCAGTTTCATTTTGCAGAAGTTGGTAAATAATTGTGTTACAGATTACAATTGGCAAATAGCATTGTGCTGAAATTAGACTGGCTTTGAATCTGAGTTAATTTACTAGCTTTGTGACTTCGGGCAAATTGCTTGATTGTGCTAAGATTCCGTGTCCTCATCTATAAAACTAGGATAATAATAATACCATAGAGTTGTGGTGAGGACTAAAATGACATAATGTGTGTGAAGGATTTTACCTAGTGCCAATAATTAGAACTTGATTAATGTTAGTTATCCTTACTACCATGACAGGTTTCTCAGCTCCTATTTTGTGTTTAATGTTTTCTCTGTGCCAGGTGGGCTACACAGGATGACTCATGTCTTCATTCACTGAACAAATCATTCTGAGTGCTGCTATGTGTCAGGCATCAGCACAAGGGGTACAGCCATGAGCCAGATCAACATGATCCCGGCCCTCACAGAGTTTACATGGGGATGGTTGGGAGTACTATACGATAAATGGCCAAAAAATAAAAGCACAACAAAAACGAATTTCCAATACTGATAATTAATATGAAGAAAGTAAAACAGGAATGAGGTAAAGAATAATGAGTGAGGAAGTCCTACTTTAGATGCAGTGGTTATAGAAAACCTATTGTAGGAAGTTCATTTGAGGAACCACTAAGAAAAGATCTGGGGAAGGGCATTTTGGGCAGAGGAAACAGCAAGTATAAAAGCCCTGTGAAAGGAAGATTCTAGAACAAAAAAGCTTGTGACTGGAGCATGGTGATTGAGGAAGAACAGACAAGTAGTGAAGTCAGAGACAGTCAGGGGCTACAGCCTGCAGAGCCTTGCAGACAATGATACCAAGAAAGGATATTATACTAATTCCACAGGGAAGCCACTGGGGAGTAGCTTATGCACAGGTGTATTAGGCACTGGGGGTGGGAGAGTATAATACCAACTGCGACAATATAGCATTGTAGAATTAAAAGAAGTTTGGAGATTACCTGGTCCAAGTCTTTATTTTATAGATGAGAAATCTTGTAGAAGTCCCCAGATACAACATGCTTTTCCCTAGCTCCTTGCTTTTATTCGTCTGACAACTTCCTTTACAGATAGATCCAAACTTCTTCTGACTGTGAAACCATTTAATCCTGTCTCTGGTTTCCCTCTTGGGCCCTGAGTTTTTTCAGTATCCTTCTTTGGTAAGACGGGAGGCAGCATCACATGTGGCCAAGAGGCCGGATTTTGTCGTTTGGATTTGGCTTCTAGGACTTCTCCACTACATGATCTTTTATTATTTATTTCACCTCCTCAAGCCTCGGTTTTCATATGTGAAATGTAGTAGGAGTACCCAGGGCTGCTGAGAGTGTTAATCGGACTAGTTTGTGTGTGGTCATGTGAATGAACATGATACCTGCTATGTTGTTAGCTACTCCATTAGGATGGTTGTGATTGTAGTCAAGAGCCATAGAATTGTGAAATGAGAATCGACTTTGTGATAAGGCAGACCTGAGTTCATACTCTGACTCGAACACTTAATGGCTGCATCACTTTGAGCAAACTAAGTAATCCCTCTGAACTTCACGTTTTGTTTGTACATGGGGGTTGGGCAGAGCTGGGCAGGGGGAATTCTAGCTCCAGAACATGATGAGGATGAGTGTCTGTAAGATGCTAGAAACAATCCTGGCACATTTTCTTTGTTGATTAAATGATCCGATTGTCATATACTTTCCATTGTCAAGTAACAGGTTGACTTTTCTAGTTCTCTAACTTGGACAAAAATTTGCATGTATTTAATTAGCATTATTTGAGTTCCTGGTCTATAAAAATGACTAACACTTACTGAAAACTGATTATGCACCAACACCGTTCTGAATGCTTTACATAGTCCTACTTTAGAGCCGGTGACATTGAAGCAAAGAGGTAAGTCAGATCACCCCAGGTCACTCCGCTAGAAAGTGATGGGGCCAGGTATGAAACCAAACAGTTTGAACTATGAGCCATTTGCTCCGTGGTCTCCCCAAGGGTCAGCAAAGTGCCTTCAAGGAGCTTGTAAAGGCGCCCACCTCATAGTGATGTAATAGCAATGCATTAAGATTATGTATGCAGTACTCTTCTATAACAGAATATTCTACCGAAATGCTGGTCATTTTTAGGGTTTCCTGCTAAACTCCTTTTAACTATTTAGGGAAGAGGGGATAATGCTAACTTTACATATAATAAACAATTAAGTTCAACTTCTCTTAGTAAATTGCTTTTCAGACTTTTAAAAGTTTAGTTTCTAAATGTGTCTTTGATTTATCATAATGCATAGTAACACTTAACTTTTCTATAAGTAATAAAAATCTATTTAGTTTTTAAGAGCAATGAACAAGTTCCAAGCTCGTTACCCAGTTTCACTTTCCACCAGAACTGGAAGAATTACTAAGTGTGACAATCACACTGAGAATATGCAAAGTATACATTTTAAATATTTTATATTCCAGAGCAGCTGCTGCAGGTGATACTATAATCAATCTAATAAAAATCAAAGTCCACCTCTTCTCAGAACCTAGGTTCTCTGCTGTAGGCAATTTCGCTCCGCAGGGAGATGTTGACAATGTCTGGACACGTTTTTGGTTTTCACAACAGGGGAAGAGAGGAGTTGTGTGCCATTGGTCTCTAGTGGATAGAGGCCAGAGATGTTGCTAAACATCCTGCAATGCAGAGAATCACCCACTGACAACAGTGAATATTTTTGTCCAAAACATTAGCAGTACTAAGATTTTGGAACCCTACCTTAAGAGTATACATAAGGTAATGCTTTTGTAAAAGGTCTGTATAAGAGTTGCATTTGTATCCAGCAACACGTGAGCCCTAGGACAGGGCTTTTCCCATAATACTGCCTCATTCATCTTTGGTTTACTGGGTTGAGTAGAAAAGAAAATCCAGCCTCTGCAACTTAAGATTATTGTCTGTTCACTTTGCTTCAACACATTTCCAATGATGGCTTTGCACCTTAAATCATAGTGGCTTAAGCTTTGCCACATGATTAAACTTCTCTTTTCCTTGTAAATCACCACCTTGTATGGGGGGAATTTCTGACTTCCCTTTAGTTACAAGAACAATTAAACATTTTCCATACAAGGAGAATTGTAGGCATTACAAGTAAGTTTTTTCCTTCTGTTCAAAGGCAGAAGTACTCATTCACCAGTGTCACTAACTGAAAACTGTCTTAAGAGTATACAAGTGGAAAATCAGCATTTTTATAATCCTTTAATGTATGTGGATAGGCTAGGCTCTAGGAAACAAAGATAATTACATTTTATAACTGCAGTTTTCTCATTTGTGTTTATCCAGGTTTATTCTAAAGAAGAAAGAAAATCTATATGCATGAAAAGATAGATTAAGATTATATGCTTAAAAGTTTTGAACTACTCAAAATTAAGATTTGGGGAAACAGAAGTAGTATATAACCTAAGAAAACTGCCGCTAACTGTGAACTCCCTTGGCATTTTCTTTGCACTTCTTTGCTTTCTGTTCGATTGCTGTGTTTTTACCATTCACACAAACTTTTAAAGATTATTCCATGCAGTTAGCTCTATGCTTCTATTAGTGTGTCTCTCTGACTGTCTTTCTCTCTCTCCTCCATCTGAGTACAATGGCTAGAAAATAATACACACTTAAATGAATAAATATTAAATATTAAATATTTTAATGAACAGAAGGAATAGTATAGTAAATTTCCCAATTTCCCTTGACCTATGTATTGCAAATGCTTTTCTCTTTTTTTTTTTTTTTTTTTTTTTTTTTACCTTTTGCCATCTTTTACCAAGCTGAAAAAGTTACAACTACATTTTAAAAAACCGCCCAACCCAAGATCAAAACTGATGAGTCAAAATTGTGTGGTGTTCCTCCAAGAACTCACTGAGATGCCAGTCTCTGACCTTCCCAGGACAAGGCCACAGCTCCCAGTAGCTCATGAACCTAGACTGGCATTCAGTATTTTAGGAGGTTCATTGTACCATCTGTCCGTCCTTCCATCCATTTATCCATCCATCCATTCATTCCTTCAACCATGAAACAATTCACAGCAGTCTTAACGGCTCTTTTTGTTTGTTTGTTTCAGATTTGTTATAGAATTATCTCCTTCTACTTCTTCTCTCAGGTTGTCCCCACTCGGTGAGACAGTGAATATGACAGCTGGCCATAATAGCTGTTGAGAAACCACAGGATAGAACAAAGTGATTGGCAGGAGATTCTGTAGCCTGATTTTGTTAGCATTTGACTCTGCACCAGCTGCCCCCAACATGACCCTGCACACATTTAAGGGGTGCACATGTGACTGCTCCGTAACAGGAAGAAAATATGAGAAATTCTATTTATAGTTAATTTTTTACCCTCTAAAATTTTCCACTTCGTTCATATTTTATAATATATAAAATAATAAAATACTGTGAATATATATTTTTATTTTTTGTAAATGCAACATTGTGAGAACATGTGAAAGAACTGTGTCCCAGGGGCCTTACATCATTCAAAAAGAGTCTGCAGTCCATTGCTGACCCATAGACCCAGGTAGACCCAGAGCCGTGTTTTGCAGGTCGCCTGTGCCCTCGGTCCTGCTATCTGTTCCTTCTTTCCCATGGCACTGGTATCACTGTTCAACATGTATTTCATGCCCAGTGTGATGGGCACTGTGCTTGTGCCCGATAAACCCTTTCCTATAGTGGTTGCAGCCATGTCTAGTATCATTTCTCTTGAGCAATGTTTGGAAGTCGCCTTTTTCTTTCTATTTTTTTCTTCTCCTTAATGCTTCTAGGTAGTGCCTTAACCTGCTTTTATCTCTTTTGTATTTGACACATAAACACTTTTGAAAAGCATGAAATCTTTTCAAAAAGAGCCTTTCTTATGACTAGGCATGGTGGCTCACAACTGTAATCCCAGCAGTTTGGAAAGCCAAAGTGGGCAGATCACCTGGGGTAAGGCGTTTGAGACCGGCCTGGCCAACATGCTGAAACCCCGTCTCTACTAAAAGTGCAAAAATTAACCGAGCATGGTGGCTAATGTCTGTAATTCCAGCCAAGATCATGCCATTGCATTCCAGCCAGGTGACAACAGAGTGAGGCTGTGTCTCAAAAAAAAAAAAAAAAAAAAAGCCTTTCTTTAGTCATCTGTATATGCTTTTAAAATTATATACCAAATGGTGAATAGTTTTGCCGTACTAAAAGCATTACCCTGTAGCTATAAACTTTCTTCTTTATGTCTTGTGGTTATTTCATAATTCCTCTGCAACTCTCTACTCCTCTTGGGGTCTCATCAATGTTTCATATCAATTAAGCTCCTTAGTACACCTCACAACCCTGACAACAGGTCCCTTGTTAGAGAAAACAGATTAAGAGAAAGGAATTACACCTTCTCAGATAAGATGTCCTTAAAATATTCTTTTAATTAAGAAATATTTACAACAGGCTGTCTGAAATTTACCTATCAAGTTACAAGTTAAGCCACAAAGTGCTTACTATTCCACCCTGCCACTCCCCAACCCACCACCATCATAATTGACCGTGAGTTCTAGTAATTTACTGTCTGAGGTAAAGCTTTTTTTTTTTTTAATTCTCAGCTATATTATAAAGCTTGAGATAGTAATTATAAGTACCTGAACACACATGGGCTGTATATGCCTATGTTGTTTGTGGAGGAAATTTACTCGAATTTATCATCTGTTTGGCTGGTATGGAGTGGAATGTGTCAGTTGGAAATGCTTACTGGATTTTCAAAAGTGTCATTCTTTGCCAATTATGACTGTGAAACAAGGATTTGAGTTAGGAAGAGGTATCTTTATTATGTATGTGAAATTGCTATAAGCATCTCCACACAAAACTGACTGAAATGGAGAACTAAAGTCACTAATGAGAAAATTAAGGCAAACTTAGAGAAAAGAGGGAGTGGGGAAGTTCAAGTGCGAGCATGAATCGTGCCAATTAGTGTCATCAGAGTTTAACGCCACACTCATTGCTAATCTACCTCTTCAACTTGCACATTAGAAGCATGAGTACTAAAAGATAAATATGCGGGGAGAGACTCTGCTTTTATATCTCCTAAAACATGTCTCTGTTATACAAAGTGAAATTAGTTATTAAAATTCAAATTTGCAAATGATAAGCTTTGGATATCATTTGGATATCTCTTCTTCCATGCAAACTCTTTTTACAGAGAAGCCTGGGTTGCAGCAACAGACATCTGTATATTCCTGCAAGAATTCATTGAGATGCCAGCCTCTGACCTTCCTAATATAAAGCCACAGCTCCCAGTAGCTCATAGACCTTCACTGGAATTCAGTATGTTAGGAATTTCATTGCACCGTCTGTCTGTTCATCCATCCATCCCTCTATCAGTTTATCCATCCATCCATTCATTCCTTCAACAGTGCAACAAATATCTTTGAGCTCCATTCTAGGCTCCAGATACTGTGTTAGGTGCTGGGGCTTCAATAGTATAATGAAACAGATAAACTCTTTATCTTCATAAAACCTCCCTGCCACCATGACTCATCACATATGCACACACCCCAACTTATATTAACAAATATAATTTTAAAATGTTGTTGTTACTCCTAGTTCCCTGTGTGAGAATCTGAGCTCTTATATATTCAATGACGTGCAGACTTCTTGGTTCTTAGTTTGTCCCAGCCCTCGGCCTTGCCCTTACACCTGCTGTGCTTGGCTTGTACAGTTTTCCTACCCTTAATAGGTCCCCTTCTTTGGGGTTCTGATCCATCCACGTGCCCCTCGTGACTCCCTTAGATCTTGCTGTAAACTGATCTCACAGGAGCAGAAGAATTATTATAAGCTCAGTATTTTCAAACACTTCCATTTGTATTATACTTTCATGGAAGTCGTGTTTCCTTTAGGGTAAGAATTCACCTAAACAAACTCATTTGGAACCATCCAAATTTCAAATTAGCTGAATATATAAATAGAAATGTATAGGCCTGTTAGAACAGAGAATATGTATACTTAATGGCCAAAATATTTTCCCTGGAGTTCCAGTCTCCTCTACCTGAGAGAGACTTAAATACAAGGGAAGATCTGATTCCTGTTTACTGCACAGAGTCAATTCTAACCTGGCTAAAATTAGCTTTTAAATCATTGGGTTTCATGCTGCTGCAGTGCACGTGGTCCCCTGTGATTACACCATTAGCTTCACTCTTACTCCTGCTGATTACCTGTGATGACTTACGTGGTCAAGTTGTCAAGTGGCAGCACCTACAAAACACCTTCACAGCTGAAGTAGTTCTTTAACTCTCTAGTTAATTCCTTGCTGCTGGATTTTATGCCTAGACTGTTTTATCTCCTTTTTTTGGAGTTGAATCACTCCCAAAGTACAAGCTCTTCTCTCAGGTGTGACTGGTGCATCTCATTTAGGATTCTGACTTTACACCATGCCCAGACAAGTCCAAAGTTAATTTCATGGCAGGAGACTTTCTGTATTTACTATTAAGGGGTCTGTTGGGAGGAAATAGGGGAAGGACAGTGGGGGGTGGGGAGTTGGGGAGAGATAGCATGGGGAGAAATGCCAGATATAGGTGAAGGGGAGGAAGGCAGCAAATCACACTGCCATGTGTGTACCTATGCAACAATCTTGCATGTTCTTCACATGTACCCCAAAACCTAAAATGCAATAAAATAAATGTAAGAAAAATTTTTTAAGATAGATTTTTCCACTTCATGCCGCACTCCAAGGGATTCTCTTTCACCAACATTTGAAAATCAATATTGAACAAAATGAACCCTATGGTTCTTCCAACTCTCCTCTTTGGTTTATTTTCTGGATGTTTTGCTCATTGTGTGCTTCTCAGGAGAGGTGTAGAGTTCCTGGAGTAGAAGCTTCCTCAGGAAGTTATTTGGTCCTCCACTGAATTGTCGCTTCTAGTGGTGTGCTGGCTTCCAATGTGACCACATCTTGTTTTGCCTGCTATGTATATGGGACAAAAGTTACTGTTGTTTCTAAGTACCATTTTCACCAATAACAAGCAGAGGTGAACCTGGTATAGAAACTCTTTTACTATTACCTGTTGATTCAGGATGTTAATAACTGATACATAAAGAAAGAAACATGATTTTAGATATTGAATAAGGCATCTGAATTTTTCTGGCTTGATGTAAAATTAGTTAGTAAAAGACCATAGTTAACTCCTATTGCGAGTTATGTCAGAAGGACTATTCTAAGTAGTTTACAAGTAATTCTTAAAAACACCCTGGAAGCAGGTACTAGATGAGGAAACTGAGGCATAGAGAAATTAACTTGCCTAACGCCACACATCCAGCAAGTGTTGTGTGACTTGAATCTAGTCCTCCTGAAAACTGATGAGGGCTTTAAAATGTTAATTTCCCATTATTTAAGTTTCAGTTCAATAACTACTATTTTTATCCCTCAGGCCTTATTTTTGATTATTAAGACTCTCAAAAATACGTAACGATCATTCAGTGCCTTTTCATTTGCATAGACATTAATGGCTAATAATAAACGTTTTAAAAACAGAAATGGACTGTCAGTTCAAAAATTATTGCTCTGTAATTAATGTGAATAAAGCACAGCATGATTTTTAATGTCATAGTCATTTTTGTAATTATTTTGCTGCCATCTAGTGACTCACATGAAATTTTTAAATATTTTGCTGCCATCTAGTGACCTAGGTGAAAATAACATCCAAACCTAATTTTGCTTTCTCATTTGCATTTAAGTACTACTTTAGGGGTAGGTTTTTAAAAATTGCTAAATTTATATATGTTAAATATGAAATTTTAAAAACCTACCATTCAAAGTTACTCATTTTTCTTACCTCTTCTCACTTAGTCTTCCTCTGCTAAAATAATATATTTTACTCATAACTAGAGCTCCTCTTTAATATCAGACAAGAAGGCATTAGTAAAGAACCTAGAATCTAATTAATTTTCTTTATGTGTAGTTTTTGATGTAGTTTTAGACCACATGTATTTCTCTTAGGCCAATTTTATTTGGGCCAATTCTCATTTTAATAACTGTCATTAATTTTTCCAAGTGTATCCAAGTTTGTTAATAGCTGATCAACTTCAACTATATTTAATTATATAAATGACGATGGGTAAATACCGAGCACTTTAGTTTTGCATGGTCTATGTAGAATACTTCCCACTCATCTACATAAATATTCACTGATTGTACACTTTCAAGAATTTTGGATCAATACTCCTGAAATTATTTGCCTTTTCATAAATATATCCTGTCTGCTTATTTAAAAGGCAGGGGTTATATTAAGAATACATTTGCACACTTAGTCTTGGCTGGGTGCTGTGGCTCATCTCTGTAATCCCAGCACTTTGGGAGGCCAAGGTGAGCAGATCACCTGAGGTCACGAGTTCAAGACCAGCTTGGGCAACATGGTGAAACCCCCACCTGTACTAAAAATACAAGAATTAGCAGGGCATGGTGGTGCATGCCTGTAATCCCAGCTACTTGGGAGCCTGAGGCACAAGAATCTATTGAACCCAGGAGGCAGAAGTGGCAGTGAGCCGTGATCACACCGCTGTATTCCAACCTGGGTGACACAGTGACAGTCCATCTCAAAAAAACAAATTATAGATAAAGCTATATTTGCATACTCCTAACAATACCCTATATTAGGTAAAATCTTATTCATTTTGCCCTATCCATAGGCTTTTAATGATATGATCATCTGAATATTGTGAAACACAAATTCAAATTAGTTTCTGCCCTATTTTGAAATTTTCAAATACCTGCAATGATTATACCCTGAAGAACAAAGTTGGCAGATGCTGACAACTTTTTATCACAGCAGTTCCTGGTCATGCCCCTTTGTAGGCTGTGTGTATCTAAAACGCAATTGTTTGGGAGCCTGTTTATGATCAGGAAAAAGATCCCCCTGCTGAATAAGAACACAGTATGTCTTTAATATTGTAATGGACATCTACAATATCACAGCAACTTGAGTTCAGCACTTTGAGAAACTGGGAGGAAATTTTAAGATGGGTGATAATTGTGAGTATCGACAATGACTCAGACTGGAGTGGGGAGAAATATGTTCTACTAGAAAGCTCCCGCCAGAAGCTAGTGAGATCATTGTCCAAGGAGATCTAAATTGAGACAAACAAAAAACAATATTCCTATTAAACATGTAATGTGTTATTCAAAAGGTAAGTATTTTACCTGGAGTCATCTATGTTCATGACATCACTTACTCGACAAATATTAATTGAGCAATTTTTATATGCCAGACACAGTATTAGACAACAAGGTGAACGTCAGCATGCAAGACTGGTATTCATGGTATCATGGAGCCTGTGGTCTATGAAGAAACCTCCTTTGATGGGACATTTTCCCTCAAAACAGTTCCAACCTTGGTCAGCTTGTGTACTGAAATAAGGACCACTTGTGGCGGGCATTAAGTCACATGTCCCTCCCCCACATACAGTTAATAGTGGATACATCTTTTACAGTGCTTAAGCATTACTGAGTAAGTACCTTGAGAGAATCAGCTTGTGTATTATCACTAATGATCAAACTCCACACCTCCTAATTCCAAGGGATTTAATTAACACTTCCAGTTCACACTGACCAACCTGGTTTGACTTCACCTGGGTGGTAATCTATTAAATAATTTTAGCCTCATAGGACTCTGTCATGTGATTTGACTTCTGGCATCTCAGGACTCTCCTGACTCAGTATTATTTTCATTCCTTAGGGTAACGAACTTAATCCTGTCACTTTCTAAAGTAAGTTAACCTATTGGCCAGTGAGGTGATGAAAGACGTATCAAAGCCACTAACTGCGAAATTTGGCTTTATGTCTAAAGGTGTTATATTAAATGGCTTAAAGGTCTAAATATATGGATTTTTGCTGTGTCAGCCTAGCGTCATTCTAAGGGCACAATTTTTAAAAATAAGGATGTAAAAGCTACAGTCCAACGTGATTTCATGTCCCTAACCTAATACCCATTGCACCAGTCTGAATCCCAGAATCCTAAACCAATTTTGAGGTCTCTGGAAAGTATTTCCCACCACTCTCAGATATATGGCCACACATTTCTCTTCTGGTCTTCATTTTCCTCAGAAGACCCTCACTAGTTGCTTTAGTCCCTCCTTGAGGAATGTAGCAGCCAAACTCCTAACTTCAGTCCTTAGTGCCATTTTTCAGCTATAAAAACAAACTTACAAAGTTTGTTCCTCCTGGTTAAACTCCATTTTCGTCATTTATACTGCTTTTCCATTAAAGAAACACAACACTCAACATTTTGCATTCATGTCTTTATTGGTTCTGGTGATCAGTACAACTGCCTTGATTTCAAGTGTCATCATTCACTCTTTTGTGTTCTAGTGTTCATTCATTCCAGCCTCCAGTGAGAAAGACAACAGAGGCAGTCTTTATTTTAATAATCATGCAAAGAAAAAAACAGTGAAATTAAAAGTAAATGGCCCTCCTTCAGGTAAAGAAAAATACTAGGATAAATTCAACCACTTTTATAAAGAAGATATTCAAATACTGAATCAAAAATTTTAAAACTCCTGATTCTATTGTGTTTTCTTTTCACTGATAATCAAAACCAAGCAATCTTAGTAGCTAAAATTTCAATAAATGACTGACTTCTTGCTGGTGTTAAGAATTAAAACATATTATTAGCTCAATTCTTGCTGTCCATAGTCATTTTAATTTCTGGCTTATGTTTAATTGTTACATTATCTTCATACATCTCTACTACATGTAGAATTACTCATTTCTTTAAGATGGACAACTCATAATATAAAAATAAAAGCAATGAAGTTCTGTGAAATTTAAGATAACAGAAGAACTGGTGCCCAATAGCTAGCTATTTTTTAAATATCTTTACTCTTCCACCTCTGTTTCTTCTTCTTTGAAACTTTACTAAAAATGCTACTTTTATAGGAAAGATGATTATTACAAACATCAAATGTGAAATCGACGCTTTCATATCAGATCTTGTCAAAAGTAACTTTGGTTTCTTGGTGACCACATCTCTCATATTCATTGCTCAGTGTGGAAAAATGAAATAGACTTGGAGTAAGGAGCACCAGAAGGAGGCAAGGAGCCAAACTCTCCAGTGGCAGGTTTCCTTTCCTGAAGAGGGCAAGACCCAGCAGCCTCATTTGAAGGAAGCTCTCACCACCCTGTTATTGATAGGCTGTGGAGGGCGCCAGTTGCCCACAAGGGGAACTGGGGGCTCGTTCTCAGCACTGGAGAGGAGGCTCCGCAGCTTGGCCATCTGCAAAGGTCAGGGGCAAACTGTTAGCAAGACACTGGGATCAACTGGACACACTATGCAACAAAGAGGTGTAAAGACTGGTGAGTTGTTTTTGTTTTTGTTTTTTTGAGATGGAGTCTCACTCTGACACCAGGCTGGAGTGCAGTGGTGCAATCTCGGCTTAATGCAACCTCCACCTTCCGGGTTCAAGCGATTCTCCTGCTTCAGCCTCCTGAGTAGCTGGGATTACAGGCGTCCACCACCATGCCCAGCTAATTTTTTTGTATTTTAAATAAAGATAGGGTTTCACCATGTTGGCCAGGATTGTCTTGAACTTCTGACCTCAGATGATCGACCCACCTCTGCCCCACGAAGTGCTGGTATTACAAACGTTAGCCACTGCACTGGGCCAATACTGACATTTTAAACAAGATAAGCAGACCACACACTCTGTCCCCAGTGTTCAGCCCAGAGCTATTTAGCTAGCAGCTCCTGAGTAACACACATTTTTTCTTTATTTGTAAAAGCCCTTTTCTTCATTCTATACAGGATCACTATGCCCTCTGGTCACAACCTTTTCCTCTTGAATTCTGAAACATTTATTTTTTATTTGAGGGGTCGGTATGAACTATATACTTTGCTGGAGAGGATGACCACATCCATGTATCAGCGCAAATAAAACTTAATAGACATTTATCGTATAAGTTTATGAAGTCAATTTATTTTAAGAGCAAAAAGAAATCCGACTCATGCTACATTTTCCATTTTAAATTGACTTTTCTTTCTTAAAGGATAAGAAAATAAAAAATTCTCATTAATAACACTATGATCCTATATTAAAATATTTTTAGATTTCTCCTTGAAAAAATTTTCTTCTTTCAAAATAGTTGTATAATTGAACAAGGTTGTTAAATCTGATATCTTAATAAAAATGTCTTTATATACTTGAGTTTACAACTGACAGAAATATGAAAGCTGTTACTTTATGCAAGAGACACACACTGAGAAACTGATTTTACTATTTGAGTACATGCGTGCTCTAGGTTGTGAGTCCCTGTGTTGTTTACTTGCTTCAATCTGTTTTTCTCTCCATGTTCTTGCCAACTTATTTTCTCCTACACAGTTTTTCCTTGAAATGTCTTTAATGAATGCTACTAGGACACTCTTTAGAGGAACAGTAAGAAGGGAACCTGAGAAGAGATGCCAAAAGTACTAGGAACAGCCTGGAGCTGGGATTAGAATCCTGTACTTGGCTGTGTGATCACAGGTGAATTAGTTAACCTTTCTGAGCCTTGAATTATGTATCCGTAAAACTGCAGAAATAATATATAGCATACAAAATTGTTAAATCCCTTCCATTAGCACCCGTCTCTTCTCCAGGTCTGTGTTTATTATCCCATCTCCTTACCAGTACTCAGTATTTAGCAACATCCACATTAACAAAGACTCATATTAATCTAAACCCTTTAAAGTGTTTATAGAGCATAAACTCAGTCATAGTATCAAAACCATTTTTTAAATGAGTTGCATTTATCCTGGTATGCTTTGGGGGCCAAGTTTTAGAAAGCCAAGCAGCCTGGTTGTAATTAACCAGGGCAGACTATGAAATCTCTAGCCATAGAGCTGTTCAGTGAGTATCCAGTTAGGAACTATGTATTTTTGATTTAGCATCTGTGTCTTACATAGGCAGACAGCAACATAAGCCCATGTGTTCACAAGGGTGCTCACCTGGTCAGAGCTCACGGTCATGGGCTCCTTCAGCAGCAGCCACACAATGCACTCCTCACAGGGCGGCGTGGTGAAGGAGCCGTGGTAGGTCCAGTAGTCCCGGCATGCCGGGAACAGGCAGGATGGGTCAAATTTTATGAAGGGTGCCTCCTTGCCCTGGGTAAAAGTAAGGCACAGTTGCAGTGAGTGGGTGCATGCATAAGCCCACCCCAATGCCCTCACCACTTTATTTGTGAGAACGGATTTCAAATGCAATAGAGAAAATAGAACTTTTAAACAAAGTATAGGCCTTTCAAAAATAAAGATCAAAGTGGGGAAGCTGGTTTGCACATTATATTTGATCTGACACAATCATTGTCATATTGTATTCCTTATTGTTTTAACTGTGAGTAGAACTATAATTCTATCACTTTTAAAGAAAAAGGAGACGCTGATATCTGAAGTGTAATTGAATTATTTCATATAAGTTAATATTTTGGTTGTTGATGATACCAAAAATATCAGGCTTGCATTTTTTATTGAATGTTCTACTTGGAATACTTACTTTCTCTATTGATAAAACTCAATAATATTTTATTAGAATGGTCACAAAAAATAATTTAAAGTTTTTGTTACTTACATGAGTCTATTTTTAAGATTTTAAATTTATATGTGCTTCCCAGAAAGGGCATCACCAAGACTCAAAAGACAAGTGCTGACTGATATTTAGTAGCTCCATTATGGTATGAATGCATATATGCAGGGCGTGTGTGTGTGTGTGTGTGTGTGTGTGTGTGTGTGTGTGTGCCTGCGCACGGGCACTGGGTGAGGAGGGGATGACTACTCAACTTCTCTGACTCTCACTTCATTGAGAAAGTGATTATCTGACAGGATGACTATGACCATTAAAAAAACTGATGTATGTGAAATTTCTCTAAAACCTGTATGCCATACAAATATCGTAGCATTTATTTTGATATGTATGCTTAGCATATCCAGCAAACTTAGTAACAGATTTTAGGTGAAAAAAAAAAATACTTGAAAATGTGTAAAGAAAATTTGTGTAATCTGTGTTATGTTTTAGAGGGGAAAATAACTTTTGTTTACCTTTGTCTTAATCTTGTCCAACGCATCAAGGAAAACCTGGAACTCACCTTTCTCACGTCCTATCTGTAAGAAAATAGAAATCCAAGTATAATTCTTTTACTTCTCCGTAATTTAGGATTGTCTTCATAGCTGACTTTGACCCACTCATCTGCAACTAGTGTTTATAAATCTGCCAGAATACCTCATACTAAGCAAAAACAAAAGTTTATTTTTCCTCAAGATTTTAAGTATATAGTTTCTGACCTAAATTTGGACTCAAGGCCCCTGAAGTACAGGACCACAAAATTACACATTGATCTAGTTCTGTGTCTCTGACCTTCTCTGCAAAGTCATTCCACTTTTCTAAAAAACAGATTTAGAACCAAAAGGGACTCTATGTATCCCAGACTAAACTCACTGTCTTTCTTCTCAGACTTACTCCACCTCTGCTGTGCTGTGTTCAAGCACCGAAAATGACCCAATGAATTAAACAAATTAGGTCATTCAAAGAGAAAGAAGCCAGATTTTCACCTCTAGCTTGAAATCTAGATTATGTTATCACTAACCTCATGTGTTAATGACACTAAGTCCTCTTTAAATCAAGGCTGGCTCAACAACACACACATTCCATGTGCTGTCTTAGCCTGGGATCATGTGAGTGGTGACCACCTCAAGCCGAAGGGATGTCCAGCCAGGCACTTGGCATCATATGGTTCCCAACACTGGCTTTTCTGGTTTCCAGTATAATTGAAGTGTAGCAGTGAGAAAGGAAAATGAATACATGCCGTCCTTGCCCTCACAACCACGTAATAAACTCACTCTAAAGCCCTGGGCCCAATCCCCCACCCCCCCAACACATACACACACACACACACACACACACACACACACACACACACATCCCACATCTGGGGAAAATTTAGAAGCACTAGGGGTGCTGGAGTGTGGTAAAAGATACATTTTAGAGAAAAGTAAGACATTTTGAGTTGATCTTAGCAGACATATCTTGATTAGTTGAATAAATAAAAAACGTATATAGAGGGAGGAAGGTAAAATGAGGGAATGAAACTCAAACTATGCTAAGCACTAGTAGGAAAATATGTTTTGAAAGAAAATATATGGTCAACTTTTGCTTTACCTTCAGAAAAATGCCAACCACAGCGATCCCATCCCGCTGCTTCAGGGCTTCTTTAAAAGTGTTATACTTTGGATTCCAGTGAACCAAATGAAGCTGAAACCATAGGAGACAGATTAGAAGGCAAATTCTGGGAATATAAAAATAAGTATAAAATTATCCACAATAAACCCAATCATTATACTGTCTAAAGTTGCTGAGCAATCTCATAAAAGTTGAGGAAATTTGAAAAAGTAGCATGTAATATTTTGGTAACATTTCTAGTGGTTTAAGTAAAAAGCATATAAAATTATGTATTTACCTCATTTTATCAGCCAGAGCTCTGAAACCTGGTGGCAACCTGATCTTAATTTAGAACATGGGCAGCAGTTAAGTTAATCAAACTTTCTATGCTGAGTCACAGAGAATTGCAAGAGAATATAATCATTTGCAGCAGTTAAAAAAATTTGTATTCAAGACCAAAAGTATGAAATAATCCCATGTGCAAAGGTCAAACTGAAAGCCTTGCCTGCATCTGTAAGAAATACACTCAACTTTTCCCATTTGGTGGGGAAGATATCTAGAAGGCATTCCCAATATTTGATGTATCTTGCCATGGCTCTCCAGATTGGCTTTTAAAAAATGGAAAGATCACAGTGAAGTACTTTGGGTTTCCTAGAGTTTAATGTAACTAATAACTAAGCTGCCTAATGATTACGCTTAAGGACGTGTTCATAGTACATTTCTAGGCTCTGTCACAGCCCCTGTGTTAACCAGAGCCTATCTCTGGAAAAGATTAAGGCAGGAAAAATGAATCGGTCCTCACCTCTAAGGCAACTGCCACCACTTAGTGGCTTGACTTTATTAAAAAAACATGTCAGAGGCCTGTCTTAAACCCTTGTAATTTGATGCCTTGATGCCTTGATTACAATTCATGCTTTTTTTTAATGGGTTAACTGAGACAGACGGTAGTATGTGCTCAGATTCAATTCTATGTGTGTACACATATCTCTATGTGTGTGTAAATATATGTGTGTGTTTATATATAGATAAACGCACACATATATATGTACACTGTTCATTAAGAGATTAGAACATAAGCATTATTCAGAATTTCTAAATGCTATTTTTAAAGCACTATATTCTTATAAAACCGGCAGCATAGAGCACTGGGTAACTCTGAAGCCAGTCCGTATCAGGTAGAGCACCAGCACTCACCAGCTGTGTGACTTTATTAAGTGTCTTTTCTATGCCTCTGTTTCCTCATCTGTAACCTATCTCATAAGGTTGCTAAGAGGATCAAACGAGTTGATACATGTAAGCATTTAATAAGTGTTAGCTATCCTTTTTCCAGTCCCATTGAGGATCCTGGCCTTTCTTATTAAGTAGCTATCCAATTTCTAATTTTCAGATATTTTTTTTTCAAGACAGGCTTTTCCTCTGTTGCCCAGGCTGCAGTAAAGTGGTGCAATCATGGCTCACTGCAGCCTCAACATCCCAGGCTCAAGTGATCTTCCCATCTCAGCCTCCTGAGTAGCTGGGACCACAGATGCATGCCACCATGCCAGGCTAATTTTTGTAGAGACAAGGTTTTACCATATTGCCCAGGCTAGTCTCAAACACCTGGCCTCAAGCGATCCACCTGCCTCAGCCTCCTGAAGTGTTGGGATTCCAGGCATGAGCCACTGCACTCACCCGTTTCTTAATGTAACCTTGGAAATCTTCATGTATGAAGCCAACTCACCTATACCCTCTTACCTGTCTAGCCTAGAATGCCTGGCAGCTTCAGTTTACCTAAAATGAATACAGCTCTTTTCATAACTATAGACTTGAGGCAAAAGCAGTAGATAATGCTTTGTTGCTGTGGTTCTTATTTTTAATTTTGCAATTTTCACTGTGTGAGACCCAAAATGGACTACGGCAGTTCCTCCTACCTCCGCCGCATACTTGACTCCATCCACAGTGTGCTCAGAGCCATGATCATCTGAAGAGCCCCAGTGAAGATGAAACTGGCGAAGTCGGTAGGGTCCAGGGAGAGGACCCCCTCTCAGCACTGTGATTCAGATAAGCTTGGTCAACAGTGAATTCACACTTCTTTTACATAGGTCTACTTTAAACAAGTGCTCTTATAGCCCAGGCCTCATAGGCAAAACGTGGTCAGTGTGTTGGGTGGATGGTGCCACTCCCAGGACACTGGATTCCTCACAAAATGAAGCCTGGGGATATGTCAAGATAAATGATTCCTCTTTTCTGTCTTTCTTATTTTGTTTGCTTGTTTCATTATTATGAAACATCATTTTAACATTTAGGAAAGTAAAACTGAAACAACAGATGGACAATGAGGATGCATACACCACCCAAAGAACAGGTCAGTAGTGTGGTGCAGTGGGAAGAACTGGACAGTTGAGAACCAGAAGGATGTAGGTTCAAATGCTGGCTTCACCCATTGCTAGTTCTGTCATCTCAGGCAAGTTGCTAAACCTCTCTGAACCCACTTTCACATCTCTAAGAAGGTGATAATAATACCAAACTTTCAAAGCTGCTGTGAAGATTAACTCAGATTAAGCACCTTAAAGTGCTCACCACAGTGCCTGCACGATTATCACTGAGCAAATGTGAGCTCCTTCTCCACAACTTGCTTCCAACTACACTTTTCTTTAAGACAACGAGCAAGAACTTTCATCTTTGTCTAATTTAGACTGTGTCTATTCAAATGAGATGAAATGGAAAATTTTCAGAAATTTCCCAGAAAACCAATCAATGTGGATGGCTGAACTAGACAATTCTCAGCAGCATTAATTTGGGCTTGTTGATAAACATCTCAACCCATCACAGAGTGATTTAGAGGTTCAAATATCTTCCAAAGTATACTGGAAACTATGCAGAAACCCTAAGATCAAGGTTTGGCAGTATAAGCTAGATCAAAATAGAATTCAGAGCATAGCTATTTTGGAAGAGGTTGGACACACTAAGTGGCCCAGGGAAAGCCGTAACATAGACCTCAAACAATGAGGCTAGGCCTATATGAGTTTGTTCATGTAGAAATGGAGTGGTTCAATTTGTTGCATTTTTTCCTGTCCAGCCATTCAGAACAGTTATTATAGGCACATGTGAGTCCAATTTATTAGGATAAATTGTAGGAAATTGACAATATTCAACTATTTTTGCTCACAAAAATAGCATTTTCATGTGGTTCAACCTACTAGATGCGTTTAATTTTGTTATTGTGCTTTCAAAATGGAACTTGATATATAAAGAGAAGAGGGAAAAAGGAAACAATAGCAACACAAAATCACTGTTTAAGAAAATTTAAATTTCTATAACTTGGAACTTCCTAATAGGTAGGAATTATAAATATCATTCTTTATTATATCATTAAGAGTGTTCACTTATGTATATAAACAAAGGTACCTTTATTAGAAATATGGCTATAAGAAATTATTTGTATATCAAGCACCAAAATATTAAAGGAAGATTCTTTCTCACCTCATTTATCATGAAATAAAAGTATTTCAAGTCTCCTTTTATTTTACTGATTTGCTTACTAGTGTAGGTGAAATAAAGAGATTTATTTTTCCTAAACATGTATTTTTTCAGTTGCTCTCTCACACACAAATACTACTCAAGAAGAAATCGTCAGATATTTCAAAAATACTCACCAAAATGATTAATCAGATGAAACCCACTGAAGGCTTGAAGGCAAGTCTTAGCATTCATTTTAGGCCCATTGGTAGTTTTGCGAATAGCATACCTGGAGACCATATTTAATGGTCTTGACCCCTGCAATGGCCCTATCCTCTCCCCTGGATTGGCCACCTCCCAGGCACCAGGGGAAGAAAGTGCCTATTTGGGGTTTCTCATATATTTTTGGCTTTGTAGGATGGAATCTACACAATTGCGAGTGGAAGCCTCGCTCTCCGGACTATGGACAAGAAGCATAAGAGCCCTCAGGTGTCGGCCATTGGAGTCTGAAGAGTACTCATTTCAGCTTATTGTCAGCTTTGTCCTATCATGTGCCAACTTTTAGCTTGGACACGGGGCTGTTTCACAGTGACCAAGGTTGGAGGGTGAGGCATTCCTCTTCAACACATAAATATAATTTTGTATGACTAAAGCAAAGTCAAATGTCATCTCCATTTTCAGAGATAACGTGCTTCCTCGCCCCATTAATTCTGGCACTGTGCCATGCATCACATTTTGCCAATGTGGACATAGAAAACATTCATGTGTTTCTACCTCACTGTCATACTTACTTGATCTATCGTAAGTGTCATCAAACACAACTCGGCAGGTCTTTCCGTTATTCAGGATGGTCTTGGCAGAGCCAGCATCATAAGACACTGACCATGGCTGCAGAGAAGGGTCGTGCTTGATGTCTTTAGTATGCAGCTCAATGGGTGACTGGTTTTCCCCCTTGGCAAATGGGAAAAGTTCAGGCCAGTGGTCAGGACCTAGGAAATAAAGTCGAGGGGACATATTTGGTGCACAACCCAAGGCTTCTTTTTAACTGACTAAGCCAGCAAAAAATACAGAGGCTAAACAGTGATTTCGAAAAGGTCTTAGGTTTCAGACTGGGCAATAAGAGATTTACCATTCATTTCAGGCCCATTGGTAGTTTTGTGAATAGCATACCTGAAGACCATATTTAATGCAGTGTTTGCTTTGCTTGCTCAAAGGCTTATTTTTGCGATAAACTTTATTACTTTTTTTTAAACCAATGCCGCCTTCCATCATACAGTTGGAATAAAAGATTATTGACCACCTACATTTGAGCCTCATGTTGTGGTTTTCAGAGTACACCCATATTCCTTTTCCCATGGATTAGGCAGAAAGGCAGAGCAGAGATTCGCATACCAGCACCAAGCTCAGGTTGATGCTTATCCCGTATAACAGAGTAAGGGCCAGTCACACCTGACCTCGGGCTGTCTGACTTCTCAGAGGCAACAGGGATCTTAGGCAAGTGATCCAACTTCTCTGCACTTGAGTTTTCTCCAAGAGAAATAAAAACTCCATACTAGGGAGAACTAAATGCGATGAAGGGAAAAAAAGCAGGAGCAGCAGCATTTGGGAGTTGAAAAGCCTCACTAAACGTTAGGTCTTATCCTACTCCTACACCCACATTTTCCAATACGCTCTCTAAAGTTGCCCATTTATTTCTGTACAATGGCAGGGGCTCTCCTGGACTGGCATCCCTTCCTGGCCCGGTCGCGGCCGCCTGCACTCACCGTTGTGGCTGGCGTAGCCCCACTCCTTGGCCATGGTCGCCTTCCTCCGGATGGCTCCTGCCTTCTCTTCCCAGGGGTGGTGCAGAGTCCCCGCGAGCCCGCGTTTTTATACAGCACTCCTGCACACTGCATGGCCTTATTAGGTCAGCGAGGGTGGGGCGGGGGGCTAAACTAGATTGGGGTGGCATTTGGGAGGCGGGGTGGAGGAAGCCAATGAAGCCAATGAATTCCAGGAGCGGGACAGCTGTCGAGGTGAGGGGGGCGGAGGTGGGCGAAGGGGCCCCGACGCCCCTCCCTGCGCTCTCCGGGGAGTCGTGGCTCCCGGCCCCTCCATCTCTTCCTCTGGTCTCTCAAAACTGCAGGGCTTTCTAACTGGCGCCAACGTGCAGAAAGGCAGGCGGCCCTCGCCTCGTCATCTCTCCCTCCTCCATGCATTCTTGGGGATGGGGTTGGGGGCAGGGACGGGGTGTCGTAGCTGTGCTTGGCCACGAACTAAAATCTACATCCCGGAGGCTCTCGCAGCCTCTCTTACAAGTTGCTTCAAGCGCAGGCTGGCGGTCTGGCTGCGATCTCTGGACACTTGTGCGAGTTAATTTCGCTCTAGTGATCCGGTTACCGAGGCTGGAAAGAACTCGTGTGTTTGCCTGCCCCCTAAGTTTGACACCCTTTGCAGGCAACATGTAAAAGCCTAGGAGCAAAGGATGGGAAGAGAGTCTGAAGCTGGGTGGGATGGTGAAGAGGCCCTCCAAGTCAGTTATCCTTAAAGAGATTGTCCTCTCTGGAATTGCACCAGGCGGCATTTCCCAACCCAGCGAATCTTGAGGTTTGCAGGAAGCTGAGGACTGGATCTCAGAAGGCGCCGGGCATCCAGGAGATAGATGTCTGGATCCCAGGTTCACGCCGAGCTGGAAGCCGGGACTGATTTAGCCACATTCCCTGCGCTGTACCTCTGCTCATGAAAAGTCAAGAATATTCTGAAGTGTTGGAAGGCCACTAACATAAAATGAGTCATATTGCTGAAAACCTGAGCTCTTACTCTCCCAAGATATGAGAGACTGCAAGAAAAGAAAGAGGAAAAGTTTACAGAATGGTTTTTAATTTTTTTCTCCACCTCCTAAGGTGTTTTCTGATACACTGAACCATGCAAAGGAGAACAAAAGGGCATATCTAGTGTATACATGACAAAAGCATACTTTCAAATGTCTGGTATGGTTCATATCAAAGAATTCAGTAGTAGATATTTACAATTTTAAGACTTTATTGTAAAATTTCTCCTGTTTTAATTCAGTAATCATTTGTTAAGACAGTGAGAAAAGATAAACCTAATTTCAGTGCTATCTTGAACAATATTTCAATATGCATTTCCTTAATTAACTTTTATTGATAATAGTATTTAGTATTTGGGGGTTACAAAACTTGAAAAGGAAATCGCTCGTCATGGCAAAGATAGCTCATCCCTAAGGCATGTGGAATGACTGACCACACTCATAACCTGGACGCCAGGGGAGTCATTCCCTAGGGTATTTTTGTGACAAGGGATTATTTGATCCACACAATAGCAGTGTGGAATCAGGAACTAAGGCAGTTTGGAAAATCCAAACAAACATAGCAAACAAATGCCGTTAAACTCTGGGCTCAAATCTGTCGGTTTGATCAGAAAGACTGCAATGGTTAATGGAGATGTTTTCTAGTTCTTATAAAATATGTAATTATTTGTATGAGTAAGCCAATCCACTCAATCATTATAATATTCTTTTTCTGTTATGAGTGGTTAGAAGATTGGCAACTAAATTTCATATTATTTGATATAGTAGTCATACAAAGAATGTATTTAAAGACATTTATACCAAGAATGATCTAGAAATTCATCATGTTATTGTTTATGCATAGAAAGGGCTTTTTTAAAGTGCTATTTGTAATTAATTTTAAAAGTATATAATAGCACATAATTTCAGATAAATGCGAGATAAACTTTGCAAAGTGAAATATTTTAATAGCTTTAGGCCTTGAAGATGATAATTTGTATTTCATTATACTTTCTCATAAGAAGTTAATGGAAATTGGAATTTCAAGATAATTTATATCAAATCATGTAATTTTAGGCCATAATAAATTTTTCAGAAACTTCATCTGAATTTTCTGCAAATATATCTTCAAAAACCTCATTGGCAAATTTACTACCTGCATCTTAGTTGATTTACCCCAGCATGTTTGCCTATACATTTCAAAATTCCCTGTAAACAAACAGGTAATTCTAAACTGTATTCGAGACTTTTGAGATTTCTGGAGTTTGCTTGAAAAAGAAAACTGTTAGGTATTCACTGAGAAAAATAATGCCAGGGGGACAAAAGTGAGCAATGATTAACTCCAAACTATCTCCTAGTATTTGGCAGCATTTCTCACAGTGCCATTACGGAAAAGTTGATATTGGGCAATTCGTAGGAAATGACTGTACACATATAGAGAAAGAGAGAAAGAGGGAATGAGAGAGAGAAAAATATTTAAGTAAACAAAAGTATTGGTGGGGAAATAATGTTCAATGTAGAAGTTTCATCTAGGATTGTATGTTAACATTGTAAACTTAAAAGATCTAAGGATATAAAATTTAACCATATTTTACTCATGACTTAGAATTTCATTTTGCAAGATATCATCTAGTATAACTAACTCAAATCCTCTTCAAGTTACCATTTGGCATTTCTATTGCATCACAAAAATAAAGAGTGAGAAACTGCCCACAAAGTAATTGCAAAATTTTACCTAGATATTTTACATAGTATAGAGGCATGCACTTTCTATTATATTTTCATTTTTATAAACAAGTTCTTCATAGGAAGGTGAAAATGGCTGTTAAAAATTAAAAGTGTTGATGAACTGTCACAAATAACATAATTTTTACTTTCCTCCCTGACAATGTTATTTTCCAAAGCTTGACTTACAAGGTTGTATAGGAACACGATAGGGCCAGCCCCTGAGTATGTCACCAGTGACAGCTGGGCCACTTGAATCAGGTCTGATTTTGGCTTCTGTTCATGGCAAATTTGTAGGAGAGCAGCCTGGAGCCTTGTCCCAACTGGTGTCTCTCACTGGAATGTATCAACTTAAGGTAGTCACTTTATTTGAGAGTAGGAGCATGAATTCAGACAAAGATCTTCCAAATCTGTGCAACAAGATTTGATCATCAGGATCAGCAAATGCAAACTATTTTCTTTTGAAAACAAATTATTCTTTTAGGATACAGTAATAACATCTAAAATGGAGGAAAATTCCTTAATTATTATGATTTTTTTACAATCAAATTTAAATGCTTAAATCAAATTTGATTTTTTACAATCAAATTTAAATGCTTAATTTAAAATCAAATTTAAATCAAATTTAAATGTTTTGACATTTCAGAAGCATTTAGGTGGCCATTTGCTTAAATTTTTCTTTGACCCCCTCCAAGCAACCTCATCTTTGAAATGGAGAAAATAGTGCCCCTTACAGCGTTCTCGTAAGGCTTAAATGAGATCTACACGTAAGGCAACTGAATAGGCCAATGTAGTTAGCACTCTGCAAAGTCAGTGCCCTTCTCTGGTCTTGTTCATTTCATCTAATTTCTCTCTGGGCAACTAGCTACTTTAAATAATCCTTGTTCCTTGTTGGCCATAAACAGTGGCTTCTTTGCGTGTCATAAAGCATAGGTGCTAACCTGCAGACATCATTTAAATGAAGGACACATCCTGCTTATGGAAGATAAAAATTGATACCCACAGCATTCACCCTTTTCTCCAGCTGTTTGAGCTGCGTAATCTAATCACCAGTTTACTCTTCCCATAGTGGGAGTTAAAGCAAACCTTTTAAACCGTATGTGACCAGTCATGCACAAAATGCATTCATCTAACAAAACCAATTAAAACTAATAAAATTGAAACAATCGACAAAGCTCAAAACTCCTTTGGCACATTATTTGAATAACAAGTTTTTTTTTTTAAAGTGAAATTCAAACTCCCCTAAATGACATTCAAGAGTTTTCAGAAGCTTCATAGCCTACTTATTTTCAGCCTTATCCCAGCCTTTCTTCCCAAATTTTCCCACCTTCTGCTTTAGCTACAGAGCATCCTTTACTCTTCCCATAACACACTTTATTCTTTCCCGCCTCTGTGCCTTCCCATACATTATTTCCTTTGGCTCAATAGTCCTTTCCTTCTTTTATACCTGATACGTTTCAACTGTTTATACCTATAGTTATGCAGACTCCGTAGTTAGCAACTATTTATGTAATATTTTATGTGGAAAAGTTATTGTCTTTTTTAAAAAATAAGCACACTTTAAAAAATTTTTCATAGATTCAGGGGGTACATATGCAGATTTGCTACATGAATATATTACACAATGGTGGGGTTTGAGCCTCTAGTATATGCATCACTGAATAATGAACATAGTACCCAGTAGGTAATTTTTCAACCCTCACTGCCCCCTCTCACACTCCCCTCTTTTGGAGTCCCCATTACCTATGTTTTCCTCTGTATATCCACGTATACCCATTGTTTAGTTCCCAGAAGTGAGAATATGTGGCATTTGATTTTCTGTTTCTGGATTATTTCATTCAGGAAAATGGCCTCCAGCTCCATCCATGTTGTTCTAAAAGATACTTTTTTATGACTGCATAGCATCCCATGGTGTATATATATGCCACATTTTCTTCATCAAATCCACCATTAATGGACACCTGGGTTCATTCCATGTCTCTGCTAATGTGAATAGTGCTGCAATAAACATTCAAATATAGATGTCTTTTTGATATAACGATTTTTTTTTCCTTTGATAGATATCTAGTGGTAGGTATTGCTGGGTCCAATAGTAATTGTGTTTTTAGTTATTTGAGAAAGATCTATATTATTTTCCATAGAGGTTGTACTAATTTATAGTCCCACCAGCAGTGTATAAGCATTTCCTTTTCACCACAACCTCACTAATATCTGTTTTTTGACATTTTAGTAATAGACATTCTTACTGGTATGAGACGGTATCTTTCTTTTTTCTTTTCTTTTCTTGCTTTCGTTTTTTTTTTTTTTTTTTTAAGTTCTGGGATACATGTGCTGAATGTGCAGGTTTGTTACATGGGTATACATGTGCCATGGTGGTCTGCTGTGCCAGTCAGCCAGTCATCTAGGTTTGAAGGCCCACGTGGATTAGGTACTTGTCCTAATTCTCTCCCTCCCACTTCCCCTCAACTCCATGACAGGCCCCAATGTGTGATGTTCGCCTCCCTGTGTTCATGTGTGTGAAACTGTATCTTATTGTTGTTTTATTTTGCATTTCTCTAATGATTAGTGATGTTGAACTTTTTTTTGCGTTTGTTGGCCACTTGTATGTTTTCTTCTGAGAAACGTCTGCTCCTGTTCTTTGCTTACTTTTTAACGGGATTATTTGTTTTTCTGGCCCCTATCTCTCACTATATATAAAAAATAAATTGAGATGAATTAAAGACTTACATCTAAGACCTGAAATTATAAATATCCTAGAAGAAAACCTAGGAAAAACTCTCCAGGACATTGGCCTAGGCAAAGAATTTGTGACTAAGATTGCAAAAGCAAATGCAACAAAAACAAAAATAAATGAGACTTAATTAAACTAAACAGTTTCTAGACAGCAAAAGAAATAATCAATAGAATAAAGGGACAACCTACAGAATGGGAGAAAATATTTGCACACTATTCATCTGACGAAGGACTAATATCCAGAATGTATGGAACTCAAACAACTCAACATGAGAAGTTATTGTCTTAAACCTGCTTTTCTTGGCTCCCTGCAGCCATACTAATTCAAGGCCAAGCCACTGTTGGAGTTGCATAGACTCATATTTGGAGGGTGAAGGTTGGGGGGTACTGTTTTCACTGCGATGTAAGTTATTTTGTCTCCTTGGGAAAAAAATCAAGCATCTACGATGTCTATAGCAGCTAGAAAAACAAAACAAAACAAACAAGCAAAAAAAAAAAACTCAATTCTACATCTGGAGCTTCCTTTAAAGCATTGTTACCCTAGGCCGGTTGGCTTACTTCTCAGAATAATTTCCCTGGGTACTTCACTTGGTTTTTAACACTAAATGAAGTAATACATGTCAAGCACTTGAAAATTAACCTTTCACATTTATTATTATTCTCATTTTATAAGTTTAATAAAATAAATACTTAAGAGCTGGGAAGTTTTCATGCAGGAAGCACGATTTTAAAAATTGCATCATTTAAAAAATAAAGCATCATTTAAAAAACTGCAAGTGCCATTTTGCGAGGCACAACCTGGTAAATTGGAAATCATAACATCTTAAAGCCATTAAGAGACATTAGAGATTGTCTTTCATCAAATTTCCAAACAGCAGTGCAGAAAAAAATGCACTAATTGCTTGAATTTTATAGTCCTTTAATGTTAATTATTTATTTTTCTAAAATTAAGCAATGAAAACTAATATAAACCTTTCAATTTCTATAATGCCCCACTAGCTATTTTTTCTCATTTATTCCAAATAAGTAATAAAATTTAAATAATATATTCTTTAAAAATTTTAAATACTGATATAATGGCATGTGCAATTTTTAGTATTTTAAGGGTACAAATGTCTTCTAAAAAAATGATACTCAAAGAAGGACCAGAGTATATAACTGGTCTTTCATACATAGTTTTAAAAAAACATGGCATTGGCTAAAGGCATGATGAAGAGCAGAGTGAAATAAAAACGGGTTTAGATAAACTTGAATCTCACGGTAAAAAATCAAGATTCCAATTAGCAGCAATTCACTCTCCTGTAATTCATTACTTATGGTCTCCAGAGGTTAATTTTAAAGTCAATTATCTATATCTATACATAAATGTCTACTCTAGCAATATATACATCTTGGCATGAATGTATATCTGTAAAGTATTCTGGAGAGTAAACAAGCTTCATAATCATGGACAAAGTATGTTCTTTATGTTACTGGAGTCAGGTCCCCATCCAGTTCCCAAGAGAGCATTCTTGGATCTGACACTAGAGAGAATTCAGGGTGAGTCCACAGAGTAAAGTGAAAGCAAGTTTATTAAGAAAGCAAAAGAATAGAAGAATGGCTGCTCCATAGACAGAGCAGCACTCAGAGCTGCTTGTTGCTCATTTCTATGGTTATTTCTTGATTACACACCAAATAAGGCATAGATCATTCATGCCTCCCTTTTTTAGACCATATAGGGTAACTTCCTGATGTTGCCATGGCATTTGTAAACTGTCATGGCATTGGTGGGAGTATAGTAGTGAGAACCACCAGAGGTCACTGTCGTTGCCATCTTGGTTTCGGTAGGTTTTAGCCAGCTTCTTTGCTGCAAACTGTTTTACCAGCAGGGTCTTTATGACCTGTATCTTGTGCGAACCTCCTATCTCACCTGAGTCTTAGAATGCCTAACCATCTGGAAATACAGCCCAGTAAATCTCAGCCTTATTTTACTCAGCCCTTATTCAAGATGGAGTAGCTCTGGTTCAAACACCTCTGACATTTATATGAAAATAAATTAACCACTCCATACCCTACATTACAATGGGGGGAAAAAAAAAGAAAAGAAAATACTACTCAGTATTTCTACTTTCTCCAGTAATCCTAAGATGAACTTATTTTATCTCTTCTAGAAACAAAATGCTGTCAATTAAACAATAACACACTGCTTTTTAAAAATCTCACCAATAGTGTTTTAGCACTAAGACGAAAATATGATTAGTTTTTAATCTGTTGTCTTTAGAAAAAGTTATTTGGGCACTTTTGATTTTGCCTCTAAATAATGAGGAGTACCTTGTCATTGTAAAAAAAAAAATGTATTTCTCTTTAGATATGGCTTTATAATGTTTGTTACTCTGCTTAACTTAACCCATCTTCTTGACTTGCGGTGTTTTTACAAAAATACTGTGATATAATATGAATTACTCTTATAAGTAACAGTCAACTGAAATCCTATGAATAGATATTGGCATATGGTATGGTATTTGGTGTTTAAATAACTTAAAACTAGTATGAAATCCTTAAGTAAGTTTTCTCAAGCCAGAGACATCTTTAGTTAACAAATATCAATGTAACGAAAAATGAAATTAGGGAATGTAATATGATAAGCTATATAGTCTTTGAGATGATTATAACACATACTCATTCATAGGAGTGTAAAATTAGGAAAGGTAATTTCCAATTTGAGAGTGAATAGCTGTACAGAGCTCTCTGCTTCTATGTGCTCTGGTACATAAACGATTTACTTTGTTTTAGCACAGGAATGTTTTTAATGGAACAGGAATATTTTTAACTATATCTTAGGAAAAGATATAGAATTCTCTTTCTATGACCTTGAAAAGCACAATGCAATATGAATACCTAATGATTTGAAATCCTGCAATACTAAAAGTGTTGAAAGAGATCAATATAAATACTGATGTCTAAAACAAATGTGTTTTGTTACATGCTAGAATAAATGCTTTTTATGGAGTCATTCAGTATGTAAGTAGAATTGAGATCTTTGGAATTATAGTTTCTTATCTGAATTAGCTATAGTAAGATGTGTTTTTCTTTGTACATTAGAAGTGTCCTGGCCGGGCGTGGTAGCTCACGCCTGTAATCCCAGCACTTTGGGAGGCTGAGGTGGGTGGATCATGAGGTCAAGAGATCAAGACCATCCTGGTCAACATGGTGAAACCCCGTCTCAACTAAAAATAAAAATACAAAAAATTAGCTGGGCATGGTGGCTCGTGCCTGTAATCCCAGCTACTCAGGAGGCTGAGGCAGGAGAATTGCCTGAACCCAGGAGGCGAAGGTTGTGGTGAGCTGAGATCGCACCATTGCACTCCAGCCTGGGTAACAAGAGCGAAACTCCGTCTCAAAAAAAAAAAAAAAAAAAGAAGTGTCCTGAATTCAAAAGCCTGAAAATTTTAGATTCAACACTAAATAAATTCCTGTGTATGATCTAGTATATTTTAACCTTGAAACACACTATTACTTACTAGAAGTGAGAGCTAGTCTTTGTAGTTTTAATTTCTCAGAATTATCCTATTGCAAAAGGAATATAACTAAATGCAAAGCACTTGTATAACATGTAAAAGTGAATTGCAATGCTTGGAGCAGCCAGAGAACCTTTCTCAGGGCAATGAAGAGACTTCATGTGTCGTTCTTTAAACCAAAGCACCTAATTATTGTTAGTTGACATTTATAAATGTCAACAACATGGAAAAATTGGAAAGCCTATTCACACTTCAGGAGCCAAGAAACTTTCAATCTAGACTTGATACTTAAGACGGACAGACAAGAACTAGTGGGGAAAGGGTGGTCACATGGAGAATAATATGATGCAGAGACCAGAGTTGTCCTACTCCTGCTGGAAGATCTATCCTGCCGCCTCCCCACTGCTAATCCTTCATTAAACTCTTAGGTTTTATTGACATTGACCCTCAGGACAGTTGATCCCTCTGTATGGTCAGAACTTGAATCCTCACGGGAGGCTCTCCTGACCAGATTTTTGGTTTTTAGTTTCACATACAGAAATAATCATTTATTATTAATATTAAAGACATTCTTCTTTTCAGAAGGTGCCAGGGTAGAGAAGACAAACAATTCACACAGAGAAATCACCATTCAAATGAGAGCGGTGAACCTTGCTGTCCCTGTTGGGCAGAAGCACGCATATAAATACCTTGCTTACAGCCAGATTGATGCACACATCTCCTCCAAAACAAACAGGGCTAGATTTTTTGTTTGGCAACCATTGTATTATGGCTCATAGTTACTTTTCTAAGGTTTTTTTTTTTTTTTTTTTTTCCACACACAAGGATCAGAACTGAGCCTGAGAGGAACAGCTGGTCAGATCTTTTTGTCTTTGGCCTAAGTCACAAACTTCCCATGTTGATATTTGATTGAAAGAATGAGTAATGGGCATTGTTGACTAGGGTTCAGTACTCAGATTGCAACCAACAACACTGCCTTGTCTGGGACAAGACAGCAAGAGGAATAAATGGCAGCCCGGTGTGTCCGATGTTGCACATACTTTCCCCTTAGCATAACTGAAAGATGACATAATGCCCAAACTGAATTTTTAAAAAATTACTCTATTCATTCTGATTTAGGAACACTCATTTCTTCACACTTTCACATTGCCAGAATGTTGCATTTCAGCCAAAAAACCCTGAAGTTTATGTTGATTTTTTTTAGTGTTGCCTTATTGAAAGAACTTGAGGAAGATCTCTCTTTGGCAGTGGTAAACCAGAAACAATTGTTCATTATTTCTTGTCCTGTAAAAAATTTCATTGTTCCAACACACACCAGGACACGGGGAGGTGAACAACACAGGGTGGGGGGCAAGGGGAGAGTACTAGGAAAAGTACCTCATGCATGTGGGGCTTAAAACCTAGATAATGGGTTGATAGGTGCAGCAAACCACCATGGCACATGTATACCCACGTAACTAACCTGCACATTCTGCACATGTATCCCAGAGCTTAAAATAAAATAAAATAAAATAAAAATTCATTGTTCTTTTCACAAGAATAGAGAAAAGCAATCCAGAAATGTAAGCATTTAATCATATGGAAAATATAAATTATAATAATTAGTTTCATAAATTTAATATGCTTTGACTTGAGCATATATTTTAAATTTAAATTTTGCTACATATATAGTAAAACAGCATGTCATAAATCTTAGTGCAAATCTTCAATCCTCAGAAGTGGTTTTTTTTTTTTTTTTGCTAAAAAACAAACAGAAATTTATGAGGTACTACATCCCATCCTATAATTTTTAAATCATTACAATATAGGAGTATATTATTTTGTTCAATGACTTGACCAACACTTCTACAATCTGTGATACTGGTGACTAACTATAGTAAGCAACTACTTTTAAAGTACCTGTGGATATTGAAACCGCCTTTGCAAAAATTATATCAATGAGAAAATTATGGCAGTGGGGGAGATTTGATCTACCCAACCCTCCCTCTTGCCTTTAGCTTTCAAGTTGCCTTAGTTATTCTTAGGCTTAGAGTTAACTTTGGAAGATATCAACCTTATAGTTTATTTAAATATCTTCCAATTTGGGCCTTCCCTAAAATTCGACCATCTTTATAAAGCTAATGAGAGATCACTAGGCTAGGAGGAGGAGAGGAGACTGCATTTTACTAAGGTGTAAACTGATCAAAAAATATGCAATTTCTTTAATTACTCCTGCAGAGAACATCACTGTTGTAGATTGACCTTTTGAGATAACTTTACTGTTTTTTTGTATGTCGGACACCCATGACTCTACCACCTGATCCCACTTATCAATGACTTCTATGGCCCTACCCAGAAGCAACTCAGTGCAAGAGGACAGCTTCAAGTCTCTGTGATTTCATCTCTGACCCAACCAATCAACAGTAGGTACCCACCCATGGCCTAACCATCTCCACCCCTTCCCCTAAAGTACCTTTGAAAAACTCCTAACCTATGACCCTTTGATAAGATTGATTTGAGAATAACTCTATCTCCACATAGCATGGCCAGCCTTGGGTCAGTTAAACAAATTCTATACTGCAATGCCATAATCTTTATTTGTGCAGTGGGCAGGAAGAAGCCCTCAGGTGGTTATAGTGTCTTTGACATTCTACATTCAACAAATTCCAAATGGAATAATATTTTTAGCAGAATCCAATAGGTTTTAAAAATATATCTAAAGAACATGTTTGAAATAATATAATCTATTCATGCATTCTACATATTTATTTAGTGCCTTCTGTATGCTAAGTTCTGTTCTAGGAACTAGTGGTATATCAAAGAGCAAGAGAGAGTTTCTCCTCAAGCTTACATTCTAGTTGGGTGATACTGACAAAAGTAAATAGACAAATATTTGCTGTGACTTCTGATATATGCTAGAATAAAAGCTAATGAAAAACTGAGATAAGGAATAATCAGCTGGTAATACTGGAAAAAAGTGATCTTCCCTAGATAGATAATTATGGAAGTCTTTCTGTGGCGGTGAAATAAAAGAACTAAAGCATGGAAAAACATTAACCACTTGAATTCAAGGAAAATTATTCTTGACCATGGAAGCTCCAAGACCACTGTTGCTGAAGGGTAGTTAATTGAAGGAGAAGGTGGTACAAAGTGAAGTTAGGAATGATGGTAGGAGGCAGGCCATGCAGGGTCCTGCACGTCACCGCTATGTTTTACTTTGGGTCAAAGGCAGGTTGAAGAGTATAATGCTGAGGAGGAACACAACCTAACTCACCTTTGCAGATCACTGGCTGATATGTAGGAAATGGAGTGGAAGTAGAGGCAGAAAGCAAACAGACAATAGTAATTTCTGTTATGATCCCAGTAAATAATTTTCTTTGTGTGATGAAGCTACAGACTTCAAATAGAGTTTCAAATATTCAAATAGTGAAATTTGTGTGGCTGCATGTGGAGGAAGAAACAAGAAACAAAACTCAATTCTGCATTTCAATATTGTTATAATTAAGACAATGAAAATATTAAACACTGCTTTTTGTTTCTCCACATTAGGAGATGGGACGTGGTTGTCAGTTAGAGGTTCAGATTAGCTAATATGGCACTGATATTGCTCCTGGTGATATCATTATATGATTTTTATTTTTATTTTTTTTGAGATAGAGTTTCGCCCTTTTTGCCCAGGTTGGAGTACAATGGTGCAATCTCCACTCACTGCAACCTCCAACTCCTGAGTTGAAGGGATTCTCCTGCCTCAGCCTTCTGAGTAGCTGGGATTACAGGAATGTGCTGCCAAGCTTGGCTAATTCTGTATTTTTAGTAGAGACAGGGTTTCACCATGTTGGCCAGGCTGGTCTCAAACTCCTGACCTCAGGTGATCCATATGCTTCCGGCTCCCAAAGTGCTGGGATTACAGGCATGAGCAACTGGGCCTGGCTGATTTCTCTTAAAATAGATCTTAAATTATGTAGACCAGAGCAGCCTGAGAAAGGGTAGTATAAAGCTTTCCAGCTCCCTCCCCATTAAAGGAAGCACATAGGTTCAGCTATAGCAAGAAATGGCTAATGCTAAAACAAGTTTTTATCTCTTCATTTGTTTGCTTTTATTTATGTATTTGGTTAGTTAGATTTTTGGTTTAATGTAGTCTCATTTATTAATATTTGTTTTTGTTTCTGTTGCATTGGCTTTGGGGGGCCTTAATAAATTCTTTGCCCAGGCCAATGTCTAGAACAGTTTTCCCTAAGTTTTATCTAGAATATTTATGGTTTCGGGTGTAAGATGTAAGTCTTTAACTCATCTTGAATTAATTATTATATATTGTGAAAGACAGGAATAATAAGAGTGTCATTTTCCCAATTTATGTTTTCTTATAAGAGCTTTGTCAAATATCAGTTGGTTTTCAGTATTTTGCTTTATTTCTGAGTTCTCCATTCTGTTCCATTGGTCTATGTGTTTACATTTATACCAGTGCCATGCTGGTTTGGTTACGATAGCCTTGTGGTATAATTTGAAGTCAGGTAAGGTGATGTGATGCATCCAGATTTCTTCTTTTGGCTTAGGAGTGCTTGGGCTACTCAGTCTCTTTTTTGATATATTCGCAAATAATATACCCAAAATAAATTCATATCCAAAACATATAAGGTACTGAGCTCATTTAGCTCAATACCCCAAACAAATATCCTGACTAAAGAAACAAGCAAAGAATCTAAATAGACACTTTTCGAAAGAAGAAATTCAAGTGACCAAAAGGCATATGAAGATGTTCTCAACATCACTAATCATTAGGAAAATGAAAAATCAAAACTACAGTGAGATATTTACCTCACACCTGCTAGTGTGACAATTATAAAAAGAGACAAAAATAATAAGTATAGGCAAGGATGTGGAGAAAAGAGACCGTTACATACAGTTGGTGGGAATGTAAACTAGTACAGCCATTATGGAAAGCAGTATAAAACTTCCTCCAACTGTCAAAATAGAAACACTGTACAATCCAGCAATCCCACTTCCGGGTATATATCCAACGAAATTGAAAACAGGTTCATGGAGAGATGCCTGAACTCCCATGTTTATTGCAGCATCATTCACAATAACTAAGATACGGAAAAAACTAAAATGTCCCTCAATGGGTGGATGGATAAGAAAATGTGATACACACACACAAACAATGGAATATTATTCAGTCTTTAAAAAGAAGAAAGTGCTATTTTTGACAACATGAATGAAGCTGGAGGACATTATGCCAAGTGAAATAAGCATGAAACAGAAAGAGAAATACTTCATGATCTCACTTATATGTAGAATTTAAAGTAGTCCAACATGTGGATGCAGAGAAGCTGAGGGAAGGGAGAAATGGGGTGATGTTGGTTAAAGGGCACAAACTTGGTACCTAAATAAAGGTGACATGTTAATTGGTTGGGAAGAGATGATCATTTCACAATATATGTATACCAAAATGTCAGGTTGTATACCTTAAATATATACAATTTTGTGTCAATAAAATTAGATCATCACTAAGTAGAAAATTTAAAAGACAAAAAACTCTTTAAATACAAAATGTTTTAATTTTAAAGATATATTTCATCACCTAAAAATGGATGAGTCAGATAGAGTTATCATTCAAGTCTAAAGGCAATGTTTGCCTTTTGAATTCTCGACAGTGTGTGTTCCTTTTGCTCTCAGGATGAATGTGAACCCTAAGGCTATTTCTATACATGTCCACTGAATTGGCCAGAATCTTTTTAAGTGATTGTGCATTATATAAATGTTCAACAGGTGGGAATGGATAAGATAATAGTATAGATTCAAGAAATGAACAATTCATTAAACATAATCCTTATGATAAAATTTATGTTGTAGAATGAATAATGCTTACAAAAAATAAAAGTAACTAACATGCTCAGCATGCTACCTGGCATTTAGTAAATATTCAGTAATTATTAACTTACAAAATAGAAATGTAAAGTAGATACAATTCTGTCTGGGTTAATCAGCTCCTAATTAAAAGGAAATTTCATGAAAGCAGTAACCAAGACTGTTCTGTTCATAATTGTGTGTTCAACACTTATCCCAGTGCTTGACATCAAGATATATTAAATATTGTTGGAGGAAGGCAGGCAGGAAAGAATAGGAATACAGAAAGGAAGGGAAGAAGGGAGAAAGGGTATTTCTAACAAACAAAAGTGGATTGCCTGAAGAAATACTATCGTCTTTCACACCAAGAACAAGGAATTGCTTCTGTTTAAGACTGTTTGATAAAAGATTGAAATGTATTGAAGATTTCTGAGATTACATAGAACTGAATAGGGATTGGAGAGCTATTTATATGCATGTATGATGTGCCTAAAATACCACATATTAATGTATAGAGTCTATTTCAGTGTGTTAGTGCTACCTCCAAAATATGCTCCACTGCTATCATTCTAGTCCAAACTGTAGACATCCCTCATGTGGACCACTGCCATCTGTTCTGTGTGTAACTAGAATCTACTAAACTCCTCCCAACCTCAGGGCCTTTCAGCTTGCTGCATTCTCTATCTAGACTGATCCTGCTCTAAGCTCTGCACCTGCAGGTTCTTGCCCATCATTCAGGCTTCAGCTTAAAAGTCATTAGCACAGATTGGCTTTCATGTACCATCCTATCTAAGTATATCCCCCCTCTTAATTTTTGAGAGCTCAGTATTTATGTTCTTTTTCCATTTATAAAAATCTATACTTTTTCCTTTGTCTGTTTCCTAAATGGATTTATTTCTGGGCTTGTCCCAAAGTTATTCTAAACAAGGAAATAATTTATTGAAGAAAAATACTATACTGCTCTTTTCTTCATCCAAAAACTAAAAGTCTGTGGTTGGGTGTTCAAATTGAAATCAACCAGATATTTTCCAAAGAGAATACCATGGAACACCTGCTGGGCGCTCACTCACTATTTACAGAAAAATAAAATCATGCAAGTTCCAGAAAAGTCATTTGCCTAACACAAGTAAATATGGTAATTTCCATCCCTTACTCATTCCATTCTTTGGTAGGCATCTGCTAGCATGGCATGCATATTGAAATCTCAATTCAGGAATGAAAATCTGAAACCAAGCTATCTGCTTTTGTGTACTCTGGCATTGTCTCATTTAAAATAATCCAAGAATGAAAATATGAGCTAAGCTGTTTGCTTTTTTAAACACTGAATGTGTCGATCCTGAAATTCCACTGGACAGGCATTTACTCTCCATGAAGATAAGAGTTCCTGTTGACCTTGAGTTACTCACATGTCTTAACAATACAACATCCCTCCCCATATATGTATGCACTCGAAGCAGATAGAATTCTAGCCAGATTATCTAACGGCAATCAACCTATAACACATTAAATAACATAGAGACTGAAGAAGTTTTAGGAGAGCAGTTAAGAGCCGAGGTTCTGAAATTAGAGTGACCTGAGTTGGAAAGCTAGCTTTAACACTTATGACCCATGCATCCTTGAGAAAGTTACCCAGCTTAAGACCTCAATTTCCACATCTATAAAATGGGAGTAATAAAATATTAAGTTCTTGTCAGAATAAATATAATCGTGCATGTGGAATATTTTTATAATAGCGTTCTCAATTCATATTAGCTGATACTATAACAATATTATTATAATTATTATCGGCTCTTTGAGCTCAAATGGATCTTATAGATCATTAAGACAATCTTCAATGAAGTTTCAGTAATATCTCTAAATTATTTAGTAGTGTTCTTACAGATTATTCTTGCATAATTCCCATGAACAACTGCTCACTAAATTACAAAGAAGATTATTCCATTTACCACAACTCCAATTATCTGAAAATAATTCATGAGCAGAAATCTGTCTCTTTGCCTTATTTGAGTTTGAATTCTACTAAACAGAATTGAATTAAACATCAGCCCCAAAACATCCCCTTAAATCTTTGAAAATAGCTATTTTATTTCCCTTCTCCCCACTGCCACTGCACCATCCAAATCTTCCTATTCCAAGCTAAACACCCCCAGTCTTCACATGACGCAGCCTCACTCTTCTGGCATCTCTCTGAACATGCTCCAGTTTGTCAATACTCTTCCCAACAACAGCAGCCCCAAACCGAACAAAATGCTTTGCAATTTGTCAGACAATAGCAGTGACCAGAGTGCAATTTCATACCTTTTCCTGGACACTATATTTTAATGCGGGATAAGAATGCCTTAGTTTTTTTGGCTAACACCTTTGAATCACATTGAGCTTTCTGTCAATCAAAATATCCAAGTCTTTTTCATGTGAATTCCTGTTAATCCTGTTCTCCCTCAATCCTGTATTAATTTCAGCCCATAGTTCCAGTCTGATGAGATCTTTTTAAATCCTGATTCTTTTTTTGAGCATATCAACTATCACTTCCAGCTTTGTGTCAACAACAAATGTGGTCATCCTGCCTTCTGTCTTCATTTATGTTGTTGATAAAATTATCAAATAGGATCCGGCCATGAGCAGAGCCCTGTGACAACTCTGGGGATGTCCCTCAAAATTGAGGCCAGTCCATGAATTAACATTCCCTGCATTCAGTTATTCAACTCTTTGTGAATATCCTGAATTACATCATCACTCAGTTCCTATTCTTACCCACAAGCACGCTACTGTTGGAAGCATGCCATAATGGAACATCATGGAGTTTACAGCCCTATAACACTAATTCCTACTTTGTTACTTATTAGCTGTGTGACATCAGGACAGTTATTTAACCTCTCTGAGCTTCTCTTTCCATATTTAAAACATAATTTTTAATTAATAGGCTAGTTCTGTGAAGAACTGTCATATTGATCACTGAATCTCCAATAGCCTGTACAATTCAGGTACACTGTTAGTAAATTTGCATCAGATAATGAATTACTGAACATGCAAATAATGACTGGATCAAAATTACTTATTTAAATCATGATACATTTGTCTATAGGTCATTTCTCTGATCTGCTTGTCTAGTTTACTTATGAAAAAAATGGTAATAAATTATGCTAGTCAAGTATTATTCTTAAGTGGTTCATTGTTGTCTCCTAATAATCATCAAATCTCTTCAATTATTGGTACATAATTCATATATTATAAAGCATATTCTTTTAAGCTGTACAATTTAGTGACTTTTATTCACAGAGTTGTGAAAACATCACCAGAATCTAAACATTTTATCAGCATGAAAAGAAATTTTATACCCATTATCAGTCACTTCCCATTTTCTTTCTAAACCCTGAGTCTAGACAAGTACTAGTATACTTTCTGTTTCTACAGATTTGCCCATTCTGAATATTTTATATAAATGAAATCTCTTACTAGGTGGTCTTCCATAACTATATTCTCTCACTTAGCATAGTCTTCATAATCTTTTTAAGGTTCATCAAGGACTTAGCATGTATCAGTACTTCATTCCTTTTTAGGGTCAAATAATATTCCACTATATGGATGTACCATATTTTATTTAACCATTCAACAATTGATAGACTTTTGAGTTATTTCCACTTTTTGGTTATTATAAATAATTCTGCCATAATGTTTGCATATAAGCTTTTGTGTGAATATATTTTTCATTTTTCTTGGATGTATAACTAGTAGTGGAAATGGTGAGTCATATGGTAACTCTACATTGAACTTTTTGAGGAATGTTTTTTTAAAAGCAGCTGCACCATTTTAAGTCTTATCAGCAGTATAAAAGGGTTCAAATTTCCCTACATCCCAGCTGCCACTTTTATTTTTTGACTTTTTTATTATAACCATCTTGGTGGTGTGTAATGGTATCTCATTGTCATTTTTATGTGCATTTCCCTAATGACTAATGATGTTTAACATCTTTCATGTGCTTATTGGCCATTTGTATATATTCTTTAAAAAAATCTATTAAAAGTAGTTGCCCATTTTTCTGTTGCATTATCTTTTTTATTGTGGAGTTGCCAAAGGTCTTTTATATTCTGGATGGACTAGTCCCTTATTAAATATATCATTTGCAACTGATTTCTCTCATTCCATGAGTTGTCTTTTAACTTTCTTGATAGTGTCTTTTGAAGTACTAAGGTTTTCAGTTTTATGAAGTCTAATTTATTTATTTATTTTGTTACTGCTTGTGATTTGATGTCATGTCTAAGAAACCATTGCCTAATTCAAGGTCAAAAAGGTTTATGTTTTCTTTTATGAGTTTAATAGTATTTTTTATTAAATTTAGGTCTTTGATCTGTTTGGAGTTAATTTTTGTATGTGGTGTGAGTGGTCCAATTTTATTCTTTTGCATGTGGACATCCAGTTGTCCCAGCACCAATTCATTGACACAAGTATCTTTTTCTCCATTGAATATCCTTGGAACCCTTTCTGCAAATCAATTGACCATAAATGTGAGCTTTATTTCTGGACTTTCAGCTGTTTTCTAATGCTCTATCTATCTGTTTTTATTCCAGTACCACATAGTTTTGAATACTGTAGCTTCACAGGAAGTTTTGAAATTGGTAGTATGAGCTCATCTTTGTTCTTCTTTTTCAAGATTATTTAACCTATCTGAGTTTCCTGCATTTTTATATGCATTTTAGGTTAAGCTTGTTCATTTCTGAAGAAAAGACAGTAAACAGCTGAAATTTTGATAGGAATCACATTGATAATGAAGATCAATTATCATCTTAATATTAAATCTTGTAATCCATGAACACAGAATATCTTTCCATTTATTTAGCTCTTCTTTAACTTCTTTCAGCAATGTTTTATAGTTTTCAACAAACAAGTCTTAAACTCCTTTTATTGATTTTATTTGTAAGTATTTTATTCTTTTTATACTACTATAAATTGAATTTTTAAAAATTTCCTTTCAGATCGTTCATTGCTACGACATGGAAATACAATTAATTTTTGCATAATTTGTTGTATCTTGCAACTTTGCTGAACTTGTTTGTTAGCACTAATAGCTGTTGTTTTGTATCTTCAGTAGAATTTTCTACTTATAAGATCATGTCACCTGCAAATAGAAATAGTTTTACTTTTTCCTCTCCAATTTGGGTGCCTTTTATTTCCTTTTCCTTCCTAATTACATGGAAAAATCTCCAGTACAATGTCAAAAGGATTGGTGAGTAAACATCCTTGCCCTGTTCCTGATTTTGGTGGGAAAGCTTTCAGGCTTCTGTCATTAAGTATAATGTTAGTTGTAGGATTTTTGTAATGCTATCAGGTGGGAAATTTTTTTTTTCTATTCCTGGTTTGTTGAATGTTTCTGTCATGAAAGGTTTTTAATTTCATCAAATGCTTTTCCGCATCTACTGAGATGATCATATGGTGTTTTTCCTTTATTCTATTAATATGATGTATTACGTTGATTGGTTTCATATGATGTAACAACCTCACATCGTATGATAGATCCTACTTAGTTATGTATGTGATCTTTTTTTTCTGTCTTTGGATTCAGTTGGCTAGTAATTCAGTGAACCAATATTTTCCAAATGAACAAAGAATGATGCTATAAAATCATGCATGGGTAAACAACCCATTTAAAGTACAAGATAAAATCCAAAGCCATAGATTTTGATGTAACGGAGTACGAATAGTTTATTAATATGGTTTAAGATTCTACACTGAGGCTAATATTTAAGAACCTACAACTTGTTGAGTATTAGGGTAGTATCAAAAATTAGCCACAATTATATGAAAAAGCTAACAAAATTCAGCCAGTTCTGCTTTCACACAGAAAATCTGAAAAGGCCTGAATATTTTCCAAAGAGAACCATTAGGTGAATGAAGAACCCAAAAACTCCAGGCACATCCCCCATAAGGACATTGAGCCGTATCATCCGCATTCAGTGTCTCAATTGTTCCATGTGATTTCAGATTACCTCCTGCCACCACTTTACAAACACTTTCAAGCTACAAGCTTGAGTATTAGGATAATATCCAAAATAGCCACAATTATATGAAAAAGCCCCTGCCCTAAAGACTCTTTCTTCTCAGTTTATTTTATATATATATATATATATATATATATATATATTATATATATACATTTTTTTTTCTCTGCTCTCTTGTCTCTCTTCCACTCTCCTTACCCTTACTGCCTTGTTCTTTCCCGCTTGCATGCATGATGGTGGGTCAGGAAGCCAGTCAGGCAAGCCTACTGGGAGTTCAGGCACCCACTTCCACAAGCAAACTTGAGATATTTTTCAAGGTAAAATATCATATGTATTATAGTATCCATTTATTTCTTAGCCATTTAGAATGTGTAAAACTGTGCTCCCATTTTATTAGATTCCAATCTGTTTAATTAAGTTCCTACCTGCTTTTTATGTGTCACTGATAAGTTTTTGAGTATTATCTCCTAAATCTTATTTTCCTATAAGCCTTGTGATCTGTTTTATCGGGATAAAGTAACTAACATTAAATTCACCATTTAAGCAATTTTAAAGCATACAATCCAGTGGCTTTTAGTACATTCATAATATGTGGAACTATCACCACTAATTCCAGAAAATTCTCATTATCCCAAAAAGAAATTTCATACCTATTAAGTAGTAACTTCCCATTTCCCCTTCACTACCTCCTCACACTGGCAACTATTGGTCTACTTTCTATGAATTTCTTATTCTGGATGTTTTAGATAAATAAAATCATACAAAAACGGTCTTTTTGTCTGGCTTCTTCCACTTACATAAAGTTTTCAGGTTCATCTATGTTTAGTATTTATTGGTACTTTATTCCTTTCTATGGCAGAATAGTATTTCCTTGTATGAATATATGACATTGTGTTTATTCATTCATCAGCTAATGAACATTTGGCTTGTTTACATTTTTTTGGCTATGATGAATAATCCTTCAGTGAGCACTGGTGTATAAGTATCTGCTTTGAGTCACTCTCTTCAATTCTGTTTGGCATATAAATAGGAATAGGATTGATTAGTCAGGCAGTAATGCTATGTTTAAACTTTTGAGGAGCAACCAGACTGTTTTTCATTTCTTTAAAAAAAATAATAAAGCCATCTTAGTGGGTATAAAGTTGTATCTCATTGTAGTTCTGACTTGCATCCTCATTCATAAAGGATTTTTATCTGAGGTATTTTTTCTTGTGATCTATCTTTCTGACTTTGATACAATGATATTATTGGCTTCATGGAATGAGTTTAGAAGTACTGTCTCCACTTCTACTTTTTGGAAGATTTTGAAAGGATTTGTGCTAATTATTCTTTAAATGTTTGATAGAATTCACCAGTTAAGCCATTTGGTTCTGGGCTCCTTTTTTGTAGAAAGTTGACCAATTACAGATTCATTCTCTTTACTTGCTTGAGGTCTATTCACATTTTCTATTTCCTTTGGAGTTACTTTTGGTAATTTGTATCCTTATAGGAGTTTGTCTATTTCATTCAGGTTATTTACTTTGTTGGCATACAATTGCTTATTGTACTATTTTATAATCCTTTTATTTGTTCTACCCTTTATAATTTAAAGATCATTCTCCTTGTTAGAAAACAAAAGCTGATTATTTTTATTTTATTCCCTTAAAATTTCATCAAATAAATTTTGTTAAACAGGTCTACAGTTACTAATATTTATTGCATGATAAAATTTATAAACTTTTTACTAATGTTTATAAGCAGGTCCATTTTACTGTTCTGTCCTTTTGCAGAGGTGAGAAAGTGGGGATGGAAGTGGAAATTGCCTTTTCACAATATACGGCACATTGAAATCTGTTTGTGTGTCTCTCCTTCTCCATTTGAGAAACACTTGTTCCCAGTATGTGTGTTCTCCTCCAGGATTTTCCGCCATGGTCTTTTTATATGAACATGCTTACTGACATTTTTGTATATATCAAATGAAGACAAATGTGCCATGTCAGTAATATTTGCATTGGGAAATAAAAACAAACAACAAAAACAACAAAATGTTCCAAAAGTAACTTAATAAATAATTCACTCTCAAAAGTTTTTTCTGGGTATCTGTTAGGATGAGAGTTTCTCCTGCCAATGTTTATGCATGTGAGCATATAACTTAATAAATTTGTTGAATAGATGTCACATGTATAATTCCCTCCTCCTAGGAGACAGCACCTCTTCCATCACAATAGTTGATTCTTGTGGGCATACATTTATTGATTGATTCAAGAAATTTGTATTGCTATATGCCAGGAATACAAAAGTGCACAATAGAGTCAATAGGCAGATGCACCTGCCCTCGTGGAGCTTACGTTCTACTGAGGGGAGACAGACAGTAAACAAAATTGATAGAGAAATTAGATAGCATATCAAAATGTGACCAGTGGTGTGGAGAAAAAGAGGAAAAGAAATCAGAAGTGCGAGAATAATTTCACAAAGTGTGCTCATTTTCTTCCATGAAAAAGTGGCATTTGCACAAATACCTGGAAGATATTTTCATGATATAATCCCCTGTTCAAATTGGTATCATTACAGGTTTCTTCCTTCAAAGTCTCCCTTTGACGTGCATCACCTGCTTTCCCGCCCCCCGTCACACACCCCACTGTCTCCTATGTGCCACTCTTCCACCTCCGACACTTCCATGCATACTTGTCCCTGTTCCAGTCCTCATCAAATATCTTTCCACTGTGCTTACTATGGAGGATGTGTTCTCCCAGCAGAAGAGGCATTTGTTCCTCTAAGTGACATTTTAAAAAAGCATTTGACTTATATTGTGAGCCTCTCATAATAGATATATGTCCTCTGAAGAATTCTCCCTTCTGAACATACTCTCCAAGTTCACCCTTCTACATCTTCTTCACATGCTGCAAGATATTCCAGAACAAGGTTTCCAATTTCTATTATTTTTATGTGGCCATGATTCTCTACAGCTAGAGCAACCTGTCTTTTCACATGGCAAAAATAATAATAATAATTAGATTATTTTTCGTGATCATGGTTATCTCCCCTGCTAGGTAAGTATATAATTAGATTATTTTAATTATTTAATTAAAAAGTTTTAAATTTCAGCTAATTTTGAAAAACTATTTAATTAACAAATGTTAATTCAATACTTTATATGCACAAATAGAAAGTAGCCTACCAGTTTTTGTTTTTAATTTTCTCAAGACAGACATTTCCTATTAAATTAGCAAAAGAGCCCCTAAAATCGGAAACCTGGAGAAGCTGACATTATCTAAAAATATTTGTATTCAAAATTTTTTCTTTTTGCTAATGAGAAGTTTTATAGGGGTAAGAGTAATTTTTAAAATTGTAGAGTAAGGCCGGGCTTGGTGGCTCATGCCTATAATCCCGGCACTTTAGGAGGCCAAGGCAAGTGGATCACTTGAGCCCAGGAGTTCCAGACCAGTCTAGTTAACATGGAGAAACTCCATCCCTGCTAAAAATGTAAAATTTAGCCAGCATGGTGGTGCACACCTGTAATCCCAGCCACTCAGGAGAATGAGGCACGAGAATCACTTGAACTCAGGAGGCAGAGGTTGCAGGGAGCCAAGATCACGCCACTGCACTTCAGCCTGGCCTACAGAGCTAGAATCCATCTCAAACAAAACAAAACAAAACAAAACAAAACAAACAAACAAACAAACAAAATTATAGCGTAGGAGCATTCCAGAGATTGAGTTTTATTTTCTTTAGTTGGATGCAAAGAGAAAGAAAATTACTTGTTGAGCACCTACTAGATATAACACATTATAATGATTCTTAAAATGATATAAAGAGTTGAACTTTAATGTCTCCATCTGATATGACCGAGGCCTGAAAAAGTAAGTAACTTGCTCCAGGTCACAAAGCCATAGACTAGCAAACCTGGTACTTAAATCTGGCCTGTTTGACTCTAAAGACCATAATCTATTTTTCTAGTAGTTCATGTCATAATAGAACTCAAACTAGGCTCATCCCAAAGAGAAGTTGTTATGGAAATCCAAATTATAAAAGCTTACTAACCAAACAGAGTGATTGAGTTACATACAACTTGTAAAGTACCCAAGTTAACTGAAGAACCATCAATTTACATAAAAAAATAAATGCATGATTAGTGGCAGAAAAAGAGCACAGGGCCAAAACCCAGCCCCACCTGTCCCCAACAAAAGCACAAAATGTTCTGCCCTATTACCTTATAAAATTATATTTAAAACTTTTATTTTCACTATATTTTAGGAAGCATGACAAGTATTGCCAGCATATTTTAGGAAGCATGACAAGTACCCAAGTACTGAAATTGACATGGTGGTGAAAATTCAAGGTTGGTATGTGAATTATCATTCTAGTGCAAAGTGTACTTAGGGGAGTGTCTCTCCTTCCCTTTGCCAAAGTTGCAATTATCGAGCTGTAAACAGAGCCAGCTTCCCTCTTGGCTCATGTAGAGCCATGGTTCCCATGGTCATGATCTCTACACAGAGTAGTTAGTTCTACTCTGAGAAACAGTGTTGCTCAACCACATTTTTAGTCTAGGCAAGACACCATAAAAGTTCACATCCCTGATCAAAAAGGAGAAGGAATTGTGCAAGAAAGTATGGATAATTTGGCATCCACAAATAAAGACCCACTGCTGGGAAACAGCTTGGTTGCTCATTTTGCTGAAAATTTGTTTTTAGTACAGTGGACGTGTACTTCATTATCCAAACCAGAACTCTTCTGCAGGGATGCTATTAACAAATACTCTGGGCTGGGTGTGGTGGCTCACATCTGTAATCCCAGCACTTTGGGAGGCAGAAGCAGGGGGATCACTTGAGGTCAGGAGTTCAACACCAGCCTAGCCAACATGGTGAAACCCCTTCTCTACTAAAAATACAAAACAATTGGCCAGGTGTGGTGGCAGGAACCTGTAATCGCAGCTACTTAGGAGGCTGAAGCAGGAGAATTGCTTGAATCCAGGAGGCAGAGGTTGCAGTGAGCAGAGACCACACCATTGCACTCCAGCCTGGGCATCAAGGGTGAAACTGCATCTCAAAAAAAAAAAAAAAAAATCTGGATAACAGGCCTAAACCAGGGTTGCACCAGCAAGTGAAGTACTTATATTACACCAGCTATTAGTTTTATCTTTGTAAATAAGAAGACAACCATGTAAACTATACGTATGCACTATGTAGTATTACAATCTCTCTGAAATTATTTTCTTTAAAGAATTCTGTGTTGGTATCAGCTAGAATCAGAGTCTATTGTGGAGGTAACAGAAGTCTACGATTATATGATACTCAGAAAATGTTAGTTTGCAGCAAGCAAGAACACTTTTCCTGTTTTGCCTTTTGTCCTAAGAATATGAACTCCAAGACAAAGGGACTAATATAGAGAAACTAAGGCTTTCACTCTCTTACCTATGGTTTCACAGCGTTTTGTTCACAATTAGGAACTAGAGCTTAACAATATCTGTTGCCATTTACTTATTCTGTGTCTATTGATGAGCAACTCAAGAATAAATATCACCTATTACTCATCTCTGCAGTCCTAGTATTTAATACAAACCTACACAATGCATCTTCTGTAAATGTACATAAGGTGAAAGAAAATGGTAGGATCAAGGTTATTACTCCTGAAACTGTGGAATTTAGTACACTGACTAACATTGAACTTGAAATATATTTCCCAACCAGGCACCATGGGTGAAGCCCTGTCTCTACTAAGCATATATATATATATATATATATATATATATATATATATATATGCACGGGTATGATATGTGTGTGCCTATAGTTCCAGCTTTCAGGAGGCTGAAGCAAGAGAATCACTTGAACCCGAGAGGTGGAGGTTGCAGTGGGCTGAAATTGTGCCACTGCACTCCAGACTAGGTGACAGAGTGGGACTCAATCTCCAGAAAAAAAAAGAAAGAAAGAAATTTCCCTCTTGGTTTAAAAAACATACATCAAGTTACAGGAAGAATCTTCTGTGAAAATCTAAGAAAATTACTTCTACTTTGCTTTCATATGTAGATGTGAGAGTGAAAGCAAAGCACAGCTTTCCAAGTTTGTTCCAACATGAGCAACTGGCTGAAAAGCAACCTAAACTTTGCTGGTTCATTGTTCAGTCTCTGCGAGGCCTTTTTTATTATCTCAGCTTTTTGTTGTACAGGCAAGCTATGACTTTCATCTGCTTATTTTTGTGTCTGCAGAAATTATTGTAACATTTCCCAAGATGCCTGGAATGGTAAATATTCTTTTTGAACTCATGCTGCCTGCCATACCTTTCTTTCTCTTCGGCTACCATGGAATCAGAGTTCTAAATTAAGAGCTTACATGTGTTTTTAAACAGCCAAATTCACCTCTGTTTATTTCGCCTCCAGGAATATTCTTTGGCTAGAAGCTCTGGGAGTTTCATTTACTGGTAGCTTAGTTAAGTCAGACAATGACATACTTCCAAGATGGCTTTTGGGAAGAATTCAAATAGAGCTGCTTCAAATTCTTTTTAGAAGTAGACAGGGCATAAATACATATATTTTTGATAGCAACTATGGAAGAGTTGTGGCATCATATCATTTTTGGAATGAGGTGGGATATAAATAAACAGGTAACTATGCAGAGTTCCATCTCAGATATTTGTTTACAAGGAAAAGGTTGGATCCCTCCAATTCATCCTCGTTATTGCGGTCAGCATTATTTTCCTAAAGTGATAAACTGATCCTATCTCTGCTCTGCCTCCAATTCTTCCAAGCCTCTCTTCCTCTACCAGTTCACACTTCTTACCTCCATTTACGAAGCTGTGGTCCTCTATAACTTCCCAGACTCTCCTCTCACCACTGTCATAGGCACCTACATAGTGACAGGGATTGATAGTGAAATCGACCCCAGTTTTCTACCCCTCCACACCCTTTGCAATGTGACTGTGCAGCAGTAACTTATTTTTCCCCTCTGTGAATCTGCACTGGCTTAATGACTTGCTTTGCCTTATGGAAGGTGATGGTGGCTGGTTCCAAATCCAGTCCTCAAGGGGCATTATGCTCTCTCTTAGAACCCTGCCTCCGCCATGAAAATAAGCCCAGGACAGCTTGGTGGAGAAGGAGAGCGCACAGAGCAGTGACAAGTCATCCTGACTAAGGCCATCTTAAATCTGCCAGCTCCCAGCTTCAAGTCAGTTGATCACAGATGCAGGAGAGAACTCAGCTTAGATCAGCAGAGTACAATGAGGTCAGCAGAAGCATCCAGCCTACTCACGGACTCATGAGAAAGAATGAATGATTGTTGTTCAGCAGCCAGATTTGGGATGGCTTGTTACACAACTTTTTGTGGCAAAAAGATAACTGATACATACACCACACTACTTGTAGTTCCTGAACAAAATATTCTTTCACCCCATCGCTTTTTCTTTTTCTTTTTCTTTTTGAGAAGGAGTCTCATTCTTGTTGGCCAGGCTGGAGTACAGTGGCACGATCTCAGCTCACAGCAACTTCCACCTCCCAGGTTCAGGTGATTTTCCTGCCTCACCCTCCCAAGTAGCTGGGATTACAGGTATGCACCACAACCATGCCCGGGTAATTTTGTATTTTTAGTAGAAACAGGTTTCTCCATGTTGGTCAGGCTGGCCTTGAACTCCCAACCTCAGATGATCCACCCACCTTGGCCTCCCAAAGTGCTGGGATTACAGCCATCACTGTTTTTAAAGATGCTATTAACTCTGCATGGAATAAGTCTCAATTCAGTCCATAGTCATTAATATGTCACCCACATTCCCAATATTTTTCTTCCCAATCTTTTTCTGCCAGGGACAATCCTACTTGCATATCAAGATCTTGCAGCTTGAAATCCCTCTGCCAAACTAGCAATAGTGTGGAGAATTGAAATTGCCCTTATTCTTCCTCCTTCTCTCTATCACCTCATAGCTACTCACTCTCTCCTCTGTGCTGCTTACTACTTTGCACCTATATACATTCTGGAAGTTGTGACATTATTTTGCATTTATTTTACATTTTTGTCTCTTCCACTGGACTGTAAGCTCTTTGAGCAGAGAGACCATTTTATTTTGGAGTAGCCAGGGCCTGAGGCAGGCACGCTCACATTTGCATGACTGCATTAATTTTCCACTCACTGCGAGTTTGTTTCTTATCAATGAATCTCTGCAATCATAAAAATATGGAAATATAACTCAACATAAGTGAAGACAGTATTCATTTTCAATCAGGTGCTAGGCACTATGGTAGCATGAAGAAAATAAAAAGTAAATAATAATCAAGTCTTCTATTAAAAGGAAGGGTTAAGGGCATCATAAATATTTTTGGGTTTGGGCCAGGTATAGTGGCTCATGCCTATAATCCCAGCACTTTGGGAGGCCAAGGCAGAAGGACTGCTTGAGCCCAGGAGTTTGAACCCACCCTGTCTCTACAAAAAAAAAAAAATTAAAAATTTTATCCAAGTAGGGCAAGGTGGTGTGCTCCTGTCGTCCCAGCTACTCGGGAGGCTGAGGCGGGAGGACTGCTTGAGCTCAAAAGGCTGAGGCTGCAGTGACCATGATCATGCCACTGCACTCAGCCTGGGTGTCAGAGAGAGACCCCGTTTCAAAATGAAAAGAAAGATTTGTGGGTTATGTAACCCATCCACATGATTTGATTTATCCAATTCTTACTTCATTCAGGAACCAAAAAGTATATTGTTTGGAAGTCATACATTTAAGAAGGAGGATATGAGGCAGAAACAAGTTCAAGCAACTCTGTCTTGGCAAAAATGTTTGATTCCTATATAGAATTCCTCTCAAAGAACAGATCTTATGACTAGGAGATGACTTGCTAAATTCATAAAGTGGATTAAACTTGTTTGAATATTGCAATATGCTCTCTTCTTTTTTATGATAACTATGCTAAGCAGGTTATTTTGGATGTGTAGAATAAAGACTCTATCAGGATAGCTCATGTGATAGAGGGGCATTATAAGAATTACCAGACTAAAGCTGACAGGAGCTTATTTGAATAAATCTGAGGACAGGGACCCTAGGACAGATGTATCGCAGAGGAAGGAAACTGGAAAGGTGACAACTTAAATGATTTGTAATCAGCAATAGGAATTCATGTGCCATTAACTCAGCTCCAGTCCACCGTTGTGGCTCCACCCACGACTACTTCCTCTCTTCCTCCCTGCTCCATGGTCTCTGCACACACCTAAATTAGAAGTCTCATGACTTTGGCCCCGCCTCCCTCATGGCTCTTCTCACTGTGGTCGATCAACTGCTCCTCTGTTAGAAAGTACTGATTCCTTTCATGTTTCTAAGTTCTAATTGCTAAGAGAAGTAACATGACGGCATAGCTATTTCACATGTGGCTAAAGCTTCCCACATCAGGTCTCCTAATAAGCTATGGACCAGCCATGAGATTGGCTACCTTCCTCCTCTGGAAGGCAATGCTGTGTCAGCACAAGACTGAAGAGTGAAATTTACACTTTCTCTAGGGCCTTTGATACACATTATTGTCATAGCCTTCATTTCAAAGAGAAGAACTGTAACAAAAACTTTTATAATCCTAATTGATTGGCTTTTTTTGAAGTAGACGCTTTTTATGTGCAGTTTTAGTTCACAGCTAAATTGAGCAGATAGTATTATAAAGAGTCCTTGTATGCCATCTGCCCCTACACATACACACGTCCTCAATTGTCAACCTCCTTCACCAGAGTGAATCATCTGCTACATTCATTGTGCATCAGTGAATGCACATTCGCACATTATTCTCATCCAAAATCCACAGTTTACATTAGGGTTCACTTCTGCAATTGCACAGTCTATGGATTTTGAAAAACGTGTGACATGTATCTACCATTATAGTACTTTACAGAATAGTTTTACTGCCCTAAAAATCCCCTGTGCTCTGCCAATTCATCCCTCTCTTCTGCCAACCCCTGGCAACCATTGGTCTTTTTACCATCTCAATAGTTTTGCCTTTTTCAGAGTATTGTATAGTTGATAGTTGGATTATACAGTATGTAGACTGTATATTGGCTTCTTTCACTTACTAATATGAATTTAAAGTTCCTCTGTGTCTCTTTATGGCTTGATAGCTCATTTCTTTTTAGTGCTAAATAATAGACCATTAACAGGATGTTTCATAGCTTATCCATCCACCTGCTGAAGGCAAATCTTGGTTGCTTCTAAGTTTTCGCAACTATGATAAAAATTCTATAAATGTCCATGTACAGATTTTTGTGTAGACATAAGTTTTCAACTGATTTGGGTAAATGCCAAGGTACACAACTGTCAGGTCACATGGTAAGAGTATGTTCACTCTTATAAGAAACTGCAAAACCGTCCTCCAATTTGTTGACCTCAAAACTTTCTGCTCCTAAGAATTAATACTTTCTTCTCTGAGGGTTAGAATTGGCAATCACATAAAATAATTTGACTATCTTCTAATGAGACAAAAAAATCCTCTTCTACTGCCTTTCTTACCTCTTCCTGTTCTTCACCACAATCTTCCCAATCTCCGTACCTTGCCTACCACCTATTTACTACCCAACATTGGGATTGTAGGGAAAATGAGGTGACAGGCTGGAGCCTCATCACCTGCTTGACATCTCCTAGGTACAAAATTACCTGGCTCTTTGCATTGTCTCCTTTCACTTTGTCACACACACACACACACACTCACTCTCTCTCTCTCTCTCTCTCTCTCTCTCTCCCCACAGCTCTCCTCCAGTCAAACATAATCCATCCGAGTTCTGAACCTCAATCCTACATACATACTTTTCTACAGTTTTCTTTTTCTTTTTATATTTTAACAATTTCCTTTTCATCTATTTCCTCTCAGCAGGTAAACAAGCTTACCTCACTTAACATCTGACAACAAGAAGCCAAAGGCCTCCTATCATCCTGCCATAACTCTCTCTTTCCTTCTCTCTTCTTTCCTAGATAGCAGCAGTGAGTCTATCCTGTCAACTCAACTTGCTCCCTTACCATTCAGTTTTCTGCACCCCTGCTTTCGACTTCTTTCAACTTTTGCACCCTTACCCCTCTGAATCTGTGTTCTCTAAGGTCAACAGTTATCTACTAATTGCATAATCTAATAAATACTTTTCAGTTTTGCTCTGGGTCTATTCCCATTATTTTGAGTACTTGTTTTGACTTCTTTCCCAATTTCTACCCACACCTACCCTTTGATCTCATACACTGATTTGGCTCTCCTGGTTCTTACATGTTTGTGTGACACACTCTTCTCCTCTTGCTCTTTCTTCTCCTCAAGGTTTTGAGACAGCTGCTTAGACCTAGCTATGGTCCTATAAGATTGGCCCGCATAGCTGACATCCAGCCTAGCACACCCAAGCCCCACTGATGGGTGGTAGGACAACTCAACTCTCTATCATCTCATGAGATTACTTCAACTTCCACTTACATACTATAGACTCGCAAATGTACGTCTCGAGCTGTCTCTTAGGAGCATCCACGAGTACATCCTACAAGAATTTCAAATTTCACATGTCCCAAACTGATCACTTCATCTTAACCCCCTACGTGTGTGCCTCCTCTAATATTCTCTTTCTTTATGAATGGATTTGTTGTCTTTCAAACCAGTTATGTTCTTGCTTCAGTACTGCAATTGTCTGAAAGTATCCATGCAAAATTCCTGCATTGCAACTTAATTGCCAGTTTGACAGTATTAAGAGGTAGGGGTTTAGGAGGTGATTAAGGCATGAAGGTAGAGCTTTCATGAATGGGATTAATGACTTCATAAACTTGCTCCCTTACCATTCAGTTTTCTGCACTCCTGCTTTCAACTTTTTAAAACTTTTGCACCCTTATAAAAGAGGTGCAAGGAAGCTGTTAGCCTCTTCAATCATGAGAAGACACAGAAAAGGCACCCTCTGTGAGGAGCAGGCCCTCATGAGACATGAAATCCGCTGCTACCTTGATCTTGGATTCTAGCCTTTGGAACCATGGGAAATAAATTTGTATTATATGTAATTACCTGGTCCAAAATATTTTGTTATAGTAACAGGAATAGACTAAGACAAATAATGTTAGTGCTATTACAATGGTCTCCTATGATTTTCTCTAAACTTAACCCTCCTCGATTCATCCCCTAACATATTGCCAGTTGTACGCTAATAAACAAATCTGATTGTCACTTTCTTATTCAGAAATCTTTGCTAGCTCTCTGCTACCAAAGGAATAAAGCATACACTGCTTAGAGGGAAAGCAAGGCCTCTATCATCTTGCCCTTCTCTGCCTCTCCAGCTTCGGCACTTGCCAAGGTCACTTTCACACTTTATGCTCCAGAAATATTAAATTATTTATAAATGTGTGCTCTGGAGGACATTTGTCATTTTGGAAGCTATATTATTCAAGATCTAATATTTTAAAACAAGACTAGTTTTGCTGACAGGAAAAAAAGTAACATAAAGAATTAGTTAAATGGGTGTTGGGGTCTAAAGAAGGCATAGGTGACAACTGAGGTGACACAGAGATAATAATAACTGTGGGGGCATCTGTCACCTTTCTGCTTGGAGTGACGAAGGAAAGAGGTTGGCCCTCTGAGAATCTGAAAGCTTAGGGAGAAGCTGTAGAGCTGGGACCCAAACATCTTAGGAGAAAGGACAGCCACCCTAGTATGTTAGTAGCTCAGAAGGGAATCGTCACCGAGCTAAGGCCAAGGTCACTAAAGATGAAGCATGAGCTGATTGGAGTTGGCCTCTCAGGGTAGGATGTGGGCAATTATGAGGTTGATTCTTGGAATGTGGGAAGAAACTCAAGACAAGAATCGACTGCCCCAGACAGGGTGAATAATCATTCCTGGGGAGGGCCTGACAGGAATGTCATCTGACAGCAAATGAAGAAGGAACAAGTTTCTCCTCTTCCCCCTAGTCTTCTCACCTCCTTCTAGTGGGCCCTTATTGGCAGAATCTGACGGGGGGCCAATTGACAATGGAGAAATGTGGTTCACACAGTCCAGCCCCACTGCCACTAAGCAGAGAGCAAAGGGGCAATTGCTCAATAAGCAGCATCCAGACAACTTTTGTATGTAAGGAAATGCCAAAAGTAGCAGAAAGTGGAGCCCTGCATCTCATCCTGAAAGATGAAGGAGGTGGGAGGCTGCTACTCCCTTTCTGTAGCTAGAGGACCTATGTTCAGTCAGAGCAACGTCTTGTCCGAGACATTATTCGTAGAGTGAATGATGCAGTCAAGAGGGGACAGTGCAGAATTCATGTCAGTTGTGACTCTGGCAGCAGAAGAGTACAATATTAAGGGGCAGTGGTTTCAGAACAGGCAGTAATGGTGACCAGCAACAGAGGGCCTCTCATGGCAGGACTGCCAGTGGTGGCAGCCAGGGTCCATATATATACATATCCTATAATTGTAAAGGCATGAGACATGAGAGAATGTGTTGGGTAATTGTAGGCAGGATATATATCTCTCATGTCTCATGCCTTTACAATTTTTCCCCTACTCATGAGATTCCTTATTTTCATCTTTCCACTTACTTATCTTTCAGGTGCTACCCCCTCTACTCACAGACAGATGCAGGTGCTCCCATTGGAAAGAGGATGTGTCAGGAGCACCTACATACAGCAGAGCTCATGTTGCATTCTTATCATCTGCTGGCATGTTTTCTCCTCTAGTAACAAACTTCATGAGATCAGGGCCAGATGTAGCTAGCACAGTTCCTAGGGTATTATAGGAGCTTAGAAAATATTTGTTGAATAAATAAATGAATGACTTTAAATTCATTGACATTGCTCATGTTTAGTTGCAAATGTCTAGATATATTCTTGTACTACACAAATGGTAACTATCAGTAGTCAAAATTTATGATCCTTTGGGGACAAGTTACCTAATAATTTCAATACATAACATTTAGAAAGATTATGAGTGTTTCTGTCAGGTCTTATTTTTGTTTATATCCTCTTCCAGGATACACACATGGTTAACATATTCACATATGTTTGTTAACTACAATATAAAGTTCAGAAAAATTATGTCACCATGCAGAAACAACTTCCTTGTGCAATGCCTCATATAATTTATCAGTGATTATGATACTCATGTATTACATCCATTCTGATAGCTCCTTTAACAACTAAGAGGAATCTGAAATGACTTTTTCCTTGTTCATGAGCCTCTATAATCCCAGGGTAGAGAAAAGGGCCTTTCCATAGGCCATTTATGGGCACATTTCTGTGTAGTTAGCTGATCTCTCTCTGCCCCTCCTAACCCTCATAGTGCTATTATTGAATGCCCAATACAGGCTTTGGCAACCAACCGTGGGTGGCTCTGGAACCTCTCCAGGGCTGGCAGCTTCCTTCTCTTTTTAACAAATCTGATTTCGCGAATCTCTATGACACCCCATGTGGGAGGCTTCCTAGAGTACAAAGCTGGTCTTTGTGCCAGAATATCCGAGCATGCTCTGCAGGCTACTTTAGAACAGAGCTTAAACCTCTGCACATTGACACTCCTAAGCCAGTGGGTTAAGAAGACTGATAGCCTTTTAAAAAGTCATAACTCAAAAGGGAATTTTAAGGGGCAAATGTCATAAGGGCATTCACTGACCAAGCACTTATTAAACATTTACTGTGGGCCCAGAACTCTGTCCCCCACTCCCCATTTGACTTTAAATATGCCTAATGGATTCACCACCCTCTTCTTACTATGCTAGTCCTCTCTGCTTCTGGTTTCTCTAGGAAGAGCAGACCCATCTATAAAGACTGGTCAGAAGTGAGTGAGAGCTCATTTATGCCCCTTCCATTTATGGAATCTATATCTAAGCTTACTGATCTTTGAGACTTTTTGGGAGTTTACCCGTCTCAAAGAGACTCCAGAGGACTGAAACTAGAGAAATAAAGAAATCATATAGGTTTTGGGAGATCATCTAGTACAAATTTTGTAATTTTGTGAACAATATTCAAAATCCTTCCAATATTATACTTTGGCGAATTTACATGGAACCTCATATAAACAGATGGTTATATTCACTTTATAAGTCATTCACATCAAAATATTTCTTGTGTTTCTACCTATCATGAAGCATAGAGTAACAGGAAAAGTAGAGTTGACACTGCTTTATTTGTTCCCTTTGCTGTCTCTAGACATAGCTTCAAAATAAAATTTTTCATGACTGAATCATAATAATTTATTTGCATTCTTGTCCCTTCCACTTCTCTACACTTCGCTGAGGACCAGATCAGGGTCTGATTCACCTTCATGGATCCAGCACTTGGGCCAGTGCCTGGATTCTAGGAGACAATAAATGGTTTGTGAACACATAAATAATAACATCTTGAGAAACAAAAGAGGTAAAGAGAGAACTACAGAAAGCTCACACATGGCGTGACCGGGGAGCTACTGTAAGGTGAGTAATAATATGCAAGATGATAGTCCACCACTTTTGAGCATGAGGGTTGGGGGAATTTCAGTTAAGAAAAAAAAACATTTAGGGTTAAAATGGTCTAGGCAGGATTTCGTGGAAGAAAGAATTGAGGTGGACCTTAAGGGATGGGATTCAAAATGACAAAAAGAATAAAAGCATTCTTAGTAGAGAGTCAAATAAGACTACAGAATGGAAATTTATAGAAGATATCTATGATTGTATGATAAGTTTGCTGAGTAGAGTAGTGAATGAAAGGGCCTTTCTCTTGCTTGAAATCTCCCCCCACTTTTTTTGGTAAATATTCTACCTGTTCTTCAAAGTCATGTTCATAACTCACTCTCCTTCCTCAGCTGACCCAGACTAAATCTTGTTACCTCCCATAAAATTCTTCCTGTACATTCTTTCCTTGTCCCATTTGATACTTAAAGTATACTACGTGAAGTGGTAAAAAGAAAGTCCTCAAAATGTACATTTTAATATTAGCTCTTCAACTGGTTTGGTGACTAACTAATCATTAACCCTCTCGAGGACTCTGTCTGGTAGACAATTTCTAAGATCCTTTGCAAAATAAGAATCTAAAATTTGTCTTTTTGGCCCTTTGGCATCAAAAGGAGAAAATATCAGACAGAGCCTTCAGTCCAACCAGTTGAGAAACTCATATGTATTTTCTAAACCAATCTATGTCTTGTCCTGTTGGGGAGGTCCTCTGTGGACTTCCCGAGCTACACAAAGTATTCATACAGAAAATGACTGTCAAGTCAGACTGCTTTGCTTTGAATTCAGTGCTATTACTTTCTAAGTGGTACCTTATTATGCACAAAATAGGGCTATAAGAGTACCTACTCCATAAGTTTGCTGCAAAGTTCATGTTCTCCCATCACTAAGTGTAGGAGTCTTCCTGACGTGTTCTAACGTATTGCTCTATCTCTAAAGATCTTTGAATTGATCAATTTCTAATTAATCAGGCTGAGGAGTTGACGACTTAATTTTATAAGTAAAAAAAAATATATGCATTTCTTCAGAGATTAATGAACAAGAACATGATACTTCAGGACAAGTGAGCAGACATTGTGGTGTAAGAGGTACTGAATCTGGGGAAATGTGTATGTTCCTTATGCAATTAAGATATATTATATTTAGAAATACTTTGGAAAAATCAGATCTCGTCCAGGTATCAAAATCTAATTAACAGAGTTCTTCTTCCAGAAACAATTAGAAAAGAAGGAAGGAAGAAAGACAAGGAGGGAGTTTGGGAGGGAGGAAAAGACCCAAGAGATGCTTGGCTTATTTGCTTTTTGATAAAAAACCTATACCGCTATAATTCCCTGAATAGAAGTTATAAACAGAATGCTCATTTCTGACCTAAATGCATTTAAAATAATAATGTTTTCATGTATACCTAGGTTCTAGAATCCACATTAGTATTTTTAAGTCTGTAGAGTGAGTTTGGAAATCACTGTTTTAATGGGATTTCACTTTAAGAGGAGTAAACAGACTGAAATTTTGAACCAGTATGTTTCATCTTCAGTAACCTGACAAGGAGGTATACAGTAAGTAATGTGTATTCCAGAAATTAAAGCCAAAACTGAATTGAATTTGGTAAGGAAAAACTTTCTTAGCAACTATCCAAAATGAGCAAAGTGAAGTTTCATTTTCCTGAACTAGTAATAGGAAAATGAATAAAAATAAACTATTACGCAAAAATTTTCTGGAAAATAATAAAGTTATTTTTCCCAAATACAGCATATTTTTATAAAATTGAATTCATCCTTTGAAAAAAACACAAAGGCTGGGTGCAGTGGCTCACACGTGTAATACCAGCACTTTGGGAGGCCGAGGCGGATGGATTGCTTGAGCCCAGGAGTTTGAACATGGCAAAAACCCATCTCTACGAAAAATGCAAAAAATTAGCGAGGCATGATGATGTGCACCTGTGGTCCCAGCTGCCCAGGTATATGAGGCAGAAGGATCACCTGAGCCCTGGAGGCTAAGGTTACAGTGAGCCGAGATTGCACCACTGCACTCCAGCCGGGACAACAGAGGGCGACTGTATCTCAAAAAATAAAGAATAAAGAAAACACACACTTTAATTCCTGGATCTTCCCTAATCACCCTTCAGTTCACTTGCTATTCAACTGATCAAATAATATGAGTTTTGTTATTCATAAATTCAAGAATATATCCTGCTTTATTGTGGTTGTTTTTTCATAATTATAGTGAATTAAATGAGCAAATGTAGCTTTCTCTGGTGTTAAATATAAAATATTATTTTTGTATTATATATGAAACAATTCAATTCAGAATGAAGTGCACACTTATATATGATTTCACATATAATTTTATTTTTAATAAGAATTTCTATTCATATTTTACTTTTTATATCTAAATATGAAGCTGTTTGTTTTATATCATCTCATAACTTAGCATATGCATATCTATCTTATAAATTATATTTCTTATTCACACTTCATCTTTTTTCCCTCCCACCCCTACCACCCGCTGAGGAAAGATTGTATGAGAAGAAAGCATTTGAAGGAGAAAAGGAATGCTGGCTCTTCAGGAAGAAGAGAAAGAAACCTTATGGGCAAGAAAAAAGCCCAGGGTGGGCTGGTGCTCTCAGCTTCCTATTGGAGAGGCACAGCAGTGATTCGAAGACCTTGAGAGAGGGCAATTGTCAGACAGAAATTCCTATAGTCCTATAAAATAATCTGACATCCAAATGCTGCAAACATGCATCAGAGCAATCATGTTGACATGAGTCAAACCTAAGACAAAAGGTTCTGAAGAGGTGGTAGGTACGGGAAATAAAAATAAGAATTTGCTTCAATAATTTCCCACTCAAATTGCTTTATTTGTATTCCAATTTGCTATTTGGTTTTTGTACAATTCATTTATGGTGTTTTTGCCTTTCAAAATTTTTATGTAGTTGAATTCATCAGTCTTTCCTTTTGAATATGGATTGTTAATCATAGTTTAAAAGTCTTTTCCTATACCTAGATTATAGAAGAATTCATCCATCCTTTAGTACTTTCACAGATTCTTTCTTTTCTTCTGTTTTTCATGTGTGAGAGGTGAGGAACTGATCTTACTGTATCTTTTATTTATTTATTTTTTATTTTTTATTTTGTTTTAGACAAGGTCTCACTCTGCAGCCCAGGCTGGAGTGCAGTGGCATGATCTTGGCTCAGTGCAGCTCTAGCTATCCTCCCACCCTCCTCCAGAGTAGCTGGAACTACAGACACATGCCACCACCCGCAGCTAATTCTTTGTATTTTTTGTAGAGACAGGGTTTTGCCATGTTGCCAGGCTGGTCTCAAACTTCTGGACTCAGGTGATCTGCCTGTCTTGGCCTTTCAAGTGCTGGCATTACAGGCATGAGCCAATGTGCCCAGCCAACTTTCTTCTTTTACCAGCAATTTATTGAAAAGTCTATCTTTACTCCAGTAATTTGAGACATTACTTTGTTTCTCGGTTTTTTGTTTTGTTTTTTTAGATGGAGTCTCGCTCCATAATCCAGGTTGGAGTGCAGTGGTGTAATCTCTGTTCACTACAGCCTCCGCCTCCTGGGTCCTGGTTCAAGCAATTCTCCTAACTCAGCCTCCCAAGTAGCTGGGATTACAGGTACAAGCCACCATGCCCAGCTAATTTTTGTATTTTTTTTTTTTAAGTAGAGATGAGGTTTCACCATGTTGGCCAGTCTGGTCTTGAACTCCTGACTTCATGATCCACCTGCCTCAGCTTCCTAAAGTGCTGGGATCACAGGCGTGAGCCACTGCACCTGGCTAACATTACTTTCACTAATATTAAATTTTGCCACCTATTTGGATCTATTTCTGGACTTTCTATTCTATTTCACTAGTCTGTCTGCCTACTCACGTGACAGTACCACACTGTGCTAATTACAGAGGCTTTCTAGTATGTTTTAATCGTTGGTAAAGAAAGTCGGTCTCCTCACAGCTTTTTTTTTTTTTTTTTTTTTCAGTATTTTACTGGCTATTCTGATTTGTTGTTTTCTTCTTTATTTTGTTGTATTTAGTATTTTATTGAGATTGCATTAAAGTTAACCTAGAGAGAGATGACATCTTTATGATGAGTCATCTTACCCAAAATTAATGGATGTCTTTTCATTTGTTCAAGTCTGCTTTTGTGTCCTTCTCATATACGGTTTGCATATATCTTGTTATGTTCACTTCTAAGGATTTTATCTTCTTTTGCTATGTACATGAAGTCTTCTGTATCATTTTATCTTTTAGCTGGATATTTTTTGTGTATATAAAGGCTATTTCTACATATTAATTTCATATCCTGCTACATTACTGAATTGTTTTATTATCTGAGTCCATGGACATGCATTTGAAAGCTACATACTACACACATTCTGACAGATGACATAGTCTAATTGAGGATCCTACACTTTGGTCAAAGATATGTGATTTTATTTAGAGTTGAAGGGAAGTAATCTACAACAACGCTGAGACTTAAAAATCTATTTGTTTCAAGAAGAAGTCAGCATACTTCCTGATTTCAAAATGGTCTATGAAGAAATGGTAATGAAAACAGTGTAATACTAGTACCAGAATAGACATCTATATTAAATACATAGAACTGAGAGTCTAGATACAAAACCATACATTTATGAAATGGACATATGGAAGCCAGGGCCAGAAGGAAATTTATGGTCTACTGCATAGTTCTGACTTTCAGAAAGGAGCAACGTGGCCGAGTGCAGTGGCTCACACCTGTAATCCCATCACTTTGAGAGGCCGAGCAGGACGGATCACCTGAGGTCGGGAGTTCAACACCAACCTGGCCAATGTGGTAAAACCCCATATCTACTTAAAAAAAAAAAATTAGCTGGGGATAGTGGCCAGCACCTGTAATCCCAGCTACTGGAGAGGCTGAGGCGGGAGAATCACTTGAACCAGGAGGTGAGCTATGGTGAGCCGAGATTGTGCCACTGCACTCCCTCCTGGGCAACAAAGTGAGACTCCACCTCAAAAATAAAAATAAAAAAAGTAAGGACCAAGTTTATCAGTTCCTGGGGACATATTCTTTTTATCTGATACTCAATTCTAGAAAGCCTAAAAGAAACTTTGTAAAAAGAACAATTGAAGAATTTAACACATATTTCATCCTATACATATTTATGGTAATAGTTACAATTATAATTCTAAATTATTTAAACTAGAAATATACAGCATCTTATTAACATGTAGTAGATCATATTTCAGGAGATTTTGTTGAAGGTAAGAAAAGAATCATGTGAGAAACACTAAATTTACAAACAAAATGAAAATTAGTAGGAATTTTTTAATCTTTAAATGGACTCTGGCCTCGAAATTGTGATTGTTTGTGAAAAACTGCCTTTCTTCATCAAATATTTGAGAAATAAAAACTAGTGAAACACAAAAGTCATGCATGCAAATATACAGTCTTTATATTTTAAAAAGTAATAGTAGCCACAGTTTATTGAGAACTGGCTAGGTTCTAAGTGTTGTGTTAGTATTTTAATGCAGTGTATTATTTAAGCCTCTCAAGTATCTAATGCAGTTTCTATTTATAACTACTACTTTACAGACAAGGAAACTAAACGTGAGAGACGCGTGATCTTTGTCAATGGTCCACAACCACAGCTTGTCCATGGTTGAGCTTCTTACTCTAGCAGATGACTGCCTTTCACATAGGACGGTTCCCAATAATTAATATTTGTCAACATGTTATCAATGAATAAAATAATTAAAATGTAAAATTGTGTATACAAAAGAGGGACATTTTCACCCTATTGTTTATCTTAGGTTGATTTAATTCATTATTTATCTTCTAAAAGATTCGGCTGATCCTTTTTCACCTGTCTCTCTTTTGTCAGAAGCAAACTCAGTGTTATATAAAAATATGATCACATTTCCCAAAAGGCAAGGTGGTCAGAGAAAGCCAGTAATGATGATATGATACTGGACATTAAATATAGCCTTAAACCAGACTTAAATTTCAGGTGGAGTCACTTGTCTGCAGAGAGAAATGCCATCATTGCTGATAGGGATTTTTAGGCCCTAGCTTCAGAGTCCTGAGTTCTGAGTGATAGTTCCAAATGGCCGGTTAAAATCTGAGATCAGAGCCTAGACTGAATTCTACCGAGTTATGGCACCGAGCCCAAGAGCAAGATTGACTGATCTCAAAAGACTTGGCAGCTTTTGAAATGATGACTTAGGGTAATCAACTTTCACCTCTTCACGGAGAATATATTTAGTTTTGGAGGTTTTTTGTTTTGTTTTGTTTTGTTTTTTACTTACAGAAGAATGATGCCTAGCTTTAGTGACACTGTAATTTCAGACCTAATTCAGAAAATCACACTAAAGTCTTCACCGTGTTTACATAATAACACATATTTAAAGCACTATAATTACAAAAAAAGTAGGATAAATCACCTCCTGGGTATTTAAAACCAACTTTAAGTAAAGTAAAAGCTGAACATAGATTTTCCAAATTATCTAGATTCTGTATTTCTTCTCCTATGGTTTCTACCTGGCTTTTGGCTAGTTGTTAAAAGCTGCATAGAGTAGGAGAAAATAGGTTTGCAGGTATTAATTTTAAAAAGAAAAGAACTTGAAGTTAACATGATTGCATTCCAATTATTTATGGATTAAGTGTTCCATGTGCTGGTTGCCCATTCCTGTTAACCTCTGAAGAAGTTTAGAGAGACTTCCTTAAGCATATATCTAAACTTATGTCCTAAAATGTAAATAAATTTATATAAAGATGCATTTTAATGAGCACACACATTCCCTTTAAGAAATCAACAGGGAAATAACTAAAAATTATGGGGAAAAAAATCATTGAATTGAATCAGAGTCCTTTTTCAATTTTGGTGAGAAATGGATCAGTAATCTAATTTCTCACAAGGAGATTTCAATCTGCATATCAGTTAAAGTAAATTTGGGGCTACTCTTCCACCCCATTGCTGACCCCTACTGTGTTGGTGTTGAACTTTTCTTGTCCTTTGAATGTCTGCCTCAGTCCTAGACCAATGCATTATCATTACCCCTAACAAGTGCAGTTGTCTATGGCTCTCAAACATTACCCAGGTCAAATTCTCTCAGTCTAGCTTGTGTCCTCTCCAGTGATCTTCAGCCAGCCTGGTCCTGGCATTTACATAAGAACAGGATATTAAAACATTCCCTGTGCGTGTTTGAAGCTGATACTCACTGCACAGTTATTTCAGAAACTTTTTAGAACAACTGCTCCATCTTTAAAGTGTCTGCAGACAGGTGTCATAAATGGGCCATCTAAGAGTGTCAGAAACCATGAAAGCATTACTTGCAAAGTCAAAGCACTCTAGTGATGTTATTCATGGAACACAGTCTCAAAGCTTGCAGGTCATCTAGTCCAACTCTATCTAATTAAATAAATTTTTTATCCAACATTAGTGGAAGGGGACCTGGGAAAAAAGAGCACACAATATTTGTGAAGTCAGAAGGCCTGGGCCTAAGTCCTAGCTCCAGCACATAGTAAGTGCTTAATAAATAATCTTGAATGAATAAACATGACCACATCAGTCTCTCAGAGTTGTACTTGCAGTTTTCCAAATCATTCTCTTCCTCCCAACTGTGCTTTTGCATATTCTATATTCTGTCTGGGATTGCCTTTGCACCATTTCACCTGGTTAACTAGTACCTGTCTCTCCTGACAAGAGCCTCCTACCCCAGGTACCTAAAGCCTGTCTAAGGTACCCACTTTAAGCATTCTGTGCTTACCAAATTAATCATGTGGTACAATCATGTCTCTACCTATGTCTGCCTGCCAGACTGCGAGTTTCTTGAGTACAGGGACTATGTTTTATTCCTTAATTTATGTAATTTCTGCAGGTGCAGAAGGTCAAGATAATTACACCTCTCAATTCAGGGGAGATTGCCATTATTCCCATGAACATCCCTTTCTTATTTTCCCTTTTTATTATATTACTTTTAAATTTATTCTTTTTTATATCCCTATAACCATCTCCCACTTTTCTCCCCTGCACAAGTTTCCATTATAATGCAACTATATGTATCTTTTTGTTTGCATGTATTTTCAAAATGAGCTATGTTGTTGCGTAGAGCTATGTCTTATTTAATTTTAATGATTTGACATACTTTTGTACCAACACTTGTTTCCTGACTGGCATATCTTTAATATTCAATAAATACCTGTGGAATTACAAAGAAATAAGTTAAAAATATGGTCATTGAATTTACTGTGAATCAGGTTTGGAAAGAAAATTGTGAAATAAAGTATGTGAAATTGATATACAAGTAGTCTATTACATTACAAATGTTACTCATAATTAGTAATCTTTTAGCTTTATCTAATGTCATATGAATGGCAGGAAACTCACAAGCTCACAAGAGAGTACATGGTAATCTAAAATGGGGTCCCCAACCTTTTTGGCACCAGGGACCAGTTTCATGGAAGATAATTTTTCCACAGACCAAGGTGGGGGCAGGGATAGTTTTGGGATGATTCAAGTGCATTACATTTATTGTGCACTTTATTTCTATTATTATGACATTGTAATATGTAATGAAATAACTGTACAACTCACTATAATGTAGAATCAGTGGGATTCCTGAGCTTGATTTCCTGCAACTAGAAGGTTCCATCTCGGGGTAAGGAGAGACAGTGACATATAATCAGGCATTAAATTCTCATAAGGAGCATACACACTAAATCCCTTGCATGCAGTTCTCAATAGAGTTCATACTCCTGTGAGAATCTAATGCCACTGCTGATCTGACTTGAAGTGGAACTCAGGCGGTAATGTGAGTGATGGGGAGCAGCTGTAAATACAGATGAATCTTCCCTGGCTGGCCCACCACTCACCTCCTGCTGTGCAGCCCCATTCCTAACAGGCCAAGGACCTGTACCATGGCCTGTTAGATCAGAGGACTCTTTATCTAAAACACAAAATTTGCATCATTTATTCTTAGTGAACCAATGCTGGCTCTTGGTGATTACCTCCATCTTTTGGTTTGTAATGTTTATGAGGATATTTTTGCATGGAAAGAGTTTCATATAGGGTTTTCTTTTCCTTTTTTTTCTGTTTTTCTTTTTCTTTCTTTAATTTTTTTCAATTGGGCTATGTTGACCCAGTTTGAGACCGTGGCTAAAGGCCAATAAATTCCCTTTCTTCAGCAGCTAATTAAGTCCACACCTTGATGACTTTCCTTATCACCCTCTCACATTCATACTTGCCCTAATCTGCCCTGGGACCTAGTACCAACCAACTAGGGACAGTCCCTAAACCCCAGGGCCCGCCAAAATTATTCAAATCATTCAATCCACAGACAGCCTGTGAAACTGTTCTAGCCCCATCCTGCATGCCATACATAAACTGCCCACTATAGCTTGCAGTGATTCAGTTATTCAGTCCATGGATGCAAGTCCTGTATGTGTCCACCATCAAAAGTCTTCAAATCTTACAAACAAGTGGTGCTGTGAGCAGGAAGGTGTGGCCATGACTGTGGACTCTTGGGTAGCTCCTTGTGGAGGCAGGGTGCAGGGTGTAAGGGTCTACTCTTGACTTACTCATTGGCTCCAGACACCCACCAGCACAACTAGGGATGCAACTGCTGCCTGTTGGTGAGCTGCACTTTAGCTGGGGCTGCTGTGCCTGCCAGTGGTTGCCAAGTCCTTCCTTACCCACTTTCCTGTGTTGGAATACTAAAAAGGAGCAGTGCTGACTGGCTAAGCTCCAGAGCTATCTACTAGTGCAGCTGGGGCCCACCTTAGAGCATTAGGAGTGACGAGCCACTTAAGCTGCACTTTGTGGGGTCTGCATTTCCCATGCTTCTGCTCACAGCCTATTTGGCAGAAGCCTGTTCCAGGAGTCTGTAACTTCTTTGGCATCCGTATTTCTTTATTATTATGTGGGGCAGAACCCTGTTTGTCCGATTTTTTTAGGTAAACACTTGTGGAGGGAAGTGTTGGTTGGGCTCTCCCACAACACAGAAATGGCACCCAGGTCTCATTGTCAACTTGACCAACTTAACCAGTTACTATAAAGGAACATAGGAATAGGTTAAATTGGAGGACTTCCTACAGACTAACCCAGAATTCCAGCCTCAGCCATAGATACATTAATTGACAAACAACCTGACACCCTATTAATCATATACACTCAAATTAGACCATATTATTTAAAACCTATGTACAGCAGAGCTCCTCTCATCACACATCTACAAAAACCAGGGACTGTTGAGAGCTTTTATATTCAGCTGCCTTTATTTTTATTAATTTTATTTTAAGTTCTGGGATACATGTGCAGGACATGCAGGTTTGTTACATAGGTAAACGTGTGCCATGGTGGTTTCTTGCACCTGTCAACCCTTCACTTATGTGTTAAGCCCTGCATTCATTAGCTATTTATCCTGATGCTCTCCCTCCCCCAACCACCACCCCCCTGAAAGGCTCCAATGTGTGTTGTTCCCCTCCCTGTGTCCATGTGTTCTCATTGTTCAGCTCCCACTTATAAGTGAGAACATGCAGTGTTTGGTTTTCTGTTCCTGTGTTAGTTTGCTGAGGATAATGGCTTTGAGCTCCTGGATACAAAATCATTGTGCAAAAATCACAAGCATTCCTCCACACCAACAATACACAGAGAGTCAAATCATGAATGAACTCCCATTCACAGTTGCTGCAGAGAATAAAATACCTAGGAATACAACTAACAAGGAAAGTGAAGGACCTCTTCAAGAAGAAATACAATCCACTGCTCAATGAAATCAGAGAGGACACAAACAAATGGAAAAACATTTCATGCTCATGGATAGGAAGAATCATTATCATGAAAATGGCCATACTGCCCAAAGTAATTTATAGATTTAATGCTAGTCTCATCAAGCTACCATTGACTTTCTTCACAGAACTAGAAAAAAACTACTTTAAAATTAATATGGAACCAAAAAAGAGCCCATACAGCCAAGACTGTCCTAAGCAAAAAGAACAAAGCTGGAGGTATCACATTACCCTGCTTCAAACTATATTACAAGGTTACAGTAACCAAAACAGCATGGGACTGGTACAAAAACAGACACATCGACCAATGGAATAGAATAGAGATCTCAGAAATAAGATTGCATAACTACAACCATTTGATCTTTGACAAACCTGACAAAAACAAGTAATGGGGAAAGGATTCCTTATTTAGTAAGTGGTGCTGAGAGAATTAGCTAACTATATGCAGAAAACTGAAATTGGACCCTTTCCTCACATCTTACATAAAAATTAAGTCAAGATGGATTAAAGACTTAAATGTAAAACCCAAAAGTATAAAAACCCTGAAAGAAAATCCAGTCAATACTATTCACAACATAGGCATAGGCAAAGATTTCATGACAAAAATATCAAAAGCAATTGCAACAAAAGGAAAATTTGACAAATGGTATCTAATTAAACTAAAGAGCTTCTGCACAGTAAAAGGAACTATCATTACAGCAAACAGGCAACCTACAAAGTGGGAGAAAATTTTTGCAATCTATCTATCTGACAAAGGTCTAATATCCAGAATCTATAAGAATCTTAAAAAAATTATAAGGAAAAAATGAAAAACACCATTAAACAGTGGGCAAAGTCCATGAACAAACACTTCTCAAAAGAAGATATTTATGTGGCCAACAAACATTAAAAAAAGTTCCACATCACTGATAATTACAGAAATGCAAATCAAAACCACAGTGAGATATGATCTCACACCAGTCAGAATGGTGATTATTAAAAAGTCAAGAAAGAACAGATGCTAGCAAGGCTATGGAGAAAAAGGAATGTCTTCACACTGTTGGTGAGAATGTAAATTGGTTGCACAATTGTGGAAGACATTGTAACGATTCCTTAAAGACCTAGAAGCAGAAATACCATTTGACACAGCAATCTCATTACTGGGTATATATCCAAAGGAATATAAATCATCCTATTATAAAGATGCATGCATATGTATGTTCATTGAAGCACTATTCACAATAACAAAGATATGGAATCAACCCAAATGCCCATCAATGATAGACTAGATAAAGAAAATGTGGTACATATACACCATGAAATACTACGTATCCATTAAAAAAAATGAGATCCTGTTCTTTGCAGGGACATTCAGCTGCCTCTAATTGAGACTTTGATTGTACCATGCAGATTCTGGCACTTTAGTCCAGTTACAGCAGTATCCTGGACACCAGCATCTTTGCTAGCTGTGCACTCACAAAGCCTTTGACTTAAAAGACATTTGCAAATCAGGCTCCCAGGACTCAACATCGTATTCAAATTCTGCAAATGACTCAGCCGCATTATAACACCATAGAGCAACAAAAACACAACCCACATCAACCCTAGTGGGTAACCATGTGGGAAGGATACCCTGCTCCCATACTGCCCCAGCCCAAGACCACACCATTAAAGATGACATGTCCCCTGCCTCCCAACCAACTATGGGCAATGCTAACTACACTGACACATGGAGTGTCTGGTCATTCATAAGAGACCAGAGACTCTTGGTTTTCCAGTAGCTAGTTATACTGCTGACTCCTGCTGACTCCTGAGATTCAGGTTCCTGCTAATACCACTCACTTCTCCTGTTTAAAGGTAACCTAACTGAACTATCCACTCTGTGTGCTCTCGTAGGCATAAAAGGAGCATCTGCTGGTCTCCCAATGTCAAACCATTTATTCCCTTCTGTCCTCTTCCCCTTCTCTTTCTCATTGTCAGTATCCCTACTCCTAACCCCATCTCTTCCGTCCTAACAGCATTTTCTCCTCTTGCCCTCTAAAATCTATATAAGTAAAACCCAAACCCACTGCCGCAGCTTCTCCAATATTTATAAAGACATTCAAAATATACACATATTTGATTTCAGTAGACTCTTCTGCACTGACTAACCATAACTCATCAGCCTGCTTCCACATAACCCACACCATACATTTACCCAACTGATCACTGCCCTAGAGATGAAAAACATTGAGAAATTAAAACCATTTCCAAACAACCTCTTCTCCTGTATCAGGGTGCCCCCTCATGGCAAGTGGCAGCTGCACTAATGTTTCCCCAATACGTACCACATGTGGGGTACCCAATGAACAACTGCATACTCTCACCATATGCCCAGCAAAAGCCACTGTCTCTCTCCAGTCCTGTTCTTTAGTAATTTCCATTTACCTAAATCAAGGTACAGTTTTCCAGTCTAAAAGCAATACCATGAAACTACATTATGCGCCAAGAAACAAGCCTGCTTATTCCCTCTACTTTGCTCTTCCATTATCCTGAAACTAGAAACCACAAGATGCATTCCGGCCTCTCTTGGCCTTCCTATTTGCATAAATGTTGATAATTCTTTCCCCACCCAGCCAAATGTCATTGATGTGCCACATTCATACCTGTAATCCTGGGACTCACCACTGCTCTGGGACTTGCCGTGATGGTCACAGGGACTGTTGTTTAGCTCAACAGTCAAAAATCATTGACACTAGCCTATGTGTATCCAGCAAATATTAGTCCTCCTAGACCAGGGAGCTTGGGCAAAAAAAAATGTTTTTTAACAGTAAATTTGTCCTTGATAACATATTAAGTAGTCAAAGAGGTGTTTGTAACATTATTAGAGCTTCTTATTGCAGGTGGGTTAACACCACCAATCAAGAGGTCATTCTAACAGAAAGCCTGGATCACAAAACCATCACCCTAAAAAAAAAACATGCCTTTTATATTTAACACACTCTAAAATTCAGTCAAAATATGACTAAAGGCCCTTGCCATAACTGATGTATTCTCCTGGCTAACACCAAATAAGTGGGAGCCTGGTTACAAGTCAGCCTTCAGGGACTTGTCACGTTTCTACTTGGTTTCTTCCTTGTTACTGTCACAATAAAATGTTTTCTATGCTGTTTAGTGCAACTTAGGCACTATTCTCTAGAATTCTCCTCTACTATTCAGGCCACTCGAATATGCCAAATAATTGAGCTCAAAATGGACATCATGATATAAAGGAATTAGTGACTAAATATATTTCATACATGGTATTTTTATTGATTTATTGTGCTGTCTTGACCTGGTTTTGAGGCCTCGGCTAGAGGCTAGTCAGTTCCTTTCTTGAGTTGCTGATTAAATCCACACCTCAACCACTTCTCTTATCATGGCCTCACACATGGGGGCCACTATGTACCCACTCCAATCACCACAGGGCCAGACATCAGACAACTAAGGACAGCGCCCATGTCCCAAAGCCCGCCAAAATTATGCAAATTACTCAAATCTAGCTAACCCCACCCTTTTTGCGATACATAAGCTGCCCCTTCCCCTCCCACCTTGCAGTACCCGGTCCTCAGGAGCAACCCACTGCATGGCCCTCTGTGGCAGCCTTCCCACATTCAGAGCTGTAAGTAACAAAGACTTAAGCGAGCATTGAAGTGTTTTGTCTGACTGCCAAAAGAATCTTTACATCTTATATAAAAGAATCTTTACATCTTTACAGTCCTACTTACATCTTAATTACTACTTAACGAATGAAAGCTGCAAATATTAAAAACGAGTTTTTCTAAAGCTTTTATATTTATCAAGTAGATCTCTGTAAATCTGGAAATTTGAAAAGGATAACATAAATTACCATTAAACTTATTCCATGATTAATGTTCAATTTGACGTTAATTTCCCTAAATAATTAATGCAATTGATAGACTTGGTTAATTAAGTTCTGTTAAATGTATATATTATATCAATTACAAATTTAGTTTATCTGAATCTCTCAAACATTCCAAATGCCTGACATATTAGTATCTTTTATATATCTTGCAAGTTTTGAAAAGGAGGGAAGGGGTTTCTAATAATTTAAGAAATTGCAGTAAAGGTCATAAATCAAATGTATGCAGTAGTAAATCATGTTCTCTTAAACATTCAAACACTGTGTATAGACTGAAGAAAATGCTCTTATAGCCTTAAAATTATAATTATATGGTTCATACATCTAATTTTCTAATATATCAGGTTCTATTAAATGCTTCAAGCAACTTAAACAGTCTTTCATAGGTTATCCAATGATTAAATAATTAAATTTCTAAACTTAATACAAATATGTTACTATTGTAGATTTGACTAACTTCCACATTTTTATAGTTATTTCTCTCTTCTCCCAGTATTGTAAAGTCACTTAGGCAAATAAAGAGAACAGAGGTATGATCTGATTGGGCTGGGGTTACTATACCAGAGAAACAAGGCTGGGGTTGAAGTGTCTGTTAAAGAATTTGAAAGAAAAGCAGGAACCTTGTTACATACCACACATGCCCAGGGTGCCTCTCGATGACCCAAAGGTCAACATGCTGGCATCTCCTTGAGGTAACTGAGCTTTCCAAACTCACACCATTTCATGCAGTCTGGTATATCATGTGTACCCTTACCCAATTTTTTAAAGTTGCCTCTTTTATAACTTTTTTGTTTTTTTGAGACAGAATCTCACTCCATCACCCAGTTTGGAGTGCAGTAGCGTGACCTCTGCTCACTGCAACCTCTGCCTCCTGGTTCAAGAGATTCTTGTGTCTCAGCCTCCTGAGTAGCTGGGATTACAAGTATGTGCCACCACACCTGGACAATTTTTGTACTTTTAGTAGAGATAGGGTTTTGCCATGTTGGCCAGGCCGGTCCTGAACTCCTAACCTCAAGCAATCCACCAGCCTTGACCTCCCAAAGTGCTGGGATTACAGGTGTGAGCCACCAAGCCCAGCTTCTTTTATAACTTATAATTGTGTAATTTGATAGCTGAAATTCCCTCTACAGGATATTATTGACTACTCAAATGAATTTAATCTCTTTATTGCCTGATTGGAGTCAACTTGCTTTTTACATGTTTTATATCCAGTTCAATATCAATATCCTATTGTCATTTTATTGACTATTCCCTACATGATTAACACTATCTACTGAATACTTTATCTTAGAATATTACCTAAATTTGCATCAAGCTCATGATCTATAGCTCACCTACATCCACCAATATATTTTTGAAATGTGGGATAGCATGTGCCAGGATACAGTTGTTCTGCCTGAGTCTTCACTACACCTCAAGTTATTTTGAGGTTCATCCATCTTATCTGAACATGTTTCCTTCTCTGGATTTTATTCCTCTTCAAGAGACACAAACTCATTTAGAGCATGTAGATCTTCCCTTGGGATATTTCTACCCAGTTTATTCCTTGTTTCCATCATGCCAACATTTGTTCTAATTTTTCTATTTGTTCTAATCTTTTTTATTTTTATTTTTTCAAAAATAAAAGGGAAAAAACATCTTTTATGACACCACTGGTCAGTGTAGGGCAGGTGGGTGGAATATGGCATTAGATAAGCTAGTTGAGCAGAGCTGGTGCTGTTAATTTTCTGAAAGTGGTAACAAAATACATAACATAAAACAATGCAATGCCAGGACAGGCCAGCATGAGATAGGTGAGATCTTCCCTCCAAAGCCTTCCTTCCAGGATGTTCTCTGTGTCTTTATCTAGTATGTCCTTACTGTCTAACTAGGTTTTTCTCATTGCCCTCATCTCAATGTTTTGCAATTATCTAATGCAGAATAGCACGGTGGAGAGAAGCAAAACTGTCTGAGTGAGACAGACTTAGGCAGAGGTGGCAACATTGTAAAAATAATGATGCTTAAGCTATAAGACCACTCGCTTGCTTGATTTACTTCCAATATCCCGGAAGGGCACAAGAAATACGTTCACACAATCATATGTTTTATCTAAAATTTGCAAAAGATATTTAACCACAACTGGTCAACTCCATTATCATTTTGCTGTGACTTTCCAGCATCATATTTCCTGTATCAGGTGGCTGGAGGGGTTGCAGGCATTTTTGAGACCCAAATAGGGGAAGTTGAGTTGAGAATAATTTTAGTTTGGCTTTAGTGGGACAAATTTATATGAGTCTCAGTCATTTCTATATGTTGATAAGTTATTGCTAGACATTCAGGGTAGCATCCGCTATACCAAAGCAAATATGCAGGGCCAGAAGTCATATAGAACAGTGAAATTACTCCTAGGTTTGGAAATTTGTAGGTTATTGAAGAGAAACAGATGGTGAAATGTACAGAGACAGAGCTAATCCATGGGAAATAATTTCAATCATCCAATGTGTAAAACCGTAGGGAGAGAATTTGGTTTTAGAGTTTGACCAGAAAACCTAGTCAAGACAGAGGTTCTCTCAGGAATCTATGTGATAATGTCTTATATGCAATTAAAACTACATCATACATTAAAACATTTTTTTGATAAAAATAATACAAAATTAAAGAATCCTGTGAATTAAGACACAAGCCTACAGCTGTACTTCAAATATGTGTGGTTTTATGAATCCCAATATTAATAAGAAAAAATATATAAAATTGTTGTCATATGAAGAGATAATCCAGAATTATGAAATTAAACTATAGACAAAAGCTATTAGAGAATTGCTCTGGCAGTTGCTGAATATGAAATGTTGTGTTTTTTTTCTGCATCTGTGGTATTTTTGATATTTAACTTTTTAAAATATTTGATTTATTATAAATCATTTTCCTTGTCCTAAATAGATATTCACCTTTGTCACTAATTTTTATTATTAATTTTGCATTCTTTTTTGTGGTAAAATTAAATTTAGTACTTTAAACATTTTAAGATATACAGGTCTGTGGCATTAAGTACAATGACATTGCTGTGCAACCCCCATCACACTTCATCTCCATAACTTTTTCATCTTTCCAAACTGAAACTCCATATCCATTAAACAGTAACTCCCCACACCTTCCTCCCCTGAGCCCTGGCAACAATTACTCTATTTTCTGTCTCTATGAATTTGACTATTCTAGATATCCCATGTACACGGAATCACACAGTATTGGTCCTTTTGTATCTGGCTTACTTCACTTAACATAGTGTCTTCAATCTTCATCCATGTTGTAGCATGTATCACTCCTTTCTAAGGCTGAAAAATACCCCTCATATGTACAGTAGTCCCCCTTATCTGCGAGGATATGTTAAAGATGATGCCTGAAACCATGGATAGTACCAAATCCTATGTTTTTTTTATACAAACACACCTATGATAAAGTTTAAATTATAAATTAGGAACAGGAAGAGATTAACAATAACTAATAATAAAATAGAACAACTATAACAATATATCATAATAAAAGTTATGTGAACGTAGTCTCTATCTCAAAATATCTCATTGTACTGTACTCACCCTTCTTGTGGTGATGGGAGATGGTGTGATGCCTCTGTGATGAGATGACAGGAGGTGAACGATGTAAGCATTGTGATGTAGCCATAGGCTGCTAGTGACCTTCTGTATTCCTGAATCGGTGTAACCAGCCCTTACTAGTAGCAAACGGCTTGGGAGTCACTTGTTTCTTGCTTGTTGAAGTCTTCGCAAATGTTTAGTGCTTTCTGGTGCAACAAGTTGTTATCAAAACATGTTTTCTACTTATGTCTTCTACCCAGATTCACTGCCTTTTCCATCTTAACTAAACATGTATCATGCACTGTAGCTGTAACTTTTACAGTTTGAGTTGCAACAGCAAAACTAGCACAAATTTCTTTTTCCGTCTTCACAATTGCCTTGATAGAAGATTTGTTCTTATCACAGATCTTAGCAACCTCAATGTATGACTTTTATCCTTTCCTAATTAAGTCAAGAGCTTTCAAATTTTCACTTAAAGGAAGGACTGATGGCTCCTTTTTGGCATATCCAAATTAGCAGCATCCCATGTCTTGGGCTTTGGGGCCATTATGAAGTAAAATAAGGGCTACTTGAACACAAGCACTGCAGCATGGCAACAGAAAATCTGATAATGGAGAAGGCTACTAAGTGACGAAGGGGAGGGCAGCGTGTACAGAGGTGATTTGATGGACAAAGGGAAGATTCATGCCCCCGGCAGGATGGAGTGGGTTGCTGTGAGATGTCATCACACTACTCGGAATGGCATGCAATTGAACACATATGAATTGTTTATTTCTGGAAGTTTCCATTTAATAATTTTAGACTGTGGTATGGTAGATCATTCGGAACTGCAACTTAAGGAAGCAAAGCTTTGGTTAGTGGGGAAACTACTGTATATGTAGTACCACATTTTGTTTATTCATTCATCTGACGATAAACACTGGGTTTGTTTCCACCTTTGGACTATTGTGAATAATGCTGCTATGAACACAGGTGTACAAATATGTGTCGAAGCCCCTGTTCTCACTTCTTTTAGACATATACCCAGAAGTGGAATGCTGGACCATATGGTAGTTCTATGTTTAATTCTTTGAGGAATCACCATACTGTTTTCCACAATGGTGACACCTCTTTACATCCCCAGCAGAAACACACAGGTTCTAATTTCTCCACATCATCGCCAACACTTGTTTTCTGCTGGATTTTTGTCTGGTTGGCTTTAATTTTTGTTTCATAGTAGCCGTCTGATGAGTACAAGGTATATTCTTTTTTAAAGAGGGCCTCCCAAAAACCTGGGTCTTCCCTGTGCTCAGGTCTGAACTTTAGTTCTACCAAGGCATATGGTCCATCATCCATGATATTGTTTCATCACTTGTAAAATGAGAATAAAAATAAACATGCCTCTAGGATTGTTTTAAAGATTTGGTGAAATAAGTATGTGAAACTGCTAGCACAAAGTCTACGCTTAAAAAGTAACAATGCCTTTCATTGTTATTCACTTACACATCTTTCTCCTGTACAACATTATGAGCTCCTCACTTATTTTTTTAATCCACAACATCCAGCTTAGGACCTGACATATACTTGGTGTTTAATGGATGTTAGTTCAAAAGTTCCTCAGTGAAAAGGAACTGAAAGTAAGTATCAGAAACTTGCTGCTCTGTAATTCACTGAGTGCAATTAAATCTTTATCAACACAGTAAAATCTTTATCATTCTCATTCTCTAAAGTAGCTTCATTCATGCTCAACAAATGATTTTATTTTTCTCATTAAGTTGTAAATCATTGTACCTCTCTTGGTATTGCTTTGGACAAATATTTGTATTGGGTGGACCCTACCTGACTACTGCTGACAAGATTATGGTGCACCAAAGGGCAAGACAGGCGTAACGTCATGTGAATTAGAATGCTGTCTCAGCTGATCTGATTTCTGCTTGGGTGTACTACACGTGACACTAAAGCCTGCAATATTCAGAGATCTCATTCTTTGGGGGTTGCCTTAAAATTCATGAAAGCCCAGAAACTGTATTCAAAATTGTGAGCATGTGTGTATATGCACATGCACCTGAGACTATGTGTATTTTCAAAGGAAACAAACCTCACTTTTATCATAATTTCAAAGGAATGCATGACCAAAAGAATTAAGATTAACAAGCCTAGAATGCCCAGGGCACCAGAATCATTATCAAGCCAAAGGCTTACCTTTGGGAAAAGAAACAGATCTTTACACAATTTATGGTATGAGTTCAGATCCTAGGGGAGCTAGAACCCCCATTTACTAGGACCAAGGCATAGAATCAGATAACCAGACTCCAAGGATAAAGAGTCACTAGGGTTGGCAGGGTAACTTAAACCTCCTTTAAACTCGCTCTACCTGCACACAAGTTAGATCCAGAATCTGTGGATCAATCCTAAAGATGGCAGTAGTCGTTATAGCTGGAAGCTATTCAGAGAGGCAGTCAAATATGACACTCTGTGTCACATGTTAAATGCAGACACCCAAAGGTGACAGAAGAATTATGACATCAAATTTAAAATTCCTATTAGTATCCAGAATCGTATGAAAATATAAATATAACATTTCTAAGATCTATGTAAACATAACAATGGCAAATTTATATTTTAACCTATTTTGTGTCTTAATCTGATGAGAAGAAATTTGAAATTGTGCATCTTTTAATATAGGACTGATTAAAATAATTTCTAAGAAAAGTCAATAAAAATAAATATTAGCTGAGAAAAGAAAGTCCAAGATTTACATTTAAAATAGTGTATCTGTATGTACTTATACTACAGGTTGTCATAAATTTTGACAGTAGTCATTTTTAGAAAATTGAAATTACTTTCTATTTAGTCTCCATAAATAAAAAGCATCTCTACTGAGACCTGGTTACTGAGTTCGATACTTATAAAAATTAAAAAAAAAAAAATTAAAAAAAAAATAAAAAAAAATAAAAAGATTGAATTAAAAATAAAAAATAAAAAAATAAAAAAAATAAAAAAAATAAAAAAAATAAAAAATTAAAAAAAAAAAAAGAAATGAGCTAGAATGTTCTACTCTCTAACTGCAATAAAATCATCCAAAGTGATCATAAAGTTCCCATATATCTTTCTAAAAAATTAAAATAAAATAGGGCAAAGCTAAAAGATTTTAAAAGTTGTTTTTTTTTTTAACTCCAAGGTTTTAGTCCTATTTAAAAATGCTTAAGTTGGGAGGTTTTGATTCAGTTTCCTCTGAATTTCACTCTTCCCATGATAACAGTCACTACCATTTGTATGCCCAGAGGTCTGAATAACGTCTGAACAAAGCTTACTTCAACTGATTTCCCTGCCAATATAAGATAGGTTGAAACTGTCAAAGTGAAGGAAAACTAGTACAAATAAACATACAAAGTACAAGAAGCCTAAATCCTTATGGGCTTATAAATTACAGGTATTAATATACAAACATCACTAGTTCTCTATAATAGTCCTAATCTATTCTATGGCTGTGCCATCTAGACCTTAATGATGTGGTTCAGCTTGAAAGACAGCTGGTTCAACTTTCCCCCATTTCAGTTCCTAGCCTGATTCCGAAAGGTTTGGTGTCATATTATTTCTCACTACGCAGGAAATAGTTTGCTAGACACCTTAAACCCAGTATAGCCATAGTCCAGAGATCTTAACTTGGTAATATATTACTTGGCTATTTGTTGAACTGTAATCCTACCCTCTAGATAGCAGTCCAGAACTGTAACAGTTTCTTAATCATAAGTAAAAGTAATTTCCAATTAATAAGAAACAGACTAACATGGGTAACCAGCATAGGGAGTGAATGGAGAACATCAAGATTAACCCAACGCAGTGCCAAGGTTCCCATTCATTTCCCCCTCAGGTATCCATTTAGAGTATACTTTTAAAAGAGAACCCTGTTCACATGCTTTCTCATAAGTCAACTTCTGCATTAACCAAAGATGGACTAGCACTTATAATACAAGGGACCATGGGAAGCTGCTCTGGTTAAATATTTCTTTTGTACTGGCCATACCAGTCGATGGCATTTCATTGCTCAAAATGCATTTCTTTACCTAACATCTCTGGAGTTTAAAATCACCATGTAAAGCAAAGATGTGACTAGAAGTTAGCATATTAAACTATTTTCTGTCATTAATGCATTGATATGAATTTGTTTCAAGACGGTTAACTAGCCAAGGTTAGGCATTGAAAGTTGGAGAGATGTGTCCTAAGTAATCCAGGGTGATCTCCAAAGTGGGGTAACCAAGAGCATTAGGAAACGGTAGTTGGAAAAGATGGTAGCATGAAAGATGAAATATGATATAAAGCCACTTCACAGATCTGTCAACACACTGCAATGCTGACCTGTCCTCCCTAAAGTAAGAGCTTTCACAAAGTAACATATTATTTAAAAATTGTATCTCAAATAGCCATGTACTTATAAAGCACAGTTTAACTAAGATGGGAGAATCTCAGAAGGAAGAACCCAGAGATCAGGGTTCAAGGCTGGGAGAGAAGTGGCTGCTTCCTTAGAAATGTTCTTAGGTGTCCACATCTGCTGCTGAGCTATAGCCTTCAAACTCAAACTGCAAGGGAAGCTTTTTTTGAGCCTTCCTGGAAAAAACCCATGACCCCAAAATCCTTCCCTTGAAGCTCTGTCCAGAGGCTTGGTACTGGTTCAAGTAGAAAGTCTGATTTGGTTTCTGGGAAGTAGGACCTGTTGAAAAGTCATAAGATTGACATAACAGTGACAAGTCTGCCACCTCTTGGCTCTAATACACAGCGCTTAGACCCCCTTGGAAATGTGGCACTGCCCCCAAGATAGGAAAAGTTACAATTATCTGAATTTTTTTCTTTTTTACATGTTTCTCTTTCTCCAAAAAAAAGTTTAATTTTAGGAACTGTGAAGAATAAATCTTGAAAAATCACAGGGAAACCCAAAAGAGCACACTGTGCATTCCAACTGCCTCAGTCACAATGAAACAATCATAAAGAAAGATATTATGTTTGTTTCACACAAAGAAAGTGTTTTTAAAAATTCATATTTTTAAAGCAATCATGTACCACAACCAAAGAGAAGTAGAATTTTTAAATTTTAACTTTTAAATTTAATTTTCTAATTTTAAAATTACCAACAATTTATAAACATTCTATCTTCTTTCAATATCCTGTTTTTATTTATTTTCTAATATGGATAACTAGCTGGAAAATTATGCAGTTCATATTCTCTTATAAACAATGAAAAGAAGTGAGATTTAATACATATAAATAAATTTCTATTACTCTTAAATACGTTTGATTTATTCAATGCTTTTGTTTTCTACAACATATAAAATACTGCCACAGCAAATCTAGTGTAACAGACAGCTTAGTCGTAGCCTTACTTTTTTAAAAATTGTATATAATACATAATCTCAACCCCAGTACCAGATGTCACTGTGTACATCTTGCCTTTATTTCTATTCTTGCTTCTAGAAATCTTAGCCATTTCTGACAAAGGGTATACAGGGAATATTTCTGGAGCAGTGGCTCTCTGAGTATGGTCCTCAAAGCAGCAGTATTAGCATCATCTGGGACTTGCTAGAAATGCAAATTCTCATCTTCCATCTACTGAATCAGAAACTCTGAGGGTGAGGCTGGGCAATCTGTGTTTTAACAAAGCCCTTTGATGCACAGAAATGTTCAAGAACCACTCGCTTAAAGGTACCACAAAGTAAAGATTTTTACATGCTTCGGAACTTGTCCCTAGCTTGGTTCTTCTCTTTCCAATCATTTAATTTAAATGTTTTTTCTTATGCTACAGATTTGAGTGAGATTCCCCTGACTCCCTTGGTTTTTTTCAAACAAGTACATTTCTTTTCCTCATAGGAGTATAATCATCATGTAGATCAAACAAAGTAAAATAACTTCTCCACGTATTCATCTGGTTAGGAGATTTCCAGGTTTATAAGGCAATAAAATAGTATTCAAAAAGGGGCACAACAGCTATATTGACTTGTCAGTAGACATGTCAAAACTATAGAAATAGTTCTTTTCCTCTTAAATACTTTTTTCATTGGTTAAAACAAGATTTTATTAAAATATTGACTTATTCTTAAGGCAAGAAATTTTTAATTTTTAAATTCTATGATCTCTCATTTGAAATTCTTCAGTTTAATATCTCACAATCATAAACTTTTAAATATGAGGCTTTTAAGAAAAAATTTTTAATAATTTTGTTACAAAAATAATATATGTTCTTTGCAGCTATCAAACAATACAGATGTAAATCAAGTAAAAATTAACAATCTGTCCTCTTTTACAGTCATATTCTCTTCAAGGCAACAAATGTTACCAGATTGGTGTTTCATTCTACTCTCTTCACTGAATGCATAATCATGTAGATGTGAAAAAATTTTATATGCAAAATCAGCATCATATTATGCCATTGCTCTTCAATTCACTTTTTACACTTAAAGTATCACAAATGCAGTTGTCCAGAATCACTATTCTATCCATTCCCCTTTAGGTTACTTTGAAATGCCTGCTCTTACAAACATCGATTCAGTTAGCATCCTTGCACATTTATTTCCAATTACTCTTATTAATTTTTCAATTGCAGAGACTGCTAAAGGTGAGATATTTGAATCTAACTCTATGTCCATTTATAATTTAAATAAGTCCTGCAAATAAATTATTGGAGTACTTAATGTTTCCACAGGAATATTATCAGTCTTTTGAATTTTGCCTCCCACTCCCATGGTCTCTCATTGTTTTGAACTACATTTCTCTAAACGGTGGTCACATAGATTATCCATTCTCACACTGTTACCACGGGCGATTTTGTGAGCAAAGGGTCAAAAATCAACCTTACCTGGAGGCATAAGTGGAAAAGAAACCTTCTGAAGCTCCAGATAAGAAACAGCATGAAGGGTGGAACACAGTAACTCATACCTGTAATCCTAACACTTAGGGAGGCTGAAGTTGAGGGGATCGCTTAAGCTCAGGAGTTTGAAATCAGCCCAGGCAACATAATGGGACTCATCTCTTAAATTTAAAAAAAAAAAAAAAAAAAAAAAATTTTTTTTTTTTTTTAAAGGGGAAAAAGAGCATGGTGGGGCTTCTCTCTTCCTTAACTGTGTGGATTAACAATAGTTCTGCTCAACGTTGCAGTTCCTTTCCAGGGCAGGGCTGCTCAGGTCGACCTGCAGAAGCAAGCTGTACACTGGACATTGGCAAAGGCGATTTTTCTCCAAAGACCAAGAGACATCTACTGGGTTTCACTGATTGCACACACTCAGCGCACCAAGAGTTCTGAGTTCCTTATTCCCGGGCATAACATCAACACTGTACCTAGGGGAGCCCCTGCCCTCTGCCTGGGTCTATAAAAGTGTTCATTTTGGGGGTCCCTGGGCCTTGCTTATTCTACAATTGACTCTCACCTGCAGGGCATTGGCAAGAAGAAGGGGTCACAGATATGCAATGAAATTGTCATCTTTCCCAACATCTGGTATTTTCTTCGTGTATATGCCACAGTTGTTCTCCCTGAACTTAAAAATAAATTAACAAGCCCAGGCTATACAGAAAGTGAAGAGGAGATGATTTTAAAATAAGATAAACTACTTATGAATTTACTTAGAATATAACACAAGCAAAGTGTATAAAATGATTTGCCAGTTCTTCTAAATGCTCATTTTAAAGCAAAAGCCCTATGTACGAATGGGTGCAGAACACTGTGGCACAAAGTCCATATTTGGCTTCCCCAGCCTGCAATGTGAGAAATTCCTTTTACCATAATAATATTAGGGAGGCTCTGTCCAGCCAAGCAGGGTTCACTTTCTTAAGTCATAGAGGTTTATCAGGTCAGGCAATATTCAGAATCATTTAATCTCACCTTTCATCATTCATTATGGTAGAGATGAGGCTATCTACTTCTAGATTTATGTGCCTGTAATTGTTTCATGTTGTTCTGAAATGAAGCACTGTTAAGTTTACTCCCCATATAATCCTTTGTTTCTGTAAGTTCATAGAAGTTACCTTTGTCATCACCAATGTAATATAGACTCACAAGCAGATATTATAACTCAATTCTGAGATTCCCTCAGCTTTTTATTCACCAAGGATACCGTAACTAAGTATTCTGCTTCATATAGCCCAGCTGTATCTCTAACCAGGGCCTGAGGCCTCCGCTTAGGCCCCTGCCCCATCTCATCACCGACCTCCCCATCTACTCCTGGATCTCCTCCCCACAGAGAGAGAACAGAGGGCTGCCTCCAGAACCCAGCAGCAGCTGTTGCTGCCAGTACTGCCTAGAAGCCGAGCACCCACACCCACCCTCAGTACCTTTCTCTCTACATGCCCCTCAGCTGGCACTGCAGGGTGGCTGATGCTCAAGTTAACTTGATACTCCCAGCCCTGTCAGAGTTTATGACCTCTTAAAAATTGAAACTTATTTATTCCCCAGTTAGGTTTCACATTGCTGGTACTAAGACAAGGTCATGTCTTAGGGAAAGAAATGGTATCTCTTTCCTGAAAATAGTGTACTAAGATTCTGGCACCTCTTCCAGCATGAGATTTTTTCATAGCTCAGTGTGTATTATAGCAGTGCGACATGATTAAAGATTCTGTTATTCTAGTTCCAGATAGTTTTTATTTTGGATGTGCTTGAAGTGTTTGTTCACAACATCACTAATGTTCTGTAGAAATAAATCAACAAAATCAATTCACTTGCTTATTCAATCCAATATTTAACAATTTATTTTTACTATCTACTAAAGAGAATGGAAGTTTTCTAGGATTGACAAAATTTGGTTTCTGATTTTAAGGGTCTTACTACCTATCTGGTGGAGAGAAAAGTATACACATAAATATAAGCAAGGTTTGAATATGAGTGATGTCATAAGAAAGATACAAAACAAAGTCTATGGCAATGCAAAGATGAAAGACTTTATTCAAGAAATACCTGTCATCTGAGATATACTTTGAATGATAGGTTAGATTTTCACAAGTGGATATGTGAGTTTGGGACAAGAGCTGGGCATTTCACATTAAAGAGCAACACATGGCAAAGCCTAAAGGTAAAGACAGAGACACACGGAATAAATTGGGGATAACAGCCAGGTACAGCGGCTCACACTATAACTCCAACATTTTGGGAGGCCAAGGTGGGCAGATTGTTTGAGCCCAGGAGCTTAAGACTAGCCTAGGCAACATTGCGACACCCTGTCTCTATTTAAAAAAAAAAAAAAGGATAGAAGATAAATTTGGGGACAATATACTGCCCTGCTTTAACAAAAAATAAACAATATAAAGGAAACTATTGAAATAAAAATCTGGAAAAGTAGATCTGAGGCCCTTGCCTGCTAGGTGGTGGTGTTTGCCTTTTATGCAAAGCAGTGGGAAGCTGTTGAAATTCCCTGACCATGAATGAGCAGATTGGAACAGGGCTTCGGGGCTATCACTCTTGCAGTAGGTCTTTAGCTGGATATGAGGGAGCAAAGGCTTAGGCGATGAGGTCAGTTAGGATGTGATTTTATGTTAGCAGGTGAGAGGCAATGGTGATGAAAGGTGAAGGAAGGAAAGAACACCAGAGGGGTTGTGAAGATAGAATTGGTGGCATTTACTACAAGAGCCTAAGGAAAGGGAAGGAGACACAGATAACTCCAAGCCGGTGGGCCTGGACCCTTACCCCCGATAAGAATGGCATTGGTAACCAACACACTGGAGGCAGGAAGAGAAAATCACCAATTCATTTGGAGGCAGGAAGAGCTCGGAGTGTGGGCAAGTCACTCAGGTGGTGCTCCCTTTAGCAGAAAGTTTGAGTAGATGAGTGTTTAGTTAAAGGACTGGCATTTTCACAGATATGCCTTGAAAGTATGTAAATCTGTATTTCTTAAATGGTTAGCAAGTGAAGTCCTTGACAGCATTCATCACCTGCATGAACAGAATTATTTATTGTGCTGTGCTCCTGTGCATGGTATTCCAGGGGTTGGAAATACACGGGCAAAGTTTTGTTTTAAAATTAACTCTTAAAGAACTGGAGTTTCTCTCATTAGTAGTAAAAGCAACAAAGGGTTGCCTGAAGCAAAAGTGTTTAGAAAGAAACATGTTCCCTTGACTTTTTCCTTAAATTATAAGTGAATGGACATGCCACAAAACAGCAACCATGATGACTAAGCAAACCTATGTAGACTTAATAGCCCTTATAAAATAAAACTCACATTAACCTGACTCACTTTCGTGCTACTGTGCCACAGGGGAATTAAAGGTAAGCAGTTCACACAAATGAATTTATTGATAATCACTCTGCCAAAGCACACATCTTTGGTTCTTTTTAATTGCCTCTTCTCATGTATCTACTGCTGACATCAGCATTAACATTTTCATCAAAATAACATGATATGTTACCTGCCTAGAAATTTCAATAGAATCAATAGAATTGATGGATGACCAATCGGAACTCTTTTCTGCTATATCAACTACAACCAACTGAATGATATCCATCAATATCCAGAGGATGATATGCTTTAGTAATGAAACTATTCATTCATTATATTATTTCAACCACTACTAACTCCCCTTGCTCTCCCTCCAATAATTATACTCACAATTTTGCTTTTCAGAAAGCAAAATTTCTGAATTTTTTGCAGCTCTCGAAGCTAATGTCATTGAATTCCCCCCTCTAAATATGCCAATCCAGTTACACCTAGGGCTGGAAATCATCTCTTATTTCCCAGTTGGCCTGCTTCCTCCTCAATATCCCAGCCACCACCACCTTCAATCTCCACCATCACTAAGTGAATCCTTGAAAAGTTTCCCCCTGCTTCCTGCCTGTAGGAGGCTAAATAATTGGTCCCAATGATGTTCACATCTTAATCCCCAGAATCTGTGAAAATGTTGTCTTACACAGCACAAGGGACTTCACAGATGTGACTGAATGAAGGATCCTGAGATGGGAGATTATTCTGATTCGTCCAGATGGGTCTGATATAATCACAAAGATTCTTATAAGAAGCAGCAAGAAGAGAGGAGTGAGAGAAGATTTTATACTGCTTGCTTTGACAATGGAAAAGAGACCATAAGCCAAGGAATGTAGGAGGCTTATAGAAACTGGAAAAGACAATAAAACAAATTCTCCTCTAGAGCCTGCAGAAGGAATGCAACCCTGCCAACCCCATGATTTTAGCTCACAATATGTATTTTGGATTTGTGACCTCCAGAAGTATCAGGAGAATAAATTTGGGTTGTAAGAGGCTAAAATTTTGGAAATTTGTTTCAGCAGCAGTAGAAAACTACTATATTACCTCTCTATATGGTCTGCCATAAACTCAATACCATAAAGATGTAGATTGTCTGTCCAGAGAAAGGTAACTTACATGATCAACATGTACCTTCAGATGCTAGTAGCTGGTGAATTGGTGCTAATAACGCTGGTTCAGTGAAGAAAGGATGAAGTGCAATACAGATAGAGCTTCCACATAGTAAGCCTCACTGCATGTTGGACATCATGCTCAATACTTCACATCTGTTATCTTTTTTTTTTTTTTTTTTGAAACAGAATCTTGCTCTGTCATGCAGACAGAGTCTCGCACTGCACCCAGGGAGTGCAGTGATGTGATCTCAGCTCACTGCAACCTCTGCCTTCTGGGTTCAAGCGGTTCTCCTGCCTCAGCTTCCCAAGTAGCTGGGATTACAAGCATTCACCACCATGCCCAGCTAACTTGTATATTTTTAGTTGAGATAGGGTTTTATCCTGTTGGCCGGGCTGGTCTCAAACTCCTGTCCTCAAGCAATCATACTGCTTTGGCCTCTCAAAGTGCTGGGATTACAGCGTGAGGCACAGTGTCTGGCCACTTCTGTTATCTCTTTAACATTTTCTTCTTCATTATCTCTGTAAACATCTTTGGCACATACAGTGCTTAACTTCTTGGGTATCTGGTGGTCTTCATAAACTCATTATTTGATGATTTGGGAGAGTCCTAAATTCCTAAACTGGACAATCTTTCCTTAAAGAAATTGGTAGCCAGTGGTCATCAGCAACCATGAACCAGTTCAGCTCCCTTGAAAGCCTCTGAGCAGAAGAGTCACAGATTCCAATTTCCCCTTCCAGAGACCTGAGCCTCAGAGTTACTACTGGCATCCACTCTCAGAATGGGACCACACGTGCCTCTAAGGCCCAGCTCTTAGTTGTAGGGGGTTTGCTTTGTGTTTACAGGGGAAAGGTGTATTTTCTGAAGGGATAAATTCTGAAGGACCCACATTCCCTCCAGAGTGTGGCCTCCCCAGGGTCGGGTGGTTCTGCAAGAGAGAAATGGGGATTGCAGACAATGGCAAAAGTAGATGATTTAAATTGTGTTCAGGAGGAAAAAGCTATTAAACTTGCTGCCGACTTGATAAATAGATTTTGTGAAAGAAAATATTCAATGAGGACTCCTACATTTCTTCCTCAAGAAATAAGAATGGTATAATGCCACTGACAGTTACCAGAGATGAGAAACAAGAGTTATACTTGTGTCATTTTTATTTATTTATTTATTTTGAGACAGGTGGTGTCATGCAGGCTGGAGTGCAGTGCTGAGAACAAAGCCCACTGCGGCTTTGACCTCCCAGGCTCAAGCGATCCTTCTGCCTCAGGCCCCCAAGTAGCTGAGACTACAGGCACGTGCCACCACGCCTGGCTAATTTTTGTATTTTTTAGTAGAGATGGGATTTTGCCATGTAGCCCAAGCTGATCTTGAATTCCTGAGCTCAGGTGATCCTCCTGCCTTGACCTCCCAAAGTGCTGGAATTATAGGCCTGAAACACTGCATCCAGCCAATGCTTGTATTGTCTTCTAAAAAGGCTTTACTGTTGAGTGCCCAGGCCATTTTGGTTTTTTTATTTCTTTTGCCTTTTAAAATGACAAGGAAAGGTCAGCAGTGTCTTTAGTTTACGTGTAGGGCTACTTTCAGGGAAAACTGGTATTTCCTCTTCTTATAAATAAAATCTGGCTGGCTTGATTTTTCTATTTAAGATTTGAAATATTCATTTCAAGCAAGGTAGGGTTAGAGGAGGTAAAAGGCTATGAAATCTCCTATTTTTATCTTTCTAGAAGGATTTATGGAAGAAGGGCTATGTAATTTGTTCCCAAAGACTGGCTAACAAAGATTTAATGGGACTTCATCCGTTCTTTTATATGTTTATAGCTTGTTTTGTTTTTAAGTGTCTTCTTTTTAACCAAATGCTACAACCAGGAAACACAGTTTGTCTGGAATATCAGCGCATGTTCTCCATGTTCTTCCAGGGAATTTAGTCTCCTCATTGGTAAATTATATGCAATACCAGTCAGTGAGTTTTAAGCCCTGAGACTCAGGTATCAGGGTTATCTGGATGTCCCAGGGTATATCAAAGAGGCCAGTGCTCAGAGATAAGATATGTGCCCACATTTTTAGGGGCGTTAGTGGAATAAGCCTTTATTATAACCCTTACCAAGTTATCAACAATATGTGAAGCACTGCTGCAGGCAGCTTCTTCTGGGTTCTTGCACAAACAAAGATAAACAGAAAATAACTCTTGATGAAACTGGTCGTTTGTCTCTCCAGCTGCCGCGTCTGCCTCATGTCATCTCCATGCAGGGGTTTCTTTTCATTTGAGACTCCGTGTCTCTTCTTCCAAACTCTCTCCACCAATTAACACAAGAAAGGTCCTGATATCATCATTTACACATGGTTGAATCTATTTTTCATGTGTTAGGAACTCCAGGTCTTTCTATCTTTAAGAGTTACTTGAATTTCCCTAGGACTCATCCACCGAATGAAGTCACTGACTCATAGATCTGGCCTGCAGGAATAGATTCTCCCCACACTCCACACCAATCAAAACCTCAACAGGTTAATTCTTGGATGTTTCATGTGCTCAGAAACAAGTCTGCTCATGTTCTTCCATCTGGCCTCCCTGTTACGGCCTGTCTTGCTTCAAAAGCTATTTTTAAAAGGCACATCCCCTCTACCTTGGCTTCTGAAAATGATAAGGAGAATGTGGCTTTGCAGAATAGGGTGCAGTGTGTGGGTACCTTCCCAATGCACAGCTTCAAGGTGCAAGGTGACATTTCATTTCTTTCAGTTTTCCCTGTGTTCAAGGTCCTTTACTGTACTTTGTGAACTAACGGGCTAAAATTTCCACAAACTGCCACCTACGCCTTCACACAACTTTGCTTTGGCCTTTGATCACACCAAAATCGTCTTGAAGACAGTTTCATTTGTTTCTCCCTGCCATGTTTGCTTCATTTAAAAATAATAATAGTAAATGACTGACATCATTAAAGCCTTTAATCTAGATTTCCCATTTTCTTTCTTTATTCTTTCCTTCCTGGAGGCAACTACGATCACCTGAATGGGTAGTTACTTTTCTCAAGTGTATTGTTTATGTGATTGCTACCTCGTATGAATTTGTTAGTTACATGTTGCACTGCTATGCATATTTTTTAACATTATACAATTGGTATTATACTATATATATTATTCTCCAGTTTAACTTTTCTTGCTTAATTATGTTTTTGAGAATTACGTATGTTGAGCATATAGTTCTGTTTATACTCTACTGTGTAACAATGCCACAACATACTTGTCCATTCTCTTGTTAGCTGATATTTAAGAGGTTTCTAGTTTTTAGCTATTAATGACTATGCTTCAATAAGTATTTTTCCTTTTAAATGGATTTGAAGCAATAATCAGTGTGGAAAATTTATTAGGTTGGTGCAAAAGTAATTGTGGTTTTCCCATTGAAAGTAATAGCAAAAACCACAATTACCCTTGTACACCAACGAAATAGAATAAGGATGAGTTCTTCAGAGCTCATACTTAGTTATGGTTATCACTGAAGGTCATCTACAATTTGGGAGAAGAGTAGAAAAAAAAAAAAGTAGCTTTCCTGGAATATCTGTTTCTTTCCTTTTGTCTTCTCCCTAACTCTAACACAACTTTTCACCTCCTCTCTCCCTACCACCAAAACTCTCACATATTGCCAACCCAGAGCCCATCCAGATCTTAGATTGGCAATACCTTGCTTTTGGAATTAGGAAGACCTAAGTTGAAGTGCTGCCTCTACTTCTGTGAAAGCTTGAACAAAGCTACAGAGATCATTTAAACTTCATTTTCCTCATCAGTAAAAATTTGAGTGATATTAATGACATTATAATGTTATGGTGAGGATTCAGAGATAATATCTCGGGCATTATGGTGGACTGCACTCTTCCTGTAGAAAGATGAGGTATATCTCCTCCTCATGAATTTGGGGGTGGAGCGGAGCTGGGTGAGGGGAGGTCTGTGATTAAGAGCCTCTCCATGTAATTGCTCCAGAGAGTAATCTGCTTTCTAAACAGGAGCTCAGGCCTCCCAGAGACTGTTCCTAAAGAAGGGAAGTAGAAGCTGCCAGTCTGATAAGGATTAAGCCTGGGAACTGGTGCAGGGTCTTTTCCACCATATTCTGTTACTCAAAGCAGCAAAAGATATCTGGAAGAGTCTCCTAACTGATCTTTTCAATAATAACTCTTCCCTTCCTTCAAACCTGTTAATTTCCACGCATTTAACGTACAATAACTTTACATGTGCAAGGTTCTCAATGATTGTTTTCCTTTCTAAACCACCTCACACTACCTTCACCAGTTCACTATGCTTCAGCTCTCTTTCAGGTTTTGTGCACATTAGCAGACCACCCAAAAACTCAGCAGCTTAAAACGAAAACTTCTTTTTTTCCTTCTCATTATCATGGGGTGGTAACTAGACTTCTGTTGGTTTTACTAGACTTACTCACTGAGTGAATTTCAGTTGGGTGGCTGAATGTCAGTTGGAACAGCTGGAATGCCAGCACCTTGCTCTCCAAGTGGTATATCCTCTTGAAGGAGACCAGACCAATCAGGACTTTCCTACGTGGCTCATCTGTGTTCTTAACAAGCACTCATCAAGCCTTTGCTTTGTGTTATTAGCTGATGTCCCATTGGTCAAAAAACTCATGTGGCCATGCCCTGAGTCAGTATGTGGGGGACTACATAAGGGTGTAGATACCAGGAGGCAGAATTCATTGGAAGCCATTAGCATCAACAAGATCCAAATGCCTCGTTTCATTTCCTAGAATGCATCGGGCTCTTTTCTACTTTAAGGTGCTTGCGTGGTCCTCCTTTTAATCATTCAACAAATATGTAGGCACCCTCAGACACTGGACAAAATGCTCAGTGCTCTTAAGAATCCTTCTCAAGAGGGCAAGCACATAATAAATATGTGCAAAACTAGAAAAGATAATTTCAGATGATTATAAAAGCTCCGAAAAAATAAACTGGGATAATGGGTAGAAAGTGACTGGAGAGTGGAGAAGTGAAGTTCAGCGAGGTCAGGAAGACCTTCCGAGGGGATGAGCTGTTGATGAGCAGGCACAGCGGCGAGGTGTTACAGAGGAGGAGTGTTCTGGCCATACCTCAGCCTCTGTTGTGGCTGTCCTGTCTCCTCCTGCTTTCCTCCTTGTAAGCAGCCCATTCCTGCCCTTACTACTGCCAAGCAAGTTTATTCCTTTAAAAAAATGCACCACAATTTAGAGTGGTTTTCTGTTGCTTCCTTGTTTAAGTCCCCATAAACTATAATACTAATGAAGATACAGTTGTGTCTATATGTTTCTCAGATATTTTCATAGATCTACGCTTAGTTGACATCCAAAAACAATTGCTAAATGAATAAATAAATGCATTCACAAAGTCACTTGTGCAGGTTGAAAGCATGACCACAGATACTCAGGGTGAGACAGATTCCTATGTCCAATTCCTCATGGGCACGAACAATGCTTGCCTGTCTCTCAGTGGGGACCGACCCACAGTGCAAGTTCTTTTCACCATCCTGGGGCCTTCATTTCAGGGGCTCTGAGGTCAGTTGCTATCCTGTCTAGCCTAGTGGGTTTCAATAAATGTTCAGTCCCAAGCTTTGGGGCCTTGCTCCTTTTCCCTTTAGGAAGTCTGCTGGGATTCATATACAAAATTCCTACCACTTTTCCCTGCTACTTTCAAATTTGAAATAATAACAAAAAAAGAGGTTTTATTCTATATGATATCACCTCTCATGAACGATGATCACAGCTATCAATCACATTGTAAGTACCAGGTAACTAGACACCTAGCCTATATTATCATTAGCCCTCACTGCAATTCTGCAAGGTATGATTGTTTTCCCCATTTTTCATATGGGAAAACAGAGGCTAATAGAAATGAAGTAATTTCCACAATAATTCTCAGGAGTAAAAGGTAGATTAGGTGTTCAGGCCTACGTGAGTCCGGATATGATGATCTTCCTACCAGACTCATTGTCTTTGTGTTGACCCACTCAACCTGGGGGATAGAAATACAGCTCCACCATCTCTTATCTCCAGCTCCGAATTCCAAAAATTTATGAAAACCAAACATGTTCCTGCAAACACCTGACCTGATTTGACCTGAACTCATCTGTGGGCATAACCTGACCTGACTGGAAGCTATTTATAGTCTCTATTTATTCCAATCAGTATGACTATTCATACATTTGCTCCAAAAATAGTAAGGTATTAAATTACAAGGTGCTCCCCCAGACCCTGATAAGGGCATTCATATATAATATTGGTGTTGTAATGCTTTCAAAAATCTGAGAAATTCTGAGTTCTGAAATGCATGTGTCCCCAGGGTTTTCAGGTGTGCAACTGGGATTCTGTAATTATAAATTATATTTGTGAATGGTTTTATAGCTCACAAAGTTTGTAAGAGTTGAGGAAATTTTATTTTGTCTTCCTCTAGTACACAAAGAGGAATTTAGGAGATTTATCTGTGCCTTATTTTCTTACTTTTCTATAAAGCAGCTTTATTCCTGATTTCAGGCTACTAATCATAGTTGATCCCAACAGTTTTGAGTCATTTCTTCTCTCAGAAAGATATTTAGTTTTAAAATTAAGTAAAATAAAAAAGAAAGCACTTTTAAGAAGGATTGATACTCACTTCAGTTAAACTAACTTTAAATTTTTAATTTCCTAAACTAATGGCTTAGAATAACACTAAAGTGAATGTACTGAATGGATCCAAATATTAAAATGTATTATAAAAATAGTGGATAAATATTTTTAAACGTAAGAAAATAATTATGGTAAGAATTTCTTGCATTTATCAATTCACAATTTATAAAACATTTTCACCTACCTGATCTCATATATAATAATTATTACTATCATTATAGAAAAGTTGCCATTCACTAAGTGCAATCTTTACGAGACACTTTATATACTATTACTCATCCTCACAATTCCATAAGGTTGCTATTGTTATTTCTACCTCACAAACAAGAAAACTGAAGCTCAACGAGGCTAATATATTTGCCTCCAATTGCGCAAATAGAGGGTGAGTACGTGAGGAAAGCTGTGTGTAGAAGGCATTTTCTTTTTGGTATTTTATTCTTACCAACATATGACAACATTCAATGTGTTTTTAATCTCAAGGTTCCTGATTGTGATGGAAAAAACTCTTGTGCTGGAGACACAAAACATAAGATCAAATATCAACACTGCCACCCTGACATGGGACTTCCGGCAAGTGACAAAATATTTCAACTTCAATCTCCTCATTTGTGACATGAAGAACATTATATTCAGTCCAGATGTTGTCATGGGAATTATGTCAAATACTAGAAGGATTAAATGGTAGTAAAGGAAGCCAAGAAAGTAATGGCAGGCTGAGGTTCCTGATCTTTCAATAATAATAAGAAAAAAAAAAACAGACCTGCAATTTATCACTGATAAAAATGACTTGGTTCACACAATAAGTTTAGCTTCCAGTTACGTTAAAACAAAATAAATAAAATACATTTAATCACTTTTTAAAAAAACAAATATATATATATATATATATATATATATATATATATTTTTTTTTTTTTTAATTAAAAACGTAAACCTGGGCCAGGCATGGTGGCTCATGCCTGTAATCCTCCTACTTTGAAAGGTTGAGACAAGAAGATTGATGGAGTCCAGGAGTTCAAGACCAGCCTGGGCAACATAGCAAGACTTTGTCTCTACTAAAAGTAAAAAAAAAAAAAAAAAAGTAGCTAGATATAGTGGCATGTACCTGTAGTCTCAGCTACTCAGGAGGCTGAGGCAGGAAGATTGCTAGAGCCCCGGATGTGGATGCTGCAGTGATCATCCCACTGCACTCCAGCCTGGGTGATAAAGCAAGACCTTGTCTTTAATTATTTTTTTAAATAAAAAAAATAAGTGCACAGGTACATTTGGTTGCTTTCTCATTAAGCTTTAAAGTTTCTTTCTTTGCATATTCACCTTCATACTTAAGTTAGAGAAAAATAATTTTGGGGTGATGTTTCTCCCCAGAACATTGCGTGTACCAGTTCTTCCTTTGCATCTAGGTTTTCTCACACAGCAATCAGTGATTTCATTTACTGCATTTCTCGCAGCCTTTGGTCCAACCAGTCACTTGAGTCTGAACTCAGCTAGTGTTCAGTGTCAGGCCATGAAACAGAGAGTGATAAGGACCTGGAGTAAAAGCTGGGCTGAGATTACCAGAAGGGGAGGGCAGAGCAGGGGCATGGTCCTGACACAGGCTGCAGTCAGTGGCTGTGACATAAGACCTGTGATTTGACCACAGGTCAAAGGCAAGGTCACAATCTACGCTGGAAGATTTGGACTAAGGTCCAGAGAGCTGAGTTGCTCTGGATGGCACAGGACAGAATGGAAAGCAGGCATACAGGTATAGGTTGGACATTCAAGCTAACCTAAATCTAGCTTCCAGAAAAGACAGGTTCATATATGTGGATTCCAGGACATAACTAAGGTATGCCTCCTCAGTTTTAAAACTGTGCTCACAAAACTTGTTTTTTCTCTTTATATCAAACACAAAAGGTGTCCTGGAGAGCTCTTCATAAGGACAATGAGATTGTTCCTGCCTCCTCACTACCACACACTCCCTTCAATCAGAAGCTTGTCAGCTACCTTGAAAGATCTCTCGTCTCTGTTGTCTCGGTGACTTCCACTGGTGACTCCAGCTTGAATCTGCTCTCAGTCATGTAATAGTTGTCCTTGTTCTATAAGCTATTTGCTTTCCTTTACTTCGTATATGTGTGAGGAAACATATTTTTTAAAGAGCTCTAAAAACAGATCATCCAACAAGATTTTGTCTTAGCACTTTTTCTGGAAGCAAGAATGGATGTCTCCGCTAAAAGTGGTACTCTGGAAAAACTGAATCTCCTTTCATTCAACTTTGCTTTCAAAGAAAGCTGTCACCTTTGCCTCTCTCTAGATACATTTTTCCTTATATTAAAAAAAGAAAAGAAAAGAAAAGAAAAAGAAAACTGGACCAGGCACAGTAGCTCCTGCCTATAATCCCAGCACTTTGGGAAGCCAGGGTGGGTGGATCACTTGAGGTCAGGAGTTCGAGACCAGCCTGGCCAACATGGTGAAACCCAGTCCCTACTGAAAATGCAAAAAAAATAAAAATAATTAGTCGGCATGGGCCTGTAATCCCAGCTACTCTGGGAGGATCTCTTGAATCTGGGAGGCAGAGGTTGCAGTGAGCTGAGATCCACGTCACAGCACTCCGGCCTGGAAAACAAGCTGGAGTTTTTTCTTTTCACGAAAAAAAGGGGGAAAAAAGTATGTATTACTTTTCTCTTCCTCTCAGGATAGTCATTAGAATCTACGTAGTGAGAAGACATTGAGTAGAACAAAAATCCATGTATTTATTTACAAGGTATTTATATTACTATTTTTCCTTTATCCAGTAGCAGCCCTCTCTGTATACAAGGAAATGTACTTTTCGTAACAATAAGAAATAACCTAAATGTCCACTGATTGAAGAATGGCTAAATAAACAATGGCAATCCATAAAAACAGAACGTTGCAAAGCAAAAACAAAAACAAAAAAAAACAACCAAAAAAAACCATATATATATATACATACTCTTTGGAATATGGCCAAATTCCAAGATAATGTGTTAAGGGGAAAAAGTAAAACTGAACATTGTAAAGCAAAAAGAAAAAAAAAATTTACTCTTTGTGTAGTAATAGGGCCAAATTCCAAGATAATGTATATAGAGGGAAAAGTAAGGGACAAAAAAAGCATACACAGTATGTATTATTTGTATTTTTTTCAAAAGAGCAAAATAATACATGCAGTTATACCCATGTATAAGTATCAAATATATTTTTAAATGTATGAAATACATTGAGAACTTTGGTTTTCTCTGGGTCAGAAAATAGGAGAAAACTTTTTATTTTGTATACTTTTATGCCTTTGAATTTGAAGGTACATGAACATAGTACCCGTTCAACAAAATTAAGATCATAAATAAAAATATCCCTGGGTGATTTTTCACCATGTGTGAGAAATTCAAGATGCAAATGCTACCCAAGTGATCTGAGCTGCAAGACTACAGCTTCAGGTTAGTTACTAGTGTGGCACAAGATTAATGGCCCCTGTTCTTCTTGCTTTCACTTTTCTCCTGCTGAGCCAGATATTTCTCCTCAGATTTTTGACCACTGGAAAGCACACAGTGCCATTTGTTTCTGGCTCAAAGCAGCCTGTACTCTCCCCTCTGGGGCTTGGGACCCTCGGCAGTATTCTTCCGAGGCCTAAGCTCTGGTTTAAGCAGTTACTTGAACCTGAACTCAACTAGTGTTCAGTCTCAGGCCATGGAACAGGCTGGGATAAGAGGGTCCTGGATTAGAAGCTAGCCTGAGTTTGTGACCAGTCTGCCCAGCATGGCAAAACCCCATCTCTACTAAAAATACAAAAATTGGCCAGGCATGGTGGTACACACCTAGAGTCCAAGCTACTTGGAGGCTGAGGCATGAGAATTGCTTGAACCTGGGAGGCGGAGGTTGAAGTGGGCCAAGATCATGCCACTGCACTGCAGCCTGGGTGGCAGAGTGAGACTATGTCTCAGGAAAAAAAAAAAAAAAAAAAAAAAATGGAACTGGGGGCTGAGCTGGCAGGAAGTGTACGGGCCAAGCACATGCATGCATCCTGACACAGGCAGCAGTCAGTAACTGTGATAGAAGACCAACCACAGGTGAACGGTAAGGTCACAGTCTAGATTGGAAGACTGGGGCTAAGGTCCAGAGAGCTGAGTTGCTCCAGATGGCACAGAACAAAATGGAAACCAGGCACAAAGGTACAGGTTGCACATTCAAGCTAACCTAAATCTAGCTTCCAGAAAAGACAGGTTCATACATGTGTATTCCCGGATGTAACTGAGGGATGCCCCCTCACATGGTTTTAAGTACTTTTCCTACTGAGAACATGGAGAGAGGGAAGCAGGATTCTGCAAGGCCAAACGTGATTCTCTCCCCTCCCATGCTCAGTGCTGTCTAGTCCCAATTTTATACCCTAAGAAGCCATGGATCACTGAATTCAAAACATACTATTTCTCCATCCATAAACTAGGTAGAAGGAGGGTTGGGTTGAATTCTTTTGGTGCAGACCTGATGTTTAAGGAGACAGGTTGGTGACATTAATGGTAATGTGTAACTATGAGTTACAAAATCAATCCATAGCTAATTTCAACAACTAGAAGTTATGGTGCTTGTGACAGTGCTCAACTGCCATGGTACCATTTGTTTTTCCTTGTTCATATTATGATGAGGGGATAAAGCTGTGCTCAAATTAGCTTCATCTAGATAGTGCAGTTCAAGTCTTCCATCAGTAGCTGCATTTTAATCCTACTGAGATTAATAACAATACTAAAAATCTTTATGGTATGCCACTGAATCATCGATCTTTGCATTAGTTCAACAGCAGCCTTACAAGTAACAAGGAATAAATCCTGTGCTTGCCTCTAGGTTTTCTGCAGAGGTAGTGAAAAGCACTGGATTTTCAAGCTCACTTTGGAAGAGGCAAGTAGGAAGGAGACTGAAAGCTGATCGTAAATCAGTAAATCAGTTGCTTTAGGCAGGACACCTGTCCTGTCAGTCTCAGCTACATCCAAATGGAAAAATGGGTGATCTAGGATTACCCTCAGTCAATGCCAATGGCCAAGGCACTAAAAGGTCACATCTAATATGGCTGGCATTTCTCTCCCCACTGGGCTGTTTTTTGAGTGGATGTCATATTCATCTCATACACACGGCATGTCCATCATGCTAGAGCAGTGCTGTCAATATTGGATCTAATAAAAGACACCCCATTTTTCTTTCCTGCAAACTTCATTATACCAAGCTGCTGCTACAAGATGATTCCTTTTCTTCTTGCCACTCCAACATTAGATTTTAGGAATGTGACTCTTTAAGCAAAGTTGTATTTGCCACCTCAGATTTTAAAGTTAAAATCAGTCTTTTAAGAACATTATATTAACCAAAATAAACGACACAGTGAGTGCTATACCCAGAAGTGGCTGCATAAAGCCACTACATAAACAGTCAATGCTCCATTGGAAGAAGCCACTGGCCTTTACTAATAATATCATGTTCACCAGCAAACAATTTGGCACTCTGTGTAGTATCAGAAGTTGGGGGAGGACTAGAAATACAATCTTAGCACACAAAAATAAATGTGAATAAAAAAGTGTAGCAACAGCTGTTGCCAGCTGCAAGCAACCATGCAGTAAAATCTTGTCCAACTCTGCAGGGGACTGTATGAGGACTCCTGTAGCCTGAGACAGGAGCAACAAAGGCCGCATTGTAAGAACATCAAACGTGAACCCTGGCTAGCAAGCACCCCTAGGAACTACCAACAGGAGGAATTGAGAGCATTGCCAAGAATTCATCTTCCCCGGGTCGAATCACTGCAAAAAAACATAGCCCTATTTGTTCTAAGAGGTCCACATTCATAAGCTTCATTCTAACTGAGCTTGGTTTTTAGCCACTGAGGCCCATAAGAACTCCTTTGGACTACGTTAATCTCCATTTTAAAAGCGTTATTGCCACTAACCTGCAGAGGTGTTTTTCCTGGAGTTCTTTCTCACCAGACTGGTTCTGGCTGCCTCCTGGGTGATGATGGAAAACTGAGGCACTTGCCAACATGTCATCCCCTCGTTTTGCAACCCTCAGGCAGTTGCACAAAGTTTATGTGGAACTTTACCAACTAGTTAAAGGCAGAGTCCAGGGCAGTCTTAAAGGAATTAGGACTGCTGCAATGTCCAAGTGTTGCATATTAAGGAACTCCACCACAGGGCCAGATAAACTAGGTGGAAGGGGATGCAATTAAGAGCCTTTCATTCAACACCTTTTCACTCGGGGTTTTGAAACGCAGAGGCTTTCAAGCCACACTTGAAAACTGTTGCCTAAGCAGCCTCTCCAGAGTTTTCTGATTCCAGAAGCTAAAAGAGCCTTAAGAAATCACAGGAGAGGCCGGGAGTGGTGGCTCACACCTGTAATCCCAGCACTTTCGGAGGGCAAGACGGGTGCATTGCCGGAGTCCAGAAGTTCACGACCAATCTAGGCAACACGGTGAAACCCATCTCTACTAAAAAAATATAAAAAGTAGCCAGGCGTGGCAGTGTGTGCCTGTAGTCCCAGCTACTCCAGAGGCTGAGGCAAAAGAATTGATTGAACCTGGAAGACTGAGGTTGCAGTGAGCTGAGATCTTGCCACTGCACTCCAGCTTGGGTGACAGAGTGAGACTCAGTCTCAAAAAAAAAAAAAGAAAGAAAGAAAGAAAGAAAGAAATCACAGGAGAAGCTGCCCTGCACTCTTTCTGTGGGGGTCAGGAGTCACTGTGGATAGAAGAGTAACACTGTAGCAGAGATCTTTAAGAGGACTTAAAATTCTTCACTTACTTAGAGCTAAACCCATCTTAGAAATCTGCTTATTTTATATGTTTAGGTAACTCTTACTTGTCTGGAGCAACTTGAAAAAAAATTTAGAAAGAAAAATAAGAAATTTAGAATAAGACATGGCCTTGACCAGCTAAATTAATTGCTCGAGTAATCTTTTGCATACAGGAGACAGATCAGGAAGGACTTTCTTTCAAACCTGGCTATTTTGCCTTTAGCTAAGAGGACAGAATTCTTTTCTGAAATTTTGTTGTGGGGACCCTAATAAATAATTTTGCTTTCTTCTCTTTCCCACCTCTCTAGAAATAGAATGGAGGAGGACCTATTTTGTTTCATCCTGTGGGCTGATCCTTTACATCTAGGATTGGAAGAAATAAAGTAGATTTTTGTGGAAAGGTAGAATTTGCATTCACCAGCTAAACTGGAATCAGGAAGCATCAATCACGTGTGGCTTGGTCTCTCCACAGAAATGTAGGAATGGTAGGTTCTGAAAGAGCCTCAGTAGGGATGCATGTGATAGTTTCCAGGGCTGGGCAGGCTGGCTGTGGAGATGCAAAAACCAAAGCATGCATTCACTCCAGAGACGATGGTGGTCCACACCCATCACTAGCGCCCATGGACAAAATCAAACCAAAGTTAAGGGTCTGTTTTAGGGAAACTACAACGGCTGTTTTGAGGTAGCAGCTTCCTGTATGACCAAACTCTTTGGTGATAACAACGTTAAAAAGTAACGATAAAAAGGTATTGTTAGTTTGGTTTTATACTTTATCATAGTGGGAAGAATTCTTGACCCAGAGTTTAAAGACTCGACATTCCACTTTAACACTTTCATCTGACTTTGGACACTTGGCTTAACTTTCACATCTGTGAAAGCCTCTTTCTTTCTTTTGAAATGGTAATGCTGATATTTATTTTTCTCAGCCTATGAACTCCTTAAAAGTTATAAATTAAGATCATTTGAGTAAAAAAAAAAAAGTGCAGGAGTCAAATGGTCTCATTCTATTGGGCTATTCTATAAGAAACTATTTCTATTTCTTTCTTTAAAAGTACCTGTTGTGTCCTTAATGTAGAGGCTAAAAACAAAGATTTTTTAAAAATCAGAAAGTACCCATAATCATTCCATTTATTCTTTACCCATTTATTAGAAAAACTCAAGGGGGAATTACATCCCTTGATTTCAAGGCTAATTAGCTAATGTACATCATCAAATCCTGGGAAGCTCGGACATAGCCTTGTGTCCTCCTTAACACCTTAACACCTGGCTACATTTAAGTTTCAACCGTAACCCACACCATTTTCTATTAGTAGTAGTATACTCAGTAAAAAATAAAAGCCATCGCTTACTGTGCATCCGCTTTGTGCATTTATCGCTAATCTTCATTTAGAAAATATTTTTAGGTACTTTATACTTATTAACCCAGGTTTATCATAAACAAACAGCATTACTCAAAGAAATTGTGTTAGGTTAAAAAATTTTACAGTTAATGCTAATTCTTAAAAATAACTGTGAAGCAAAAGAGTCTGGAGACTAAAGGAGTGTTGATCCTCATTATATGCCTTTGTTTGCCTTTTTAAGATCAGTAAAGAGGACTTCTGTAATGTACTTTTTCTGTGAACTCTGCCCTTAAGTGCTGAGTCATTCTGCAAATCACTAGTTCAAATAGTGCTCTTGCCACTTTTCTTTGATAGATCTACTAAGACAAAGATCAGATAAGAGTAAATTAAAATGACAACCTTCTGCATGCAATAATTGGTATTTCCAGTACTATAAGGCATTTAGTTATTGTACCTGTCTTTATTTAATCATGGCTCTGACTTAAGCATTCGATTTAAAGACTACTGCACAGCCAGTCACCACCCTGTGTTTTGCATACTGACTCAATAGTAAAAAAGGCATCACAAAAACTGAATGAAAAAAAGAATTTCTTTGCTGGAGTTAGATACTAGTAAAAGCATTAAAATTTTAAGAAATCTATGAAGGGAAATCTAATTTAGAAAAACAGAGAGTAGTTTTTGAAGTGGCTGCTGAAGTAAATATTAACTCAATATTCTTCCTGAAGGTGACAGCATGTCAAGAAAACAGTATTTAAGATCTTTAAAAATATTTGTAAAAGTCTGCAAATACGTTTTTAAAATATTACCTGGAAATGTTTGTTAAAAACATAAATTCCCAGGTCTTGTAAACAGAGATTTTGATTCAGTAGTGTTATAATTATATATCACTTCAGCATAAATAACATTTGTTCATATACTCTAATGTCTAATAGGAATGCTTGATAGTGTCCTATTCAGGACCTGCCCTCTTCAGAGGTAGCTACATTTAATTACAAATGTATTTTAGAAATCTAGTCTTTGATAAAAGGATTTGAGAGCTAACAAAGCTGATTTCTGGAGTGAGAAGACATTTTTTTAAATCTTAAAATGATTTTAGGTAGCTAGAACCCTCAAACAGGATGTTACAACAAGGTGACTAATATAACTGACCTTCACCTTTCTTAATATTTTACACTTGAGAACTTACCTCTTTTCACATTTACATGTAGGATTTAGTTTAATCTACAGCAAACAGGTATCTATTAAGCAAGTGTTTTAATTTCAGGCCACATCAAATCATTTGAACTATTTTGTTTTATATCATCATCTATTTACCTGAAAGTTAAAATCAAACTTTTTTTTTTTTGAGGCTTAAGTTGATCATTTATATTTGCGCAGAATTTTATGAGTTATTATTTATTTAGACAGAGTTGTGCTCTTGTTGCCAAGGCTGGAGTGCAGCAGCGCAATCTCAGCTCACAGCAATCTCTGCCTCCCGGGTTCAAGCGATTCTCCTGCCTCAGCCTCCTGAGTAGCTGAGATTACAGGCACCCACCACCATGCCCAGCTAATTTTGGTATTTTTAGTAGAGACAGGTTTCACCATGTTAGCCAGGCTGGTCTCAAACTCCTAACCTCAGGTGATCACCTGCCTTGGTCTCACAGAGTGCTGGGATTACAGGCATGAGCCACTGCACCCAGCAGAATTTTATTATTCAAAAACATTAATACATGTTATTTTCTTTTTAGGTGAAAAATGTTGCTTAATCGTGTCAATTATCTGTTCTATAAGGACTCATTAATTCCCTGAACACTTAGTTACAAGATACAATACAAAGATAAGATACAAATAATGTTTTCTCAATTTTAAAAATAAATATGGAGATAATACTATTAACCTACCCAAGTTATCAATTCATGCAGTAGAAGACATTCCCTAACCATTAGCATAAAAGTTTACAAGACATTCTCTGAATAGACAGTGTCTTTCTAACCAGTAATTTCAATAAGCATGACAGTCAACGAGATAAACTTAAAATTTAATATTTTCAAAAGCATGAAATTGTAAGACATTGTGAATGTCTCTATGCTGTGTATTAAAAGAACTACATATGCAGAGTTGACTTGGTTGTTAATAAGAAACATTCATTAGCAGATTTAACAACTGCATTAAAAATAAATTGTTCCAAGACAGGAAATAAAAGGTTGAAACTTTTCTTAAGTTACAGCAATAAAAGCCATAAGAGTTATGGATTTTGAAATTTATATGTCAAATGTTCAAACTATATTTGAAGAGTTAGATTTTTACAATTACAAAGTGTCAAAAAACTTGACACTTAGAAAGATCAGTGTTCTCATTCTCCCAGTAACGACTGACAGACACAGACGGGTCACTTCATTCCTCCCATTAATAGAACCGAGAGAGGAAAGGCTTTTTCCTTAATCCAAAAACAAGCATGAGTCTACCTATAGCAAAGCTCATTCACATGCCCGAATATCAATGTACCACACAACCTGAGTTCACATCAGTGCATTTGGTAAGTATAGTCCCTGCTAAACATTCTGCTCTTTTCCATCTTTAAAAATATACAATAGTTGAAATTTAAAATGGCCATTTCATTATTCTCCCTACAAGTGTCTATTGAGCACTACTTTTTTCCAGGCATGTTATAGGTGAAGAGAACATGGTGGTGAAAAACTTGATCAAGGTCTTATCATATCATAGAGATGCCATTTTAGAGATGGTTATAGACATTGAGCAAGTAAACAAATAAATTAATTTCATAATACAAGCAAAATAATTTCAAGATGCAACAAATGCTATGAAAGAAATAAGATAGAATAATGTAATGGAGTGACTGGGAAAAGGAGGATATGTGAATTTGGAGTTCAGGAAAGTCATATCTAAGCAAGAGATATCTGAGACTATGCAAAGGTCTGTGAACAGAGCAATCCAGACAGCAGGACAGCAAGCACAAAGATGCTAAAATGGGAAGAAGCTCAGTCTGGATGGAGACAAATACAGACGCTGGAAGGAATAAAATTACCAACACATCTTTGTTACAAGTGATGAGAAGTTACAAGTGTTACAACTGAGAGGAAATGATAGCTGTGAAATCCGGATAACCCATCCTGCCATTTAAGTTGATAAATCAGAATTTCTAGTTGTCTCAATGCAGAAATGTCCAAGCTAATATCACCATTTTCCATGACCCGCTTCTCCACTGGAAATAAGATTTATCTTGCCACCCCAAGTGATACCATTTCTGGAGGGGCAGGGAATTTAGGAAGCAATGTGAGAGTCATGCCAAATTTAATAGTCAAAATGACACATTTTCACAATATGTATTTTCTCATTTTAGGCAATATATGAATCCCAGGAAAGCCCGTTATTGTTGTGGATAATAAGCATTGTAGAACAGCTATGGCTTTTTGGAATTTGGTACTGCCAAGTTGTGAATTTTTCCTTTCAGTGGCATTTAGCAGATCTCATCCATAACTAGGCACGGATGGCACTCTTCTTTACTTTCTGCTCCTTTTATGCCAGAGAGTTCTTTTCTTTCTTTTTTTTGAGATGGAGTTTCGCTCTTGTTACCCAGGCTGGAGTGCAATGGTGCGATCTCGGCTCACTGCAACCTCCGCCTCCTGGGTTCAGGCAATTCTCCTGTTTCAGCCTCCTGAGTAGCTGGGACTACAGGCACGCGCCACCATGCCCAGCTAATTTTTTGTATTTTTAGTAGAGACGGGGTTTCACCATGTTGACCAGGATGGTCTCGATCTCTTGACCTCGTGATCCACCCGCCTCAGCCTCCCAAAGTGCTGGGATTACAGGCTTGAGCCACCACGTCTGGCCACCAGAGAGTTATTTTCTAAGTACAAATTCAAATTAGAAACTCACCAGAATTTATTTGCTTCCAGAAGAGTTCATGTCTTTAATTTTAAAATATTAAAATTAAAATTAGAGGAAAATCTCAAAGGAAAAAGAACAAAAGTTAAAATAAGAAATACTAAGGCTCTTAAATATGATTTAAAACTGACTTAAAGATATACTTAAGACACTGAAAAAATGCTTTCTTGAAAGACATTTTAGGGTACTAAAATCTTTCAGTGAAATTAATTGGTGTTACTCAATCTATTATATATATATGTATTTTGAGATGTAGTCTCACTCTGTTACCCAGGCTAGAGAGCAGTAGCCCGATCTTGGCTCACTGCAGCTCTGCCTCCTGTGTTCAAGTGATTTTCCTGCCTTAGCCTCCCAAGTAGCTAGGATTGCAGGAGTACACCACCATGCCTGGCTAATTTTTTTTTATTTTTTTTATTTTTTTTATTTTTAGTAGAGACAGAGAGTTTTGCCAAGTTGGCCAGGCTGGTCTCGATCTCCTGATCTCAGGTGAACCAGTCACCTTGGCCTGCCAAAGTGCTGGGATTAGAGGTGTGAGGCACTGCGCCCAGTCCTATTATATAAATCTGAAGTAAATGTTTATCTACAGACAACCTTATAAATACAGTATAATAGAAAAGAGGACGCACTCATGGGCTCTGGAGGTAGCCCGGAATGAATTCAAATTCTGGTTCTTCTTGGATTTTCTGAGCCTCAGTTATACTTTTTCTTGTAAAGTGTAGATTCTAACCTAACCTCTAGGTCAGCTGTGAGATCTGAATTAGATAGTTATTTTAAAGAACCTAACAGACGGAAATCATTCAATAAACTGTGACTTTTTCCCACCTATACTGACACCCCCTAGCGTGGATACAGTGTGAAATAATTCTCCTTAACACTAATAATAAATTGTATAGCACTTCTGATACTTGTTAATAATTAAGCAATTCTCTATAAAAAATTATTTCTGAACTTTTGCATTACCTTTCTTAAAAAGTAGATTTTTCATTAGCCTAGTTGCTCATGAATCAATTTCAAGTACATATAAATTATCAGAAAAATCAAAAAGCCTTCAACATGTGCTGACACATTTGACGGCCTTAGAAAATAAACTTTTAGTTTAGAAGAGAAGAGGCTGAGTAGATTGAACTTTTTCTTGGTAGGCAAAAGTAGCTCAAAGATCATTCCCAGAAAAGTATACTGGGAGGAGGCTGTTGGTGAAAGTGAAGTGAATACAAAGTTAAACATCTTGGATTTAGCATAGACATTCAGCTGAGAGAAGGAAAGTTTGTAAGCAGAAAAAGAAGGATAAAAGTAAATGGTATAAAGGGTGTTTGCACTTATAAAGCCTCATTAAACTTTATATCCTTTATATAATTTTCTGCCTGAGGCAGTACACTAACCCACCCTGGGTACATAATAAAATAAATGGTGATAATAGTTAGGCACCAGATTTACTCTACACCTAAACCTTTAAATGAATTACCGTTCCATATGAATGTTAAAATATTCATGTGATGAATCATCACATAATCATGTAATGAAAGGGGGTTGCTGTTTATCAAATTTGTTGATTAACAGAGTAGTTCAATTTAAAGTTACTTTTTATAAAGCATACAATATTAGGAGGCAAATTATCTGGCAAAGGGTAGCCTGCTCCTGTCACTCTATATGCTTCTGGAGTGAAGTAAGCCCAAGGATGAAGCCTGACTCAGTCATCTTGAGCCAGACCAAGCCACATCACCTAATCAAATCCTCCAGAAAATAGAATCAATTAGAGGTCAGTGGACAATTGTTGACAGTGGAAGGTGAAGAAAATATATTAGCTTTGGAATTAGACAGATCTAGGTTTAAACCCTAGGCTTATGGGATATAAGCAGCCACATGCAAGCTTTGTAACCCTGAGGAGGTGTCTCCACCACAGTAAGCCTCAATTTTTTTTAATGTAAAACACTTTTATTTTTTTCCCAGAAACAGGGCATCACTATGTTGCCAAGGCTGGTTTGGAATTCCTGGGCTCAAGAGATCCTTCTGCATCAGCCTAAAACACAGATTTTAATACCCAATTTTGTTATAATAAGAATTAAATAAGTTAATACACGTAAAGTTTTTAGCACGGCAGTTGATTCCTATGGGCCTTAAACAAACAGTACTTCGAAAAAAAGAGTTCCCTTTAAACAACATTTTCTTATGCCTACTAAAGCCATAGAATGGGAGCTTGGGCCTCTTCCCACTCTGTGGATGTTCACGACCACAACCCACTCTGCGTATGAGGCAATGCACCATCATTAACTGCAAAGGAGCAAACAGTGTGTCTCCAGTCAGCCTTAGTGAAAATTGCTCCCGATCCCTCTCTTTTTTCAGGGGTTGCAGCAGCTCAGACAAATCCTCCAGTGTGAAAGGAGGAATGACTATTATGGCATGAAAAAAGCATCACTATCAAAGCTTACGTTTCTGCTTATCTTTTCTTTGAGCATGTTTAGAGCCTTGAACATGTAGAACTGGCCAGAGTCTGGCACATCCTAATCAGTTTTCTTTGCCTTCCTGAAAAGTCCTGTGTACCTTCTCATCACTCAGTGGGCATCAGTTCTCATCTTGGTCCAGGCTTAACTTGCACTTAAGAGTATTGTGAGCATAGAAGGAGATTTAGTGTGGCATTTGGTGGAGGTATAGTGAAGAAGGCAACTGGATTAGGAGGCTGAAGTCTTGGGTTCTTGCTAGTTATGGCAAAGTACCTCAACATATCTCATAATTCTTATTACATAGGATTTGTGTGCATGTGTGATGCTGAAATAAAATAATAAAGAAGGAGTTTATAAATTGTATAGAACTATTACAAAAGAAGGCTTTTATTCTAGTAGACCTATTTGATATATAAAAGAATTAAGCTATATTTAACTTTAACATTAATAAAATCTTCTCCATTTGTGAATTTCAATATTGCTCCAAAATGGACTGTATTCTTACCCTGTATATCTATAGACTGTACCATTATAAATAATATTATTAAATGATTAGTAATTTTATCTGATTTTAAATTAACATTATGATACTAGTTCAGATCAGTCTGGAAACACACAAATTATTCTCTTAATAAATTGCTTTCGCTTGTATTTCTTAAATACCTAACAAGAGTAGAACTGGAAATTTTAAATGTACAAAGTATTTTTTCATTTAGGAAATCTAAAGAATTACATATTATAACATTAAGCCATATCTTCTATTAACATGAGCAAAACAGGACTTGGCTTTATAAAATCTAGGATTTTATAATTCTCTTTTACAGTATAAGAAAATAAAGCAATTGTAACTAACATGGCCCTTGTAGAATTTTTTACAACACCTTTTTCTTAGATATGTGTACTTCCTGATAAGCAGAGATGATGAAATAATGGGCTATGAAGGGTAAATAAGTTTCCATAAAAATGCCCAAGCAGGGATATAAGTAAAGCATCTCCTGCACGCACATTTGCAGTTAGTGATTCCAGGTATTATTTCTGTTTTCAGAAAGAAAACTCAGTAGAAGATAATGGCAAGTACAGACTGGGGATATGATGGCAAAAATGGTAAGAGTTCTTCTGTTTATATGATATAATATAAATATTGTATCAAATTAAATGATAGCTTATTCTTATTTCCAACAGAAGATATATTAAGCATTTAAAATAACTGTACAGCCATAGTTTAATTGTTTGAAGTACCTGCTTTAAATAATTATAATATCTTTGGATGTATTCTTAGCTTGTCTTTTGGGGCATGGCTGTTGCATATCTCAGAGATACTGCAGGTTCAGCTTCAGATTCCTATCATAAAGCAAATACTACAGGAAAGCAAGTCACATAAAATTTGGAGTTTTCCAGGGCATTTAAAAGTTACGTTTATACTATGCTGTTGTCTATTAAGTGTGCAATAGCATTATCTCTAAAAAATCTACATACCTTAATTAAAATTACTTTATTGCTAAAATATGCTAGTGATCATTTGAGCCTTCAGCAAGTATTAATCTTTATGATGGTGGAGGATCTTGACTCAATGTGGATGACTGCTGATTGATTAAGGTGGTGGTTGCTGAAGTCATCCATGACTTTGGAATCAACTTCTTCCAAACTCCTGTTAATGTTGATAACTTGACCTTCTCCCATGAATTACGAACCTTTATGCAGAATGGTGAGTTATTTCCAGACAACTTCAATTTCCTTTACCCAGACCCATCATAAAGAATTATTACTTATGGGAACTATGGCCTTACAAAATAATGTATTAAGTAAGATTTGAAAGTTGAAATAACTCCTTGATCCATGGACTGAAGAATAGATGCTGTGTTAGAAGGCATGAACCTAACATTAATCTTTTTGTACATTTCCATCAGCGCTCCTGGGTGACCATGTGCATTGTCAATGAGCAGTAATATTTTGAAATAAATTTTTTTTTAAACTGAGGAGTAGAGCTCAACAGTGAGCTTCAAAATATTCAGTAAACCAGGCTGTAAACAGATGTGCTGTCATCCAGGCTTTGTTGTTCCTTTCATAGAGCACAGATAGAGTAGTGTAAGTATAATTCTTAAGGGTCCTAGGATTTTCAGGATGCTAAATGAGTTTTGGCTTCATATTAAAGTCAACAGTTGCACTTGACCCTAACAAAAGAGTCAGGCTGTTTTTTAAAACTTTGAAACCATGCATTGACTTCTCCTCTCTAGCTGTGAAAGTACTAGATGCTGTCTTTTTTTCCAATAGGAGGCTGTTTTGCCCACTCTGAAAATCTGTTGTTTAGTGTGGTCACCTTAATCAGTTGTCTTAGCTAGATCTTCAGTAGAACTGTCTGCAGCTTCTGCGTCAGCACTTGCCACTTCACCTTGCACTTTCATGTTATGGAGATGGCATCTTTCTTTAAATCTCATGAACCAACCTCGGCTAGCTTCCAGTTTTTCTTCTGTAGCTTCTTTGCCTCTCTCAGCCTTCACAGAATTAAAGAGAGCTACACCCTTGCTCTTACTAGGATTTGGCTTAAGGGAATGTGTTTGTTACTTTGATCTTCTATCCAGACGACTCAAACTTTCTCCATATCAGCTATATTGCTGCTCTGCTTTCTTATCATTTGTGTGTGCCCTGGTGTCGCACCTTTTATTTTATTCAAGAATTTTTATTTTGTATTCACAGCTTGGCTAACTGGCAAAAGAGTTCTAGTTTTTGGCTGGTCTCAACTTTTGACATGCCTTCCTCACTAAACTTAATCATTTCTAACTTTCGATTTAAAGTGCGAAACATGCGATTCTTAACTTTCACTGGAACACTTACAGATCATTGCAGGGTAATTAATCAGCCTAATTGTAATATTGTTGTCTCAGGGAATAGGGAGACTTATAGAGAGGGAGAAAGATGGGGAGCAGTCAGTCAGTAAAGTAGTTAAAACACACGCAACATTTACAGATGAAGTTCATCATCTTACATGGACATGGTTTATGGTACCACAACACTATCACAATAATAACATCAAAGGTCACCATGATAGATATATGAAGAATTTAAAAGTTTAAAATATTGAGAGAATTACCAAAATGTGACACAGAGATGTGAAGTAAACGCATGCTGTTGAAAATATGCCTCTAATAAGCTTGCTTGATGCGAGGTTGCTATAAATCTTCAGTTTGTAAAAATAATGCAGTATTTGCAAAGTACAATAAAGTGAAGGGCAATAAAATGACATATTCTTGTATTAGAAATCTATTTCTAATAGCAAAATAAGTATATCCTGATCCTGTAGATTATAAGTATATATCTATATTAGTGGTACTGACAAATACACTATTTTATAGTATAATATAGAAAAAAGAAAGGCCAGGTTCAGTGGGAGGCCAAGGTGTGTGGATCACTTGAGGTCAGGAATTCAAAACCAGCCTGGCTAACATGATGAAACCCCACCTCTACTAAAAATACAAGAAAATTGGCCAGGCATGATAGGATGTGCCTGTAATGCCAGCTACTCAGGAATTGAGGCATGAGAATTGCTTGAGCCGGGGAGGCAGACATTGCAGTGAGCCAAGAGTGCACCACTGCACCCCAGCCTGGGTGACACAGCAAGACTGTCAAAAAAAAAAAAGAGAGAGAGAAAAGAAAAGAAAAGGGACATTTTCAAAAGCAGAATTTCTATTAATCTTAACAGAATATCATTTAATACACTTAAATAAACCCCAATCTAATAAGCAAACAGGTGACTATACTCCTAAAACTTGGAATCAAGCATTTGATAAACTATTGATTTTATACATGTGTGTGTCCTGGTAGGTCCTGAACAATGGGGCAAGCTGTACCCCATTGCTAATGGAAATAACCAGTCCCCAATTGATATTAAAACCAGCGAAGCCAAACATGACTCTTCTCTGAAACCTCTTAGTGTCTCCTACAACCCAGCCACAGCCAAAGAAATTATCAATGTGGGACATTCCTTCCATGTAAATTTTGAAGACAACGATAACCAATCAGGTGAGCTGAAAGACCCTTCTGATATTCTTTTCCTTAAAGTCTACTGGGGAAAAATTTTTAAGTAGTGCTTAACAAACATGACACCCATCCTAAGTCTTTTGAGCTTGTTTGTACCATTGCTATAGTCTACTGAGGCATCTTGGACTTCTGAAAAATGCCCAGGTGATAAAGACAATTTTTGGAACTCCCAGCTCTGTATTTTCAGTCTTTCCTTTCAACGTCACCATCACATCTCTTCTTGCCATTCTAGTATCCGCATGGTTAGTTTACTCTCCCTGAATAAACAGTATTTATCCAGAAAGGTCCAGTAAAACAGTCATTATAAATATGACAAATATTTTTAATTGGGATGAGGATGAATGAGCACAGTAGAAAAGAGAAACAAATGCCGGCTGCGGTGGCTCATGCCTGTAATCCCAGCACTTTAGGAGGCCGAGGAGGATGGATTGCTTGAGGCAGGAGTTCAAGACCAGCCTGGTTAACATGGTGAAACCCCATCTCTACTAAAAACACACAAAAATTATCTGGGCATTGTGGTGTGTGCCTTTAATCACAGCTACTCAGGAGGCTGAGGTAGAAGAATTGCTTCAACCCAGGAGTTGTAAGTTGCAGTGAGCTGAGATCATGCCACTGAGCTCCAGCCTGGGCAACACAGCAAGGCTCCATCTCAAAAAAGAAAAAAGGGAAACAAAGCAGTGACTGGATTATCCTAATATTCCAGAATCTGGGACAAATTTTGCTACAGAATTAGCTTTTCATGAAGGTTTATTGAATACTTTATTAAATGACAACTCCATAAAACAGTTCTACTGATTTAAAATGCTAAACTTGTTTATGAGTTTCTGAGGCCTAAATTTCAGGCACTTGGGGCTATATCCATTATTAATATTAGATTAGGTCTGGTATTATGTGAATTTAACTAATATTATCACTAGATCGGTTCTCCAGACAAAGTTTTCAAAGTGGCCCACTGCTCTACTGCTACTCTCTCTTGGTCCCTGGCCAGGGATTCTCATCAAAGCTGTCAAGATACACTGTTGTTTGTGTCTTCATCAATAGAGTAGGTGAAGAATGGCTATTACTCAAAATAAACTACTAAAGATTTTTGATGCACACTGTCTTTGTTGAAAGAATGAAGGAATAAACTTGCAAATTAAAGGAGACCATAATGATATAATTCACCCGCCTTGCAATATGGCTTCTAGGAGTTAGAAATAGGTAAAATTGCAGCTTATGTGCTGGGAAATGTATATAAGTCATGGAATAGCTCATCAATGCCATAGTCAGGGGTGCACCATACATATGACTGTCATCCTCATGGATGCAGGAGGGGAACCAAGATGAAAGGTACTAATGTTCTAATGTTTGTTTTCACTTCTACTCAACACAGTTTCGTATTGGTTTCTCTTAAATGCAAAGATAAGCTAGAGCTTGTAGAGCATAAGGCTAACAATAGGTTCCCTTTATTTTTCCAGTGCTGAAAGGTGGTCCTCTCCCCGACAGCTATAGGCTCCACCAGTTCCATTTTCACTGGGGCAGTAAAAACGAGTATGGTTCAGAACACACAGTGGATGGAGTCAAATATTCTGGTGAGGTAATGTAATTTAGTAAGTGAGAGATAATTACCCTGAAAGGAAGGAAGAGTTGAAGAGAGGAAGGAAGGGAGGGAGAGAGGGAAATAGGAAGAAGAGGGATTAAGTAAGTGATATGGATAGAATTGTTTTGGTTTATGGTGGTTACTTTATATTGGATAATTAGAAAAGAATTATTTAAGGAGTGGCATTTGAGTTCAACCCTAATTCAAGACGAAAGTCTGCCATTGGGAGATCATGGTGAAGGAAATCCCAGAGAAAATTAAAAGCTAATGCAAAGGCTCAAAGTTGTGAACATATGGAGAGGTATAATCCATAAGATGTGAATGTTGATCAGTCAGGAAAGTAAGAAATGAATGACAATTATTGTACTTATTGATTGAGCAATTTAAAAAACCTTATCCTAAGAAGGTAAAATTAAGAAGGTTTGGCAAGAAGGAAATCTAGACTTCTATTTTGACCATATTAAGTCTGAGACATCCATGTAGAGATATCAAGAACACATATATGCATACTTGGATGTACAAATCCAGAGTTCACGGAGACATTAGACTGAAGATATTTGTTAGAGAGGTGTCTAGAAAGGACACTAATGTGCCTGAATCTATTCTTGGCCAAGACTGCCAGGTACTCCAGGAACCCTTTCTCATAAAGTTACTATAAAATACTTCATGTGAGAGAAAATTACTTCAATTTTTTCCCCCAAAATCTAGTTAGTCATATTTTCTGATCTTTTTATAACAAAGAGAGGTACTTTTAAAGGACATTAAATAAAAATATTGTAGGAAAAGAAATTTTGCTTACCAGTTTCAGGTTTTGCAGTCTCTGCTTGGCACACAGATAACCCTTCTAAGAGTGAGAACATAACTCTTCTAGCCCATTGGAGAAAGGTTCACCTAAGTTTTATCTCTCTAAGCCAAGATACATCATCACATGGTAACAGGTTAACTCATAATTTATCTTTTGTCTTCACACTGGTATAAATAATTAATTAACTATAATATCATTTTTAGCTTCACATAGTTCACTGGAATTCTGCAAAGTACTCCAGCATTGCTGAAGCTATCTCAAAGGCTGATGGTTTGGCAATTATTGGTGTTTTGTTGAAGGTGAGTTACAGATAGTTACACAGCTCTGTTTCCACTGTCTTATCAATCAGACCTCAAAACAGGAGGAATTGCCGGGCACGGTGGCTCAAGCCTGTAATCCCAGTACTTTGGGAGGCCGAGGCGGGTGGATCACAAGGTCAAGAGATCGAGACCATCCTGGTCAACATGGTGAAACCCCGTCTCTACTAAAAATACAAAAATTAGCTGGGCATGGTGGCATGTGCCTGTAATCCCAGCTACTCAGGAGGCTGAGGCAGGAGAATTGCCCGAACCCAGGAGGCGGAGGTTGCGGTGAGCCGAGATCGCACCATTGCACTCCAGCCTGGGTAACAAGAGCGAAACTCCTACTCAAAAAATAAAAATAAAAAATAAAAAAAACAGGAGGAATTAAGACAACATACATTTTAGAATTTCTTATTGGAAAGTTCCCATTCAATGACTACAGGTGAACAAATAGTGCCTAGAATTTTATTGCTTGGTTTTATCTCTGGCTTTCCCTCTTAAAGAGAGAAATGAGTTTCAGGTGGAAGTGAAACAGAAAGGTATTCACAGAGAAAAAGGAATTTCTATTTTCCAGCTCTTCCAAATTCCATTTCCTCAAAACGTCCTACCTTATAGATTCTGAAATTTATTGATTTAATATCTCACCAGTGAAGAAATATTATTAAATATTAATAAGAAAACCTGAAATCATAGATACAGAAATTTATCAATTTAATATCTCATTAGGAAAGAAATATTAAGAGATTTTTTTCTTGCAAAGAACGTTCCATTGATTTTTTTAAATGGCAAATGTTGCTCAAATTTTCTATAGAAGAATTTCTTAAAAGTTCTACAAAAAAGTTATTATTAAATTGGGTATGCCTGGGTAACTAAGTAACTCTTGAAATTATAGCATTTCTACTTAATCTTTACTGAGCATTTACAATATGCCAAATACTGTAGTAATGTTAACTAATTTAACAGATCAAAAGTAAGAGATTGTTTCTGTCTCGCAGTTTTGCTAAATTTCTACATTTTGCCCTGCATAACTTTGAACATATTGCTAATAATTAAGCTTAAATCAAGCTTTTTGTTTGCTACTTTATCTGTAGGTACATATTATAAACCATTTATAAAGTATGAAGGTCCTCAAAGATACACAGCTTGAAAAACTTCTCCTTCTAAAGCAGAGAGAAGATACCTCACCTCTCATCAGTGGTTAATCAAAAAAAACTAAAAACTCAGCTAAGCAGTGTTCCACTGATAATAATCTTTATCTCCCACTTTTTTTTTTTAAATCTCCAGGTTGGTGAAGCAAACCCAAAGCTTCAGAAAGTACTTGATGCCCTCCCTGCAATTAAAACCAAGGTGAATACACTAAATAAGTAGTTTAAATCACAGAACAGGAATTTCTAGATCTATGGAAATTATTTAATAAAGTATTGGAACTGGCAAGTAGGAAGGCCATAGCAAAAGCTACCAACTGAAAATTAAGGTGCTACTTCAATATTGTCTGCCTCTGAGAAAGTCTCGAATGCAGGGAACTGTTTGGGTTTTTTGTTTTTAATAGTTATGGTTTATTTATTTCAGCAGGATATGGTTTGCAGGAAAACGGATTACATAGCCATTTAAATTTGCTTGAAAAACTGTATCTAACTAAATTGTGATTTTCCATTTGATAAAGATATCTCTATTTTTTTGGCAGTATGAAAATTCAAAGTAAAGGATATTCTTTTGAGATACGATTGATATACAATCTTTCATAACCATAATTTCTATTTGTCAACTCAAAGAAATTGTTTGTTTTATATACACAACCTTAGCTTTACTGTTTTAATGGTAAGTAGTTAAGCCATAAATCAGAGATTTGTCGTTTTTTGCAATGTGGAGAACTGTCATATTTTTGTGTAAAATAAATCTGATTTATGCTGATTCTAGAAAAGATTAAACTTAAATGAGTGTCTTATAAGGTACGAATGGTAAAAAAAAAATAAGCCCTCAACTCAAGAGTTATCAAACATAATATATGAAAATAAAATAGAAGAAAATAATTAGTGAAGCTAAAAGCAGAAAAGAATAAAATAAGAAAGAAAAATGATGGCTGGGTGTGGTGGCTCATACCTGTAATCCCAACACTTTGGCAGGCCAAGGCAGGCGGATTGCTTGAGGTCAGGAGTTCAAGACCAGCCTGGCCAACATGGTGCAACCCTGTCTCTGCTAAAAATACAAAATATTAGCTGAGGATGGTGGCTCATGTCTGTAGTCCTAGCTACTCAGGAGGCTGAGGCAGGAGAGTCACTTGAACCCAGGAAGCAGAGGTTACAGTGAGCCGAAATCATGCCACTGCACTCCAGCCTGGGTGACAAGTTATACTCCATCTCAAATAAATAAGAGAAATAAGTAAAGGGTAAAATTTTTATCAATAAATTGAAAAGTTGATTCTTTGAAAGAACAATGAAAAAGGTAGATTTTGGGGAAGTTGGATAAAGATAAAAAAAGCCATACATTTAAAATAAATAGGTTGTAACTAAAGATATAGAAGAAAATTTTAAGAGACAAAATTCTTTTTATAACATTATACCAGTAAATTTGAAAATTTAGATAAAATAGATAATTTCCCAAGAAAATATGAAGTAAGGGAATTGACTCAGAATGAGTTAGAATACCAAAATAGACTGAGAACCTAAAAATAAATTTAAACAATACTCAAAATGTATCTATTAAAAGACAAGACTAGGCCCAGACCATTTCACAGAAAAGGGTTACTCAACTTTTAAGGAACAAACATGCCAGTGTTAACTAAACTGCCTAGATGAAGAAACAGATAGAAAACTTCTATCAATTTAATGGAATCTGATACCAAAACTGGATATGAAATCTATAAAAACAAACAAAACAAAAAAGTAGGATAATCTTTCTTAGGAATATAGCTAAAGAAAATCCTAAAATCTATTATAACAAATCAAATTCAACAGTGTATTAAAAGAGTAGTTTCTGAACTAGTAGAGTTTAATCCCCAAAATGCAAGAGTGATTCAATATTAGAAAATCTTAATGTAATGCAGTATATTAACAAAGTAAAGATGAAGAAAACCTCATGATCAACTTGTTAGATGCTTAAAAACCATTTGATAAAAGTTAATGCCCTTTCTTTAGGAGAAAATAAAATGAAAGAAAACTGAAAACTTCTTGAATTTGATGAAGAATCTTAACCTAGAAACTTGTATCAACATTTAACTTCATAGTGAACACCTGAAGCATCTTCATTTCAATCAGGGGCAAGACCAAGGTGCTGCTGTGACCATCACAATTGAAAATTATAATAGGGGTCCTAAACAGTGCAACAAAATAATGAAAGAGTACATATTATGATAGGTATTCAAAAAGCAAAAAGGAAACTATAATTATGTGCTGATATTATCATTAACATCTACCTGAAAACTTCAAAAGAATCATCTAAAATATAGAATGCATAAAAGATTGGCATACAAATATCAGTACATTTCCTATACACATATAAATATCAGTACATTTCCTATACACCAGTACTAATCAGAAAAAATGATGTAAATAAATAGAATAAAACTAAAACATGACCAATATGTATGTCAATAAAGATCTTTGCCACTAAAATAGAATCTGGCATCATTCCCAGAGAAAAAAATAAAAGCTTTATACTAGAAATCAAATATCGTTTAAAGATACAGATTGTAAAATACTTTTTTGAAACTTGGCTTATCTGCAACCAAATGAAGAAGAATGTCATGATCAAAAACTTACATGTAGCACATTTTTCATCTTTTTTCTTCTGTTGATATTACTGTTTGTATCCACAAACACATCAGTCATGAAATACTAAATAGTACAAAAGTCAATGACTCTTAACTAAAATCTCTAAATAATGTATAACAAGATAATATAGTATGTGTGTGAGTGTGTATGTGTGTCACATATATTCATATAAGCATTTTATATGATGCTGTAATTATGTATACTTTTCTTCCAGGGCAAACGAGCCCCATTCACAAATTTTGACCCGTCTACTCTTCTTCCTTCATCCCTGGATTTCTGGACCTACTTTGGCTCTCTAACACATCCTCCTCTTTATGAGAGTGTAACCTGGATCATCTGTAAGGAGAGCATCAGTGTCAGCTCAGAGCAGGTAGAGTTTCAAAGGCGAATGAATGGGAACTGGTTATGAGTGGCAGGAATACTACTTTAATTGATAATATCAGTGAGAGAGATTATTATTTCAACTAGCTTTGTGAGTTCATTTTTCCTCCCAACTTAAAAATCTTAATTTTGAAGCATAGGCCTACTAAACTATCCAAAAAATGAATTATAATACTTTTTTCGCCTTTATGAGAAAAAAAAATGAGATTCAGAACTCTCACTATTCTTTCCTCCTTAATAAGGAAAAGTCCAACCTTCTTAAATATCTTCTTAAGCATTTCACAAATAAAGGAAAAACTGTGACTAGACATTTCAATAAGACTTTGAGGAATTGTGGCTCTCAGTTGGCATACCTTGATAGTTGGCAAAATATTTGTGTTATTTTTGTGGAGCTTAAACTTTTAAATATTCAACAAAATATCTCATTAACTGTTGTTTATGTGGTGATTACAGTAAGTATCATTGATTGGTCAATACGTTTATTAGGTGCCTTACATATGTTTTGTTAGCTAAATTTCATAACAAACTTACAGGACAAGCATAGTAGCCTGTTGCTAACTGACATTTATTGAGCACATGCTATATGTCAAGCACCATTCTAAGGGCTTTGTGTGTATTAACCCAACTAATCTTCACAACAACACAATGCAGTAAGTAATATACAGAAACTAAGGTACCAAGCTAATAAGTAACTCACCCAACATAGTTGGTACAAAAGTTGATACTTTAACCCAGTCATTAACAATTTAAACAAAATGATTGGTTCAAAGGAATGAATGTAAAGGATTTGGGTCTTTCTGTCTTCCTATTAGTGATATAATAACAATTTCTAACTCAGTTTTCTAAATATCAGAGAATTAGTATACTCTAAAGAAAATACTTCATCTAACTTTAAAACTTTTGATTTTTAAAATATTTTATCCTTCCAGCTGGCACAATTCCGCAGTCTTCTATCAAATGTTGAAGGAGATAACCCTGTCCCCATTCAGCACAACAACCGCCCAACCCAACCTGTGAAGGGCAGAACAGTGACAGCCTCATTTTGATGAGTCAGAGAAAAAACTTGTCCTTCCTCAAGAACACAGCCCTGCTTCTAACATAATCCAGGAAAATAATAATTTTTGAAGAAATAAATATATTTCCATATTAGCAAGACAGCATGCCTTCAAATCAATCTATAAAACTAAAAAACTTAAATTTTAGTTCCTACTGCTTAATTCAAATAATAATCAGTAAGCAAGAAAATAGTAATCTGTGAGGATAAGCTTGTGCTTAAATTTAAGTTTAGTTTGTGGAATTCTTTAAAATTACAACTAAGTGATTTGTATGTCTATTTTTTTTCAGTTGATTTGAACCAATAAAATAATTTTATCTCTTTCTTCCTATTGTGCATTCAGTTTCTAAAACCATTAAGTTTCTACTCCATTTACATTTTAAAATCTTAAATATTTCACTTGCAAGAATATTTTCCTCAAATGTAACAACCTAAGGGCAGCTGGAGATGAAATATTAAGAAATTCATTTCCTTATTCCTAAAGACAAAATATAGCTGAGATGACTGGATTTAATATCGTTAAGCTGTCCCAACATTGCTACCATTTGTGTCATCTGTGAGCCAAATGATTATCTTTTATACAGGAAGATGATGCTTCTGGATATTGCTTTCACTTCTTCTTCCCACATTAGCAAGGACAATGCTTCTCTGCCATTATTACAAATAGTTAGTTTGTGTGGAGAATCTTTAGTTTAAAATTGGAAAAGAAGTCACAAGTGAATGGTTTCTAAAAATACTAAAGAAGGCTGGGTGTGGTGGCTTATGCCTGTAATCCCAGCACTTTGGGAGGCTGAGACAGGCAGATCAGGAGGTCAGGAGTTTGAGACCAGCCTGGCCAATATGGTGAAACCCCATCTCTAAGAAAAATACAAAAATTAGCAGCGTGTGGTGGCACACACCTGTAGTCTCAGCTACTTGGGAGGCGGAGGCAGAAGAATCTCTTGAACCCAGGAGGCAGATGTTTCAGTGAAATCGCACCACCGCACTCCAGCCTGAGCAACAGAGGGAGACTCTGCCTCAAAAAAAAAAAAAGCTAAAGAAGTAATTTGTGCTTAGAATCATATAGAAACATAATGCAATCCTTGAGTCAGATGTGCACTTCACCTAATGCTAGTTATTTTTATCTTTAATTTACACACAGTAATTGTACATATTTATGGAGTACAGTGTGGTGTTTTTTGTTTGTTTGTTTGTTTTTTGAGACAAGGTCTCACTCTGCCACCCAGGGTGGAATGTGAGGGTGCAATCATAGCTTACTGCAGCCTCAAACCCCTGGGCTCAAGGGATCCTCCTACCTTAGCCTCTTGGGTAGCTGGGACTGCAGATGCATGTCACCATGCAAGCCTAGTATTTTAATTTTTTTGTGGCGATGTGGTCTCTCTATCTTGCCCAGGCTAGCAGTGTGATATTTTGATTCATGTACACAACATGTAATGATCAAATCTGGGTAATTAGCATATCCATTACCTTAAATATTTATCATTTCTTTGTGTTGAGAATATTCAAAATCATCTCCTCTAGCTGTTTTAAAATATACAATAAATTATCGTTAATTATAGTCACCCTATTATGCTGTAGAACACTAGAACTTATACCTTCCATTTTTGCTAAAGCCATGACTACATCTGGAATTCTACAAATCCTGTGTCCAGTGTTTAATCTTGTGATTTAATTGAGTTATCTCCTTTGAGGTAGTAGAGATCAAAGTCCAATTGTTCATTCCTGTAAGTTTTAGCAAAATTCCTCAAAAAACATTAAGCAGATTCTTCACTGGTCTAAGGAAGGCTTTCTGCAAAGGCTGTGTCTGTTTTATACCGAAATCCCATACTAAGAGACTTCTTTTGAATAACTTGACTTGGGGCTTAGAAATTAGGTGAATCCTCTTCATTAAAATGTTATTTGCTTTTATTTTTTATCAAAATTGATTTGTTTTATAAATAAAAATAAAAATTCTAAATTTTCCCCAAATTTTGAAGTTTCCAATTCAAAAATTTATTTATTAAGACACAGTCTCTCTCTGCTGCCAGGCTGCAGTGCAGTGGCATGATCTCGGCTCACTGCGACCTCCAACTACCTGGTTTGACTGATTCTCCTGCCTCAGTCTCCTGAGTAGCTGGGATTACAGGCAAATGCCACATGCTTGGCAAATTTTTATATTTTTAGTAGAGACAGGGTTTCACCATGTTGGTCAAGATGGTGTCAATCTCCTGACCTTGCGATCCGTCCGCCTTGACCTCCCAAAGTGCTGGGATTACAGGCGTGAGCCACTGTGCCTGGCCAGAATTTACTGATTTTAAAAGATAAATACAAATACAATGGAGTCAAGTAATACATCAGCTCTACACCCATATACAACCTCTAAATATAAAATATCTTCCTTGCAAAAGAATCCGGCTGTGGATTTGCCAAATATTGAGAAAGCCTCTAACACTTATACCTGTGTTAGGATCCTATTACTCCACATGAGTCATATTGATAGAATTTAAATTACGAAGTTATCAAAGGTTCTCAAAAGGTAATACCCCTTAAAGTAGGGTATTACCTTTTCTCCCTACTGTAAGAAGTATTACCTTTTGAGAATCTTTTGAGAACCATTATGCTTTCTTTTCTTTTTCAAAAGAAAGAGAGAGATGAGCTTAAGTTGTGAAATACATTTGCAAAAGATGTTCTTTTAAAAATGTTTTCTGAAAATAAATTAAGCAATTTAGAAGTAAGTTTCACAGGAAGGATCTGAAAAACGCTTCACCTGATGGTCCATATATTTTTTAAGAAGGTTAAAATGGATGCTAGCATCTAGATATAAATCTCTAAGTCCTATTATGGAAACGGCAAAGATGTGACAAAAATCACATGATGGCCATCAAACATTATCCCTAAGGCAAATGCCAACTGAGAAGCATGTTTCCCCTTACTACCTCTGCCAGAATGTCATATATTTGGCAGAACTCATGAGATACATTATGAATTTCTCTGAAGTAGCCGATAGAAACAGCTGTTGTGGGAAGGTATGTGGACTAGGCATTAGATCATCTGAGAGTGTAACTCATATGTGTTGCTGACTCACCCTCTTCTTGTATGGCCTCATCTTTTGTCAACTTAGGTAAAGGATTTAAACATACCGCAAGGATTCTCTGGTTTTTCCATGATGTTTGGCAGCTGACCTTCTTTAGGCCACATCTATTGGGCTTCTAAGCATCTAGTATAAGCCAGCTGGTGAGGCCCAGCATCGGCTCAAGGACAGATAGTGCTTCTACTCCATGCTGTTTTCTGTCTTTTCACCTGCCCTTCAGAAAAACCCTGCTGTACACTTGTCACTACGGCACCCTTCTGCTGATTCGTGAGTCCACGTAGATCCAAATATTTTCTACATTGTTCATTTCTGTAAGGTTTAGCACAGTGACTCAAAATATATTGAATTCATCATAATAGGAATTAGGGCAAAGTAAAAAAAGAAATATCTTCATTAAATTTAATTTCCTTATGTGACTCAAAAGAGCAGATATCTACTTATTATAACTCTAGAATCTCCCTTCTCTATTTTGTGGTGCAGATTCCTACCAATATGTGATTAAAGCTATGAAACTTCTCTCCCTTACCAAAAATTTTTTACATAATCAGATACAGCCAAAATTTTGCATTGAGTCTTAGAATGTTTAGGAACTCAGCCTTTTCCTTCCCTCCCCATCACAAAGTCATTCCTGGACCTCAGGAAAAGATACCTGCTCTAAACTATTAGAAAACTTAAAAATGGACTCCAAGTCTCTCTTGGTCTTGCATCCTAATGTAATATTTATTTTTGCTTTTCTATCTCATCCTTTATAATATGTACCTAGAAAAGGAATGATGGTATATTTCTCGTATCATTCATGAATTATCAGTTTTTTCTTTCTCCTCTAAAAATATTACTTTGGGTTGATATAATGTTTCATTGTAGAATAGATATAAAAAAGATTAAAAAAAGAGAAAACCTAAACCTTAGTGAATTGTTAATTAGTGAGTAATAAATAAAAGATTATAAATGAAAATAAAAGGGGATAGAAGAGAAAATTTAAGTGAGGAAGGTATCATCAGGTAAATAAAGGGCGAAAATCATTTTAAAAGCCATCAACATTCTCTGTATCCAAGACCATGAAAGCATTATCTTCATGGTTACCTATAAACTCCAAATGTTTATTTACCCACTGATTTTCATGAGACACTGCACAGATTTTCTTATTACTCTTAATAGATTTGCCAATTTTCAATCTCAGTAGATACACAAAGAGATAGACAGACAGACATAGCTACTGTATAAATGAGTAAATAATTATGTTTACTCCAGACTGCTCTAATTCGGCAAAATAAAACTATGGATTTAGGTATTTAATCAATTACCAAATGATAGCTGATTTTATGTTCCTAGACTTAAAACTAAGGAGAAAATGAATAAAATAAAAAAATTTTTAGTAGAAATAGAACATGCTTGAAAGAAATACGGAGAAGTTATCACACGATTCTTGTATAAAATCTTGCTTTCAATAAATAAGTAACTCATAAGGAGTAAACTTAGAGTCTTAAAAATATGTGCACACTCTCACCTTGTACCAAAACAGTGAACTGGTGAACAAAGGGCTTGTGTTTGAAGACTTTAGAAGGCTCAGATCACAAGTGCACTTACTAGAGTTTGCTCACAGGGGCATCTTGGATGCTAATCCCCTAACTATGAGAAGATAGATATAGCAGTTATGTCAGAGAGGAACAGACTTTAAGTGGCTTCATTTTTTTCTCTCAAAAACTAGAGTATATGTTTCCCTAGTCATTAATATTTTAATTCAATTTACAAATAGAAGCATGTTATGCTATTTAGGTAGGTTACCTTCTATTAAGTTATTAGATGACCTACATTGCCAGCAGGAGCAAATATCCATAACAGAATCATACTGTGATAGAATAACATTTAGCTACTTAAAAAAAATAGTTAGAACCAGATCTCACCCATATATCAGTATATATCCAAGATGGGTTAAGTTTTTCAATGAAATCATTAATTTGCTAGGAAATACATAAATACTTAAATAAAATCTAGTAGGAGAACTTCATTCAAAAACACCAAAGGGAAACCCAGGAAATAGCAGAATAATTTACTGAACTGTGAAAAATTAAATATGTAGGTCAAAGGAGCAATAAAAAAATTAATGAAAAGAAAAATGACAACTAGGAATAATGTTTCAGTATAAATGGCACCCACAGGAACAATGTCCTTGCTATATAAAAAGCTTTCACAAGTTTTAACATAAAAATTGAATTTCCAAAAGAAAATGTCAAGAAGACCTAAAGAGGCAATTTAGCAAAGAAGAACTACAAATAATAAATAAATACATTTTTAAATGATCCAACTTAATAACCAAAGAAGTGCAGATTAAAATAATGTTATATTATTCTTTACATTCTTTAAAATTAGCAAAGAGTTTTAGATAATACACAGTGCTAACAATGATGCAAAGAAATAACTGTCATACATTGCCGAGAAAAGCATAAATTGATACCAGCTGTTCACTATCAATGCAAAGGGTGTATTTCAGAAAAACTCTTATTATAAAAAATCGGCCGGGCGCGGTGGCTCACGCCTGTAATCCCAGCACTTTGGGAGGCCGAGGCGGGTGGATCACGAGGTCAACAGATCGAGACCATCCTGGTCAACGTGCTGAAACCCCGTCTCTACTAGAAATGCTAAAAATTAGCTGGGCATGGTGGCGTGGGCCTGTAATCCCAGCTACTCGGGAGACTGAGGCAGGAGAATTGCCTGAACCCAGGAGGCGGAGGTTGCAGTGAGCCGAGATCACACCATTGCACTCCAGCCTGAGTAACAAGAGTGAAACTTCATCTCAAAAAAAAAAAAAAAAAAAAAAAAAAAAAGTCATAGGTTCAATGTAAGAAGAAAAGAGTTAAGTGGTGAAAATTTAAACTTACTTAAGGTTCGCTTATCCATTACTTTGGCTTCCAAGGTTATGTAAACTTTTATTAGGTTTATGATCTTTAATTTACATTTTCATCCAAGACTGTTTCAGATGCCCATGTCCAATGCCTATTTGATATTTCCATTTAGATATCACAAGAGTATCTCAAACTATTCAAAACACGGTTCATGACACGCTCTCAAAGCTGGTTCCCACCAGCCCCACTGTGCACAGAGATAATGAAGCAGGAGGAGCTGCTTGTAGCTCAGGGGCTGCTTGGCATGGTGGAAACCCACAAAACATGGCCCTAACCAATGTTACCACTGGGCTGGATGTGACCCTTTCCTTCTAATTTTCAAATATAACATTTTTCGTATCCATTGATGCTTCTCTTTTTTTTTCTATTAAGAGCAGAGTTTTCTCGGACCAAGCTTCCTATGTCAAAAGCTACCTCCTACATTTTTACTTTCCAGGAATGACGATACCTATCACATGAAGAAACAGATTTATTTTTAGTCCCAGTTCCATATTCCTAGAAAAAAGACCCCAGCTGGTTTGGATGGGACCCAGCTATGGTCCTATCAACTGTGGTCGGACACTGGATGGACATCCCATTGAATTCACTGACATTTAGGAAGATAGGCTATAGGCTGCAGGAGCAGATGCAGTTTAGGGGCCATTGAGAACCAAATGGAAACTTAAAATGGGTTACCACTTACTTGACAATGAGAGAGAGATAAAGGTTTGGGCTAGGAGTAAAGTCAGGTGAATCTAGGTAAAGTTTTTGAGAAAGACACTTCCAATGCTGAAATCCGAATTTTCCCTGAAACGTCTAATGGTAGAACCCTAGTATGTCTACTGAATATCAAAAACAGTCGTTTCCTTCCACCTACCATGTAAACCGAATAGCAAGTCACGAAATTACTTTTATCTTGGAAATACTAGAGCTAATCATAAAGCTATTTCCAGGAAAATAAATCCCTATACAAATCAGAAAATTAACTCAATTAGAAAATCAGCTCAAAAAGTAATCTAAGCTTTCTGGTGGAACACAGATTAAACAGCAGCATTTGTCACTTCCGCAGAAATGAGGAGTCCCAGAAAGCTCTGCAGCTTAAGTAACATGCAAAAGAAAAGAAATGGAAGTTTCTGGAAACATTTATTGCTTCCTTAGACAGCTAAGACTCAATGACAGATAAAGAGAGAAGTTGTACCTAGAGAAATAAATAAGTATTTTATGGGAATTCCAATTTTTGTGGACGTAGTGATTGAACCCTTAACTGCCCAATAAACTTTCTTTCAAGATAACCTTTAAAGATATGTATGTATACATAAATTATTAAAACACGCCGGGCACAGTGGCTCATCCCAGCACATTGGGAGGCCGAGGCAGGTGGATCACTTGAGGTCATAAGTTCAAGACCAGCCTGGCCAACATTATGAAACCCCCAGCCACTAAAATTACAAAAGTTGGCCAGACGTGGCAGGTCGCATCTGTAATCCCAGCCACTTGGGAGGCTGAGGTAGGAGAATTGCTTGAACCTGGGAGGTAGAGGTTGCAGTGAGCAAAGATCAAACCATTGCATTTTAGCCTGAGCAAAAGAGCAAGACTCAGTCTCAAAAATAAATAAATTATTATATAGTACTCTTAGAGCCACATTATGTTTAATTTTTCCTATGTTGTCATAATGTCCTAAAATTTTGAAGAAAATTGTGTTTTGAATCTAAACAGCAAAACTGTAGATAAGCAATAAGTCAAAAAAGTTTATATATTTGATTGCTTATGTCTAAAAGTAATAAGCATGAATATTTATGTCACTAGCTGTTAAAATACAGTATGCTCCTAAGTGATCTCAGATACTGAATCATTTTATAAGCACCTTATGTTTATTCTATGATACAGAAAGCACATGAGAATTACAGATACCTGCCTGATTTAAAAAATGAAATTAAGTCACTTCTCTCTGGTTATGTTTGGAGCAGAGACAATAATATTTCTTTTTTCCCAGAACAAATCAGAATTATTCTACCATCATGGATAAATATTACTAAATGACTTCATATGACTTGAGGGTATCTCCACTGTTTTTTATGTTATCAAATTTATAAACTTTTCATATGAGATGATCTCTACTGTAAGAACTGTGTAATCTAATAAGAAAATAAAATTAACAAGTACAGTTTCACAAGTCACACCTGTTAACAAGGCCAGAAATGAGAGAGATTTCAGTTTACAAACCTCGGGATATTGTGTAATTCTGTGTTTACCTAGGCAGATTAAACTCAACAGTATAGTCAGAAAAACACACTAAGAAATAGATTAAATGGCAATGGAGGAATTGGTATATAAAGGAAGATGGCAGATCTCTTGCCCTGCTGAAGCAAGAACAGTGCTTATAAGTAGATTTGGTCAAGATAGCAATGTTATACTAGAAATGTCAGAGATGTCTATTAAATCCACACAGAGATAATTAACAGAAAAAAATGAAACAAGGCTGGGTGTGGTGGCTCATGCCTATAATCCCAGCACTTTGGAAGGCCGAAGTGAGCAGATCACCTGAGGTCAGGAGTTCAAGACCAGCTGGCCAACATGACAAAACCCCGTCTCTACTAAAAATACAAAAATTAGCTGGGCATGGTGGTGGGCACCTGTAATCTCAGCTACTCAGGAGGCTGAGGCAGCAGAATCACTTGAACTAGGGAGGGGAGGTTGCAGTGAGCCAAGATCACACCATTGCACTGGGTGACAAGAGCCAAACTCTTTCTTAAAAAGAAAGAAAGAAAGAAAAGAAAAAAGAAAGAAAAGAAAAAAGTAAATGAACAGGCTGCTAGCACTGAAAGAAGAATAGATAATATGGAAATAGAGATTCCAAGATTACAGTTCCTGAAATGTAATATATTCTTTCTGCTTCAAGCTGTTGCCTTTATATTCTCTGCATGTACTTGGTACTCTTTATTTATATTCATTATATATTTCTTAAGAATTCATTTGATGCACGTAGTAAGTATAGACCCTCGATCACAGAAGCACAAATAGAAACGTTAACCTTTAGGGTGAGCTATTAAAAAAAATAAAAAGAGAAAGCAATAAATGTTCCTATATTATTCTGCTTCCCAGCATGCATCACACTAATAATTACTCATTGATGTCTGAGATGCCCATGAGGTCAGGGACTTTCTCACTTTACTATCATATTCTAACTGCTTTATATGTAGTAGCTACTCAGTAAATATTTGTTCACTGATACAGACAATTCATTTGTCAATATGGTAAGCTTGTTTTATTTTTGTTCTGAGTGAAATTTTGTTGTTCTTAGAGGAAGGAAAAAGAAGTAGACTTGTGGAAATAATATAAACAATGTCGACCAGATTTATAAAGCAAGAATGCAAGGCTTACATAGACAATGATCTGGATTTTTTATTATTATTAGCTTCTAAAATCTTCCATTTCCTAAACTTTATATATGGAACAAGTCCACTTAAAGTAACATGACCAGCAAAGAAGAGGATAGATAAGAGTTGGACAAGATAGGAGGAGAAAAAAACGGTTAGCACAAACGCTGAGCAGTTTTAAAGGTTAGTGTCTTCTGAACATCATTTTCCTATGTGCAACTACTTTTTGAGGCTATTCTGAAGTAATATTGCTTTTTAAATAATATTTTGAGGGACCACATATAAAAGATCAGATGCAGAGTTCACATCCAATAAATATTGTTGAATCTATTAAATAGAAATACTGTCTGGCCAGGTGCAGTGGCCCATGCCTGTAATCCCTACACTTTGAGAGGCTGAGGCGGTTGAATCATTTGAAGTCAGGAATTCAAGAACAGCCTGGCCAACATGGTGAAACCTCATCTCTACTGAAAATACAAAAGTTAGCCAGGCATGGTGGTACGCACCTGTAGTACCAACTACTAGCGAGCCTGAGGCAGGAGAATCACTTAAATCGGGAGGCAGAGGTTGCAGTGAGTCAAGATAGTGCCACTGCACTCCAGCCTGGGTAACAAAGCAAGACTCCATCTCAAAAAAAAAGAAAAAAGAAAAAAGAAATATTATCTTTTAGAAGAGATACTTCTAAGAGAAAAAGAGAAAGTTGTTTCAGGTTTAGATGAGAACTAGGGTATAGAAGCCTTTAAGAACCCACTTAAAAGATACTGCTAAGGGATTTCCCAAATTCCTCTACCTGGAAAAAGTTATTCAATTGATTTTCTATTTACTGGGTTGAAGAAATTCTTGCACTCTTAATCTGACTAAATAACCCAATTTTTTGTGCATGGTTTCAATTTTTTATTTATTTTTTTTTTTTTGAGATGCAGTTTCACTCTTGTCGCCCAGGCTGGGGTGCTGTGGTGTGATCTCAGCTCACTGCAACCTCTGCCTCCAGGACTCAAGCAATTCTCCTGCCTCAGCCTCCCAAGTTTGGAATTACAGGCACCTGTCACCACACCTAGCTAATTTTTTGTATTTTTAGTAGAGACAGGATTTCACCATGTTGGTCAGGCTGGTCTTAAATTCTTGACTTCAGGTGATCGGCCCGCCTTGGCCTCCCAAAGCGCTGGGATTACATCCTTGAGCTACTGCTCCTGGCCCGTGGTTTCACTTTTTAAACATCTTTCTCAATCTCTGACCCTATGTTTTTAAAATCTGTTCTAATTTCTTTCAGGACCTTGTTAGTGGGAGTCTCCAGAACAACAGACTTAGGGACAAAACAAACTGCTCAGCCTCGCCTATCATGGGATGGTGTTTCAGAAGTAACTTTAAAAATTAATTTTTAATCCAGGCATAGTGGTGTATGGCTGCAGTCCCAGCTACTCAGGAGGCTAAGGCAGGAGGATCACCTGGACCTGGGAGTTTGAGGCTGGACTGAGGCATGAACATGCCTGTGAATAGCTACTGCACTCCAGCATGAGCAACACAGCAAGACCTCATCTCTAAAAAAAAATTAGCTAATTTTTTTAAAATCTGTGTTTCACTCTGTAGTATAACAATTGGAACATGCAGCATTACTATTTTATTTATATTCTAAAAATGGATAGAGAAACTATACAAAGGAATACTGAGTTCCATCCTTACCACAGAGCATTATTGACAGCATAATTTGTGTTAGATCATCTGGTCCTGTGAGTCCTCATGATGCCCATAGACTATGGGAGCCAAGTATGTAAAGGGTGGAAAAGAAAATTTGGATGTTTTATTGACAAAGCAACTGAAAGAGTACGCCCTACTCAAATTAACTATGAGCAAATGCCTTTGTAAGGCATTAAAGTCACCATAGCATTATTTGCTTACTTCCTGAATGAATAAATCATCCATAAGAACAGATTCTGTTGGCAAGAGATAAGATTTATCTAGCAAAGTTGTTAAAAGCTGGTAGTAATCACACAGAGCTCCGAGTTTAGGTGGGCATTGTTGCATTGAATGCCCTGGCATGGAAACATTGCCCTGATAATCCCTGAGCTAAAAAAAAGATGCAGAATACAAAAGGCATCCCGACAGCGGGAACTGGCAACACACTCCTTTCTGTGACCAAACCAGTAAGATGCGTCATTGCTGAACCATCTTCAACTCCAGTCACCCATCAGCATTTGCCGCCTTGTAGAATTGTATCTTGCTGGTCTTCTCTAAGAAGTATTTAGAACACTATTTTTTTTTAAAGGACACCCAGAATGTCATGCAACCCTTCTGAATATGTGAAGACAGGGAGATATGATTCTGCCTTTGTGCAGGGGAAGAAGCCCTCTTTGTTACAAGAATTGGGAAGTTGCCACCATCTGATATTTTCCAGGAAGTGTGGGTGAAGAATGTGACTTTGTTGTATGAAAATTAGAAAACACAAATAATGCTTAAGAATGAATAAAAATCATCTATAATCCTTCTGTCCAAAGACCACTTATTAAGATATTGATATATAATCTTCCAGACATATATGTATGGATATATAGTTAAGAGGGATAGAGATAGAGAGTTGAAGATACAGAGGTAGATACATAGATACTGATAGATATATAGGAAGATATACAGATTAATAAAAGTATGGAGATAATTACAAATTGAGACTTCTCTTCTGTAATTCACTTCTTTTGTCAATAATTTATGAATATTCTTTTATGTGAATTAATAATTTCTACAATGTAATGACAATTTACACTTACAATGACAATTTACAATTTAATGACAAAATAGTATTTTAGTAAATGAGGAAGCCATAATTTATTTAGCAAATCTCTTTCTGTTGGACATTTAGGTGGTTGCCAATGTTTTTTTGATAGGCAACTTCACAGTGATCATCTTGTACAATGTGCACATAAATATTGGCACATTGCTTTGATTTTTTTTCTTGATATAAATTAAGAAGATGAAATGGTCTGCATGTTGTCAAGTTTCTGGTGCATAATTTTTTTTGAAAGTTAAATCTGGCATCATAGGGACTGTGAAGCATGCTCTCCCATCATGGGGTCACATTTGCTGTTGCTTAGGGATAACAAATCAAATATAGGATCCAAGAATTTGATAAAGAGCATCTCCTTAGAAGAAAAATAACACTATTTTTTTTTTTTTTTTTTTTTTTTTTAGTGAAACTTCAGGTTTCCTAAATCTCACAGGCTAGTTTTACCAGATCCACTGGGCCAATGTACTGTGCAATTATGTCTGATCTACTGTGGCAGTGCAAGGTGGGTTGGGGAAGGAGGATTGCAGTAGCCACCTCTCTGCCGTAGAGAAAAAAAGAGGGGATATGATCACCCTACCTCAAATGGGGTTTAGGAAATCCAAATCTATTTTCTCTCTATAATGAAGCCACAAGTCAGAGATGTGATTACTTTGAAGTGTGGCTCCTCCAGTCTTAGCTGATATTCAGAGTGTACCTGGTTTGCTGCTATCATTTTCTCCATTACCTTTCCATCCATACACCCATGTTTTCTTTCCCCTATATAATTTTTATATTCCTTTATAAGCCACACAACTCCTTATGTACACTACTTTCTTGCCTCCTTTTATGTACCACACGCATTTCCCTATCGCACAAAATTGCTCCATCTATAGTTTCTTCCCTGTTCCTGAGTCTCTTCCTAGATGACCTGGCTCTCTCTAAGCTAGGACAAGAGCTAGAACACTAGTGATTGGGGGTAAACAGGGGAGTGTTAGTAAGCATCCAAAAGGATTTTATATGCACAAAACTAGGGAAAATTAAAATATAGAAAGGATTCAACTTCAGTGTTATAGAAAAATGACATGAATGGTTTCTATTCATTGTAGCCCAAATTCACAGCAACTGCTATAAATGTATAAGTTCATTTACACAAAACCACAGTGAGATATTAACACCTAGCATGATGGTGTTGGGAAGGATGTGGAGAAAGTGGAACCCTCATACATTGCTGCAGGAATGAAAAATCATGCAGACACAGGAAAATAGTTTGGCAGTCTCTCAAAAAAGTAAACACTACCATATGACTCGGCAATTCCATTCCTAGACAGATAAACAATTGAAAGCCACATTAGTCACAACAGCCAAGAAGGGGAAAAACCCTAAGTATCCATCAACAGATGAAGGCATAAACAAAATGTGGTATGTGCATACAAAGGAATATTATTCAGCCATAAAAAGGAATGAAGTTCTGGCACATGCTAGCTACAACATGGACGAACCTTGAAAACAAACCAAGTAAACAAGCCGATCACGAATGGACAAATATTATATGACTCCACTTACATGAAATATCTATAATATAGAAATTCGTAGAGGCGGAAAGTAGATTAAAGGTTACTATGGGCTGAGGGAAGGGTGGAATGGGGAATTATTGCTGAATGGTTACAGAGTTTTGGTTTGGGGTTATAAAAATGTTTTGGAAACAGATAGGGGAGATGGCTATACAACATTATGAATGTAATTAATGTAACTGAACTGTGCTCTCTAAAATGGTTAAATAGCAAATTTTGTTATGTATTTTATCACAATTTTTAAATATCAGTAAGTAATATAGAGAAAACTACTGAATTGTATAGGTCAAATGGGCAAACTATATAGTATGTGAATTACATCTCAACAAAGCTGTTTTTAAAAGTTTTTAAAAGCTGTTTTTTAAAAAGTTCATTTACACAAATGAACTCTTGGCATCTGAATTACTATACTTAAGACGAAGGCACAATTAGATGTTAAGCATATTTAATACTTTTGAAATGATGTTTTAGTGGTTTATTTTCCTTTTTCCTAGAGATTCTGGAAGTATAGAAAAAATGCCTTACCTACACTATGCTGGATTTTTTACAGGCATGCACATTGCTGTACGCAGCTGCTTTAACTTACATCACTTGAATAAAACGGTAGCTGATGCAAATGATTTCCATCAGAGCTCAGATTCCTGCTCTGAAAGCACTGTCTAAGAAACTAAGCAAAATCAGCTGACATTAGGCTGAGACAATTCAAGTTTTTACTATTTTTCCAATATGTTCAAATGCAATTTTGCAAAAATAATATATACTCATTTTTACTCCATAGGTGGAAAACAAAATCCAACTTTTGGAGGAAATCTTTATTATGTTTAATATTCAAGGATATGTAATATGAATAAGAAAATTACCCAGTTTTATGGGTAATTTTCTTATTCATATTACATATCCTTGAATATTAAACATAATAAAGATTTCCTCCAAATCTTTTTTATGGGTACAAAACATCTGTCTGGAGAGTGAATGACAGCCACTGGATAATATCACGGTGGACTTTTGAGTCCTTCCTCCCCTACTTAATGGATGGGTCATTTAACTTTTTACCTGTAGTTTGCCTTAACTTCTTACCTGCAGTATTTCTTCTGTAAAATGGGAGAATACAAATCAGGATCAGTATGAAGATAAACTGAAATATTTTTTTTTCTTTCTTTTTTTTTTTTTTGAGACGGAGTTTTGCTCTTGTTACCCAGGCTGGAGCGCAATGGCGCGATCTCGGCTCACCGCAACCTCTGCCTCCTGGGTTCAAGCAATTCTCCTGCCTCAGCCTCCTGAGTAGCTGGGATTACAGGCACGTGCCACCATGCCCAGCTAATGTTTTGTATTTTTAGTAGAGACGGGGTTTCACTATGTTGACCAGGATGGTCTCTAACTGTTGACCTCGTGATCCACCCGCCTCGGCCTCCCAAAGTGCTGGGATTACAGGCTTGAGCCACCGCACCCGGCTGAAATATTTCATAAAGTGATAGGTAAATGTTAATTCTCGGCAATTAACTGAAACAGTGAGAATCAACTTCGAGCATGAGAATCTGTGTGATGTTTTTAAGATTTTCCAGGCAGAGGCTGAAGATTTTATTTTCTCCTTATTCCAGAAGAACTACTAATTCCCTTCTATTAAGGCCCACTATTGAATGGGAATTGCCTACCAATAGATCACTCCCACAAAGAGCTACAATGAGCTGTTCATTGCATCCTTGTTCTGTAAGTTAGATTCAAGACATTTGTAATTATTAGCACAATGCATTGTTGTATAAGTTTTCTCTTGCTTCCATAACAGTTTACTACAAACTTAGTGGCTTAAAACAACACAACTTTATTATCTTTTTTTTTTTTTGAGGAATGTTATTTATGTATTTATTTTGAGACGGAGTCTCGCTCTGTTGCCAGACCAAAGTGCAATGGTTCAACCTTAGCTCACCGCACCCTCTGCACCTTCTCTGTTAAAGCTATTCTCCTGCCTCAGCCTCCTGAGTAGCTGATATTAAAGGCACGCACCACCAGGCCCAACTAATTTTTGTATTTTTAGTAGAGACGGGGTTTCACCATATGTTCAGGCTGGTCTCAAACTCCTGACCTCATGATCCACCCGTCTTCATTTCCCAAAGTGCTGGGATTACAGGCATAAACCACCACACCCACAACTTCATTATCTGATAGGTCAGAAGTTCTATAGGGCTCAGCTCTTACTGCCTGAAAAGTTATTGTCACCAAGGCTCAGATCCTTTTTTTGGTGGCTCTAAGACCAAATCTGTTTCTCTAATTTTTTCAGCTTTAGAAAGGCCACCCACATTCCTTGGGTCATGGCCCACTTCTTCCATCTTCAAAGTGCACAATCTCTCTGACCTCGCCTGTGTTGTCACATTCCTTTCTCCAATCCCAGCCAGGAGAGATTCTTTGCATTTAAAGATGTATGTGATTACATTGGGTCTATGTGGATAATCCAGGATAATCTCCCATCTCGAAGTCTATACCTTTATTCATGTCTCCGAAGTTTCTGTAGCCATGTCAGGTAATATATTCACAGTTTCTGGGGATTAGAATGTCAGCATCTTTTAGGGCCACTATTCTGTCCACCACAATTTCAAACACTTCAAAGATCTTTCACAAAAGGGAGGATATCCACCTTCATGCAATGCTCATTCTGAGCATGTTTATTGGGGCCCCTGTCCTATATCCATTCCAAAAAGCTCTCTCATCTCAGACGTAATATCTAGCTTATGTAACTCTTAGTGCAAGTTAAAGTCATAGTCTTTAATTATCAAGCCAAAACTTATCTTTGCTATCAATACCCAGGTCAACTTTTTAGACTCTTACATCATAGATGAACAGACAAATTTTTTTATGTGCCTATTACTCTTCTCTGGTAAATGATAGCAAAATGCATCAGATTATTTTCCAGAAGTTGTATTGAACTTTTGGAAAACTGAGCGGAAAGAGAAGAGAGATAATACATTAATTTAAATGGTTCAAATTAATATAATAGGACTGATAAATTGATAAATACTATTGTTTATGCTTTGAATAGCTCATCATTGCTTTGCTTAAAATATTCATAACAAACTCCTCTGATTCTCCACTACATTATGTATTTAGTATCTTTGCATTTCTGTAAGAGGAGTCAATACTCCCATATCCCAAAAGAGACAAACAGCACACCTTCTCCTATTTGTTTCTATGACATCTTGAAGGCCACCCATGTTCCAGGATGCATCATTATTCAATAAATTCAATCTTTTCTAATCTTAAAAAACAATTCACTCTCAAGAAATGAGTAAAGAAAACTAATAATACAGGTAAGAAAATTCTAAATTGTCTCCAGGGTTCCATGGATTTTAGAGCATCAGCTCTTATACAATGCAGGTGTTAACTGATGCCATCTGATGCCATTTGCTGGGAAAACCCTTGATTTCCAAAACAGGATCCCATTTATTGAGTTGAGTTCATTGTATTTCTTCTTGGCTTTTTTCTTTCTTTCTTTTTTTTTTTTTTTTTTTTTTTTTTGGATGACGAATGTCTTCCTGCTTAGAGGCAACGGCTGAACTACCCGACCTCTTGATGTCTCCTCTAGTCTTATCATTCTTTGCATCTGAATTTTCCTCCTTGTGTAGTAGAAGAGTAATTGTTGTCTATGTACATGTTCTTTTATAGGAACCTCTGACCTTTATAAATGTCAGTTGACTACCTCAGGTTGTCTCTTTACATATCATGGTTCATTAATAACTGGAACTCCTTGTCTCACTTGGTCAAACTAGAGAAGGCTGTAACAAGCACTCACTCCAAGCCTACGAGAGAGGTTTATGCTGAAATCAAAGATTGATACAAAACTCTTTCCTGGTTATCTTGTAAAACTCTTCTTTATCTTTTCACTTTATCAGAGACCAAGGATGTTTATGGAGATACCGTTGCTTTGCTGCTAGTACTATGGATTCCTGGAGTAGCAGAGAACCTCAGCAGGATTCTGGCAGCAAAGGGAGCAGCTTCTGCGTGTTTGTGTATATTCCTAGCCCACTGTTCCTTTCCCTGGCATTGCAGCCTACTGTGGGGGTGGCTGTCTCTGGTAGAAAAAAAAGTCTAAATTCCAACACGTCTAGCAGAAACACCCAGGATTTATACCCTTGCAATAGAGAAAAGAAGACTTATTCTTAAACCTATCTTTTCTCAATACTACAAATCAGAAATTAGATATACTTTATATGTTGTTCTACTGTTGCTTTTAAAATACCACTCTCCACATTAATTTCATGCAGAAAGAAATCCAAATGTTTATATTCTATTTTATAAAATCAACTGATGAATATATCCATACTATATACCTCCCTCACAGGATTGTAGGCCCCTTCAAGTCAGGAATAATGTCTTATTCATCTTTGATACCAGTGCCCATAACAGTGTCTTGTGGTAGCAGGAACTCAGTAAGGGGTAGTCAGATAAATAAATAACAAACATTGGGAAGCAACTATTATTTACTTTTGTATTCATTTAATAGTGGCCATAACCCATTTATAAATGAATGAGTTTATTCCAAAGTATTAGACAAGTATCTACTGTGTGTCTGGCATTAGGAGTTCTGGGAATACAAACGTAATAGACACACCCTTGCTCCTGAGGAGCTCCAATCAACCAGCAATGGGGAACTCGAATACCAAGAACTGTGCAACAAGATGGGCAGTGCTATGAACAAAACACAACAGAGCAGAGTTGAAAAAGCTCTTCGTTCTGCTCAGTGGAGAGGTGGTCAAAGAAGATTCAGATGCTATCTTTATGCTGGTCCTTAAAGGAGACAGCAATCTGCTTTCTTCCAGGAAAGGGAATTTCATGGAAGGAAAGAAAGCATACTCAAGAGCGAAACAAGAGAAGAACAGAGCTGGCTTCGAGATGGCGAGGTTGTCTGGAGAGATCGAACACAAAGGGGCTGGCCAGGGAATGGGAAGAAATGAGGTGGAAAAGGGGTTTGGAGCTAGAGAGAAAAAGCTCTTGAAGGCAGGAGTAAGGGGTTTGGATTCTGCTCTGCTATCAATGTAACCCTTGTAGGAAAAAGCAAGTTCCTTTTCAAAGAACCAATATGTCAGTATGTTCAGCTTCTCTGTTTTTTGTTCTCCATTTTAAAGTTTAACTTTCTTGTTCTTGATATCTCGTTGCACCTGGTTTCAGTAAACAGCCCCTCCTAGTCTCTATCACCTGCTCTGTCCTTAGTCACCTATTCTGTGCTTAGTCATCCTTAGTCACCTGCTCTGTAACCATCCTTCTCACCAAACTACTCACCCCACCACTCCAGATCATACCCCTGCTCTCTTCAAAATAGCCAGCTGGAATTAGCTTAGACTGTGCAGTTCAACCCTAGCCAGGGGAATGCCACAGCAGTAGATCTACCTGTGTAAGGGTAAAAACCCCTTCCTCACCCTTGTCCTGTGTGCTCTCGCCATTGCTCTATCCACCCTACTATGCAAGCAAATTGCCTTGCCGAGAAACCTCTGCCTGAGTGCTATTTTCACTTTGTGGCACCGAGCATTTTACTTCAAACACCCTCATCAGAGGCATGTGGCCAGGGAAAAATACCATCAGCTCTGTGTTCTAGCAATGATGAGTACAGTGGTGAGGGAGTCAGACTGAGGCCAGAGAGTTGGAAGGTTGAGAAAATAAAGGCCTGAACTAGGGTGCTGAGTGTGAAGAAGAGTTTCTTCTTCCAAAGAGACCCTCATTTTGCATACACGCTTTCCAGATTCCTTCATGGGATCTGAGTGTGAACGTGTGAAGTCAGGGTATCCTATGATCTCATTAATCCAATCTCTACTGGCCAGACCTAAAAGCCAACTTTTCTGTGCTAAAAGGTAAACCTATGACTTTTAACAGTTAAAATCCTAGTGTCTTCTTGAACACATTTAATAAAGAAAGATATATTCTGACCTTGTTTGCTCCAACCTTAATGTTGGCATTTGTGTCACACCATAGACTCAATGTCTCTGCTTCATGAGAAGAGAGATTAGCACCAGCAGGGCAGTGTGTGTCATTCTTCATCAATTTGCCACCACCCTGCCATGGGAGATGTCATGTGGAGGTGAGAAAATTGTACCATTGTTCCTTGTCCTCTCTGCTGAGCTTGCAGGCAGGTTTATATGTTTAACTATGAGAATAAAGTAGTGCTTTTGGATAGAAAGTAGCCTTTAACCTTCATGACATAAAGGACATTATAAATCACTCAAATCTGACTGGGTACAGTGGCTCGTGCCTGTACTCCCAGCACTTGGGAGGCCAAGTCAGGCGAATCATGAGGTCAGCAGTTCGAGACCAGCCTGATCAAAATGGTGAAACCCCATCTCTACTGAAATTCAAAAATAAGCCGGGCATGGTGGTGTGTGCCTGTAATCCCAGCTACTCAGGAGGCTGATGCAGTAGAATCACTTGAACCCGGGAGGCAGAGGTTGCAATGAGCCAAGATCATGCCATCACACATCAGCCTGGGTGACAGAGCAAGACTCTACCTCAAAAAAAAAAAAAATTAACTCAAATCTGGGATTTACAAGCGGTAACACATTATCCAGCTTACAAAAGGGATGCAAATTACCAAAAATTTATTAGAGCAGGATACACTAGAGACTCATTTCTTTTAATTCCTAAAAGGCAAAACAGTAAGAGTTATTGCTGGTATGGAGTGAAAAGAGGAGTGATTTTTTTTTTCTATTTCCTTTTTTCTTTGTCTTTGGTAAAGCGATATTTGAAAACCAGTATCTGTAGAAAATAAGTACATTAATATTTCCTCCGGCAGCCTTGTGAATAAGCAGCACTAATTAAATTCTGTCCTATTTAAATGTCAGAGTGAAAAAATCTTCTGGAAAAGTCTATCTCCCAAATTGTAGCCTCTCAATGATGGCTCTCAAGATTCTAAGAGGACCAGCATCTCTTCTCTTTTCTGTGATTCCTGAATAGCTTTTTAAATTGGCTCTTTGTTTTTTTTTTCTTAACAGGCTTCTCATTCCTAGCTAACCTTTTTTCTCACTAATTTTCTGGCCACCTGCTATGGCTCATTCTGTGAGCTAAAATTTGGTGCCACCAATCGGGCGTGGCCAGTTAGCCTTGCTTGGAAAAATGGTAGACAAGCTACCTTTTAAATTATGATGATCCAAATACACTAATTTACACTGCTAGGTTTTGTATTGTTTTATTTTTTGTCATTTATTTGTGTGGGGCTGTTTTGTCTGTTTTTTCAAAGTTGTTACTGTGGGGTTGAGGATAAACAGCAAGCACACGTGCATTGCAACTGTAAGTTGCCTTAGACAGGGCAATTTGTCAATGCTGCTTAACATGCTTATAAATGTTCATGATCTCTGGGCCTAAGTCAGTGCCCAGAAATTTAAAGTAAGGAAACAATTGAAAGGAAAAAAAAAATAGTATGTGTACAAAGCTGCTCATAGTGATATTTTCTGTAATGGTAAAATATGGAACTAAGCTAACTGTTCATTAGAGGAATTCTAAATTATAATCTACATAGTGATATTTAAACTATTTTGACTATGGGATCCTTTCTTTAATGAATAGTATGCATATACTAAATATGCAAATTGATTTTAAATTCTTTATTTTTTAAAGAGCAATTCCTCTAGACGAAGCAAGCAGGTAGGGGTAAGAACCAAGGCCAGCCTGTTTGTGCTCCTGACCTATCTCCAGTCATGGCCCCAAACCAACTCTGAGAATTCTGAGGGCGCTCTGGACTACAACGTAATTTCTATTGTCACTAACAGTAAGTGTTGTTCAGCCACAGTAAAAAAGTATTTACAAGACAACATTTATAAAGTTATGATAAATAAGAAAAGTGGAACACATGTATACTATACATACATAAAACTATATAAATATTTATAAGAAGATCAGAAGGATGGTGAATGGATGAACATAAGTGGCCTTATCTTACAATGTTGTTTTAGAAACATATAACTCAACTTAAAGAAAACTTATTTTATCGAACCTACTAAGTAGCCCAGTTGCTTTAGGTAATTAACCTGGCCTTCCTCAGCATTCTCATCTGTAAAATGGGAATAATTATAGTACCTGTATCGTGGGGTTATAGTGAACCTCAAATGAATTGATCTGTGAACAGTGCTTAGAAGAGTCCCTCCACAGATTTTAGCTCTCATTAGTAATATGATCATTCTCTTACACTCACTTGCAAAATGTTTGAGGTAAACTGGGGAAAAAAAAAAAAAGAAAAGAAAAATTTTGATTTATTTAGCTGCCCAACTCTTTCTTTTTCTTTTTATTTATTCATTTATTTTTCTTTTTACAAGTCCAAATCTCACAACCATCTCTTTAAGCTTTTTGCTTGGCAAAGTAAATGATTTAAACCTTACAATTTTTCTAAGGCTAACTCACTTTTAATATAATATTTAAAGAAATGCGTCAAGGCTTGTATTCTTAAGGGGGCAATCTCAACTTTCCCTTCTTCTCCCACTCCCACCACCTTGTTTTTATTAGAACTTCTTTTTAATTTTTAATTTTGTTTTAAGTTTCAGGATACATGTGCAGGAGGTACAGGTTTGTTACACAGGTAAATGTGTGCCATGGTGGTTTGCTGCACCTATCAACCCATCATTTAGATATTAAGCCCAGCTTGCATAATCTATTTTTCCTAATGCTCTTCCTCCCCTTGACAGACTCTGGAGTGTGATGTTCCCTGACCTCCCGACAGGCCCTGATTTGTGATGTCCACCTCCCTGTGTCCATGTCTTCTTATCATTCAGCTCCCACTTATAAATGAGAACATGCAGTGTTTGGCTTTCTGTTCCTGTGTTAGTTTGCTGAGGATGATGACTTCCAGCTCCACCCATGTCCCTCCAAAGGACAGGATCTCATTCCTTTATTAGGCTGCATAGTATTTCATGGTGTATATGTATCACATTTTCTTTATCCAGTCTATCATTTATGAGCATTTGGGTTGGTTCCATGTATTTGCTATTGTGAATAGTGCTGCAATGAACATATGCATGCATGTATCTTTGTAACAGAATGATTTATATTCCTTTGGGTATATACCCAGTAATGGGATTGCTCGGTCAAACGGTATTTCTGGTTCTAGGTCTTTGAGGAATCACCACACCATCTTCCACAACGGTTGAACTAATTTACATTCCTATCAACAGTGTAAAATTCTTCCTATTTCTCCACAACCTCCCCAGCATCTGTTGTTTCTTGACTTTTTAATAATTGCCATTCTGATTAGCGTGAGATGGTATCTCATTGTAGTTTTAATTTGCATTTCTCTAATGATCAGTGATGTTGAGCTTTATCTCATGTTTGTTGGTGGCATAAATGTCTTCTTTTCAGAAGTGTCTGTTCATGTCCTTTGCCCACTTTTTAATGGGGTTGTTTGTTTTTTTCTTGTAAATTTGTTTAGGTTTCTTGTAGATTCCAGATATTCAACCTTTGTAAGATGGATAGATGGCAAAAATGTTCTCCCACTCTGTAGGTTGCCTATTCACTCTGATGACAGTTTCTTTTGCTGCGCAGAAGCTCTTTAGTTTCATTAGATCCCATTTGCTAATTTTTGCTTTTGTTGCAATTGCTAGAAGTATTTTTACTCTCCGTTTCAAAAGTACTAAACATCAGCAGTGACACCTAGTGTCTAGACCTAAAAAAAAAATCTGGAACTACTAGATTGTTCTTACTTATATCTCCCTTGTTGATTGTGCACGTTCAAACAGTAACAGCTAACATTTATTCCGTGTGCCAGGCACTGTGAAAATGCCTTTAGGTTACTTGTCCTGTATAAGATGCACAACAAATTTATTATGTGGATACTATTATTATTCTGTGTTTTATGAATTAGATAAGCATACCTGGAGATGTTAAGAAACTTGCCCTCCAGCCTGGGCAACATGGAGAAACCCTGTCACTTCAAAGAATACAGCAATTCACCTAGCGTAGTGGTGGGCACCTGCGGGCCCAGCTACTCAGGAGGCTGATGTGGGAGGATCGCTTGAGCCCAGCAGGTCAAGGATGCAATGAGCCAAGATTGTGCCACTGCACTCTAGCCTGGGTGACAGAGCAAGACCCTACTAAAAAAAAGAAAAAAAAATTGAAAGAAAAAGAAGAAATTTATCCATGTTAACAAGCTATCACACTTCATCCTCTGCCCTTTAGGTGAGAATTAGCACTTCCCTCATGGCCACAGCCCTCAACCTAAATTTAAAACTATGCAGAAAGTCATGCTCATATTTGGCCTTAGGTGATTTAGTTGTGGGTGGGTAGCGCCAGCAGTTCCAAAGGCTTCTCCAAATTTTTTCTTTTTTTTCTTTTTTTTCTTTTTTTTTTTGAGACAGAGTCTCGCACTGTCGCCCATAGTTGGAGTGCAATGGTGCGATCTTGGCTCACTGCAACCTCCCTGGTTCAAGTGATTCTCCTGGCTCAGCCTCCCAAGTAACTGGGATTACAGGCACCTGCCACCAAGTAACTGGGATTACAGGCACCTGCCACCAGGCCCAGCTAATTTTTTTTTTTTTTTTTTTTTTTTTTTTGCGACAGAGTCTAGCTCTGTCACCAGGCTAGAGTGCAATGGCACGATCTTGGCTCATTACAACCTCCGCCTCCTGGGTTCGAGAGATTCTCCTCCCTCAGCCTCCTGAGTATCTAGGATTACAGGTATGCAATGCCATGCCCAGTTAAGTTTTGTATTTTTAGTAGAGACAGGGTTTCACCACGTTGGCCAGGATGGTCTCAATCTCCTGACCTCGTAATCCATCTGCCTCAGCTTCTCAAAGTGCTGGGATTACAGGTGTAAGCCACCTTTCCCGACTCAAATTTTTTCTTAAATGAAAAAGCAGTAACATGAGTTCCCTAGAAACTCAAGGCTGGAAAATTCTAATCTCATTCCCATCACTTTTCATGAACAAAATAAGTGCTTTACTTGCTCTAATGCTAGGCATGTACTCTGAAGAATGGAGTCTTGTGTATGGATGACTGGGTATATAAGGTACCACAGGGGGAAAAGCTAGACTGGGCAAGGTTCTAGATTGCTTTTAATTAAATCTCTAAGGCTTGAAGACATTGAATAACGCCAGAAAACCTGGCATTGAATAAGGAATGAAGAAAGAACACCAGCCAACCTTCAATGAATCCCAACCTCACTGGGGATCTTGACAGGAATGCATCATGCCAAAGAGAAGGACAGGGAGGTAAGACTAACACAGGGGCCCTTTGTAAGAAAGCTTCTGATTAAAAAGCTTTTAATTAATGGGTCTTTGAAATCCACTGACCAGCCGGGCGTGGTGGCTCACACCTGTAATCCCAGCACTTTGGGAGACCGAGGCGAGTAGATCACAAGGTCAAGAGATCAAGATCATCTTGACCAACATGGTGAAACCCCGTCTCTATAAAAAATACAAAACTTAGCTGGGCATGGTGGTGCGCACCTGTAGTTCCAGCTACTCAGGAGGCTGAGGCTAGAGAATTGCTTGAACCTGGGGCACAGAGGTTGCAGTGAGCTGAGGTCATGCAACTGCACTCCAGCCTGGCGACAGAATAGGACTGTGTCTCAAAAAAAAAAAAAAAAAAAAATCCACCGACTGATCAAAACTGCCGAAGACCCTTGATCTAGTTCACCCCACTTGCACAGAAGGAGGACAATGTTCACAGATGAGACTATATATCACTTGTTGAAAAACTTAAAACAAGGTAACACATTTATAGAAGTATAGGTGAAGAGTAATTCAACGTTCAAGCAGCCTTGGCACCAGGAAGTTTTAATCCACACCTGCTTTCACCTGAGGCCACTTCTCCTTATTTTATGCTTAGTAGAGGTAGACTGCAGAGAGCTGAGGACATCAAATGTTTACTGTTAATGAATACTTCTCTGCCTTCTCTTCCCTAGCAGCAGTAAAAGCAAGGCCCGGTGGAATCAATTTGGGACCCAGAGGATTAAGCAGTTCCCAGAGCAGGTGGCAGAGCTGCTCTCACAGGTAATGGTGGCCAAGTGATGCACCTGGAAGGCAGGAGGAGGAGAGAGGGAGGCAAGGACAAAAGAGAAAAAATTATGAGACACCAAGTGCGAACTGACTTGACTCACTCATGACCAAAAAGGAGACACTCTTTGGGAATATTTAGAAATAATTAGGAGACGGAGACTTCAGAGGGGCTGAAATCTTGCACTAGCAGGTGAGTAAAGTAATGGCCATGGTGGCCCATTGGCTCATCCACTCCCAGGGAGTGCAAATCAGCTTTTCTGATGCAACTGCGCCACCTGGTGCTTAAGATGAGGAACAAGTCATTGCTGTCTCCACCTTTTTCCTCTTTTATGCTCACGTAATTGTTTCCTCTTAAGGCTACTTTAATTCCTGTCAAATACTCCTTTTCCTTTACTGCGCAGTCTCCCTTTCAAATACTGACCACTTACTGCAAGACTAATTTATTTTATCTCCATCCTCTCCCTCCTCCCTTTTTCTGTTTCTCACCCTAGCAGTGTTGTTCTGGAGGATAAGGTGCCCTTAGTGAAGTGACCACCTGAGTATTGGGAAATAACGGCATCTGTTATATTGTGAGTGAGGATATTCACTATGAATCAGATACTTGAAAGTAAAATTTATATTGTTGAACCTTGCATGAAAACTTTTAGGAGGATTTCAAAGCACTGAAGTACTACTGAAAACAGTTTGTGAATCTACATGTGCATAAATGGATTAACATCTTAACAACTGCAATCTTAATAGTTTTTTTTTTTAGAGAACACCCACACACTCAATATAACATCAAAGCTGATATACAACATCTTTTATAGATGCACACAACTAATCCAGAAAATTAAGAATTATATTGTCATTGTATATATTAGTTCAAATGTGCAAGAAAAAAATATTTAGTGGTTAAATAAACATGGTTGATGTCTACCATGAGTCAAATATGGTTTAGGTGCTAGAAACAATGATAAATATAATGAAAACCATGTCCTTAAGGAGGTTACATTCTTGTAAGGAAGACTGATATTTAAAAAAATAAATAAATAATACTATGTTAAGATGTTGTAAATGCTATGAAAAATAATAAATCAGAGTAAGGAGAAAGAAAGTAACAGTGTGGTCACTTAGAAAGTGTGATCAGGGAAGGCCTCTTTGAAGAGGTGACATTTGAATGAATGAGGAAGTGATTCATATGAGTACCTGGGGAAGAGCATTGCAGGCAAAAAGAATATCCACTGTAAAGAACTGAAAAGGCCTGGCCCAAGAGAAACAAGGAGTGTGTCAAGGCTGAAGTGTGGAGGGTGGGACAGCAGGCGAGAATCGGGACAGGAGCTGCAAGAGTGTACTCTATACGCCGTCATAGGCACAGCAGATTTTATTGTGACTGACAGAAGTCACTGCAGCGTGAAGCTCAATGGAGTGAAGCACTCCGACCCGCCTTTTCAAAGAATCACCCTGTCTGCTGTGTGAACACTGTAGGGGGTGAAGAGTGGAGCAGAGAGACCAGTTGAGAGCTGTATTTTAAGAGTAGTATCCATAGGACTTGCTAGCAGATTCAATCTGGGTGTGAGAGAGAGTACAGAGATGACCGTGAGTTTTGAGTAGCTGGTGGTGCCATTTGCTGAGATGCAGCATCCTGCGGAAGGAAGGTTGCAGGAACAACAGGGGATGGGGAAATAGAATTGAGGGATGTGGACATGCTAAGGTTGAGGTGTCTGTCAGACATCCCATGGAGCAGTCTTATAGGCAACTGGGTATATAAGTTCCAAGTTCAGGGGAAAGGTTGGGGATGGATATATATATCTGATATATGCTGATACATATATAGATACAGATATATATATATATATATATATACACACACACACAGATATATATATCTGTTATATAGATATATCGATAATATACTATATATCATATATATATATATATATATATATATATATATATATATACCATGTTTTTAAATGTCATTTAAAGTCATGGGACCAGAAAAAAAAATTACCCAGGAAGTGAGTAAAGTAGAGAGAGAACAGACCAGAAGGGAATAGTTGGTGAGGAGGGAAAAAACCAGGACATTCATCTCAGAAGGCAAATAACGAGATAGAAACACTACATATACCTGTCTAGTAAATAATTAAATACATGATTATGCATTCACTATTTCTCTAATTCTGTGTCAAGTACTGAAGAGGAATGGAAGAGGGCAAGGGTGAAAGAGCCTAGATAATTTTTGGTTTTGATTTACAACTTAGTTACAAAATATTTTAAATGGAAGCTCACCTACATGAAAGTATTACAGAACAAGATTATGTAATTAAGTTTCACCCAGTCATTTGAAAGATGCTACCTGACCTAATGATAAGCTGACACATTCACAATAAATGTGAACCGACTATAGGGACTCATTCAAGCATACTGAAATAGATATAGCTGAGATTTTTCTTTTATCTTAAAAAAAAAAAAAGGTTAAAATGGAATATGTCCTCCTAGCCTTTTTAATCTTACTGATTTTTAACAAGCATATACTTTCATTATATATAACAAAAAGTCTTTGCTTGAATAGAAATGAAGTATTTTCTCATAACAAATAAAACAAACAGAGTTCTCTTCTTCCTCTCTTCCTTAACGTTGGTTGAGAAGCCAGATTTGGATAAAGTCATTTACGAAAAAAAATATTTGGAGCTCAAATTTCGAATTCTCGTGATGAGTGAGCAAGGTCAGCTGAAAGCATGCTTCTGGGTGGCTGCAAAGCACAACAGAACCTTTCATTATTTGAGGACAGAGCATTTCAAGCTTGTCTTTGTCCAGGCTTCTTTCTAAGGGGAAAAACACAGAAAGTGTATCCACTACCCAGGAAGTAAGAGAAGGAAACAGATGGGTATGTAGGAATTGTTTTACTTAATCTCAGGATATCTGAGTGACAAATGGAATAACCCAGCACAGAATAATCTTTATGCCAAGAGAAAGGGACACTGCTAGATAATGATATTTGGATGTCCCTTAGGACGAGGGCTGCAGGAGTTTCATGGATCCCAAATATTTTTATTACACAGTAGCCCTGAAAATTGTTTTTAAAGGTGGTTGTACCTGTAAAACCTCTACTTAGTCACAGAGCCATGATTAGTCTTGCCCATATTTATCTCAGTCAGTGCCTTCTGTCCACATCCCTGTATTCCTCCTCTTGCTTCTCATCCTAGCTGGCTGAGAAATATTGCATCTACCTTTATCAAATGCTAACATAGGTTTCCTAGAAGAAAATTCCTATGAAAATAAAACCAGATGAAATAAAGAAACAGGCTATATTGAGTTTTGGGGGCTACACTGTCTCATTGTCTTGAATTACAACACTTTGTTTTCTTTTGTATATATTCAATAAGTAGTTTTAAACAATATCATTATGTAGTCGTTGGGGGCTATATTGGGATTTTCCCACAAGAACCTGAAAATAAGTAAAATGAGCTTAAAATTTTGTATTATATGTTTGCTCTCTCAGAGTTGGACTTTAAATATATACCTTATGAATAAGAACCAAAATATGAAAACACTCCTTCAAGGGCAGAGTGGCTCCAGATTTGAAAATCTTACTTGAGTGCATGTGTTAATATGTTCAATATAAGGATGTGCCGACTATGGAAATGTTGATTTACCACAGAATAGAAAGCTGAAAACCATAGAAGCACATATTTCTAGTCAATCCAAATATAACGCAGTGTTTAAGAAAACATTAGTCAACAGGCCAAGTATCTTAGTCCTTTTTGAAAAACTATACATATTTTGAAGAAAATGTTGAGAAGTATAGCCAACAAAACGTTATTATTATGTCCCACTTTGAAAATCATTCTTTAGATGAGTTGGTTGTTTCAGACTCTTTCTCTTATTGTCATATTTTTTCTGAGATCCATATTCACCAAACAAATATATCATTTGGTTTCCTGTGTACGGTGGCCTTCCTAGTGGTACTCAAGAAATATTCCTTGAATGAACCTTCATGTTTGATAAGTGTTCCAGATAATGTAAGACTCATATCACTCATTATAAATTATAACTTGACTTTTTATTTTACATTTCACTTAGTAACTCACTTATGGTAAGTCTACCCATGAGAAAGAGACATTGTGCTTAAAAATCAGGTTTCTGATTTTGCAGGGCTGAGGGCTTGACTCTCGATCTAGAGGACTTCATCAAGGTTCATTCACTCCTGAGACTCCCTAGGAAAATAGCCATCTGGTCTACTCCTGGCCACATATACCTATTACATTGCTATAATCCAGAAAAAAAAAAAAAAAAAACACCAAAAACCTAAAGTGTAACAAATCCATCAGGATAGATTTCTGCTCTTTTCCAAAAGCAGAGGGAAAAAAATGCAAGGTAGAGCTTGGAGATGTAAATGCCTACAGGTAGAAGAAAAGGATGAGAAGAAGCGGGAGGCCGATACGTGTAAAAGTGGAGATTGAGAAAGAGCATGGCAAAGAAACTTGAAGCTCATAGTCAGCATCATTTAGAACCACACAAGGAAAGAGAAGGTGCTAGGGGGAAGTTTTCAAAACTGAATGCTTAGAACAGGAGGGGTGGCAATTTGCTAGGAGCAAAACTAGGTCGGAAATTGTTGTGGATAGAACCCAGGGAACTACTTGGCCAGGGCCTGAAGAGACTATACAACAAGTTGTTGAGAATTGAATTCAAGGAATTAACTCAAACACAAAGAAAATTATATTGTCCCTTCAGCATCTAAACAGGAATTAACACAGATCCCTAGGCCTTGAACTTAATGAGAGGAAGTAAAGTGGCAAGGAAGGGGTAACAGTAAAAGTGAGGAAGGCTCACAAAGGAAGAGTGAACCTAGAAGTGCCTGGAATAGAGTGACGAGTGCTGTGTCTGATAGTGTGAGACAGTGTGAATACTACTGTCTTTGGTATCTGGGTAATATATTTGTGTATGTGTATGTGGTTTTATTACAGCATATGACACTCTGCTCAGTACAGCTGATCACTACTTTAGAGGAAAGGAGTGCAGGAAGAACTGGTGGGACACTGAAACATGGGGCGTGCTTTACTGGAGTGCTTCTCTTTTTTTGAGACAAAGTCTCACTCTCATTGCCCAGGCTGGAGTGCAATGATGTGACTCTTGGCTTACTGTAATCTCTGCCTCCGGGTTCAAGTGATTCTACTGCTGCAGCCTTCCAAGTAGCTGAGATCACAGGCATCCACCACTATGCCCAGCTAATTTTTGCATTTTTAGTAGAGACAGGGTTTCACCATGTTGGCCAAGCTGGTCTCGAACTCCTGACCTCAGGATCCGCTTGTCTCAGCCCCCCAAAAGTGCTGGGATTACAGGCATGAGCCACTGTGCCTGGCCACAAGTGATCATTTCTTAAAACCATCTGAGTAAACTTTGTGAATAAACCATACAAATAAACTTTTCATACTTTGTTCCAGTAACAACTATTGTTGTATATTGAATTTCAAATAGATTTTTTGTGCATGACTGTGTAACATCATGCACTGGTCATTTAGAAAATATCAGTCCACCAATTAGGCATATCTTCAAAATTTTAAAACAATTCATTATAAAATATCCTCCCCCCAATCACATTTATTCAAATAACCAGTGGTCTAAATAGAAAAGTCTCTATGCCTTGAAAAGAGACAAGCTGCAGAGGCAGATACAAACTTTCCAAAATCCAAATTTTCTCTTGAAAAATCTTATTTTACTGTTGCCCACAAATACTTTGGCTTCTTTTTCTTGAAGTGACAAGCTCACTTCATTTATTTCCAAGAAAATATTTGCCAATTACCCAAGTCTAAATATCCATAGTTGTCAGTTTTTCTGTCAAATAAAAATGGTGTACTACCAAAAAAAAAAAGAAAGAAAGAAAGAAAGAAAGAAAATGGCTAATTCAGTTTGCAGTCAGACAATCACAGAAATGCTTTCCCTAAAGGTAACCATCACACTCCAATATGCAGCAGAAGTTCTTCCTTTGGGTTTTCCATTTCGTAACACCAAAAATTAAAAGAATGTAGACTCAGGCTTGGGATTTAATAAAATTAGTAATTTTTACTTAGGAACAAGATCATTCTTGAGAGAAACTAGCATTTTAAAACTGCAATTTCACAGTGGTGAAGACAATAATGACTACTATTCCTGTGTACTGCCACAGCCTTGATTTATGTAAGAAACCAGCAGTTTTATCCATCAACACTTTTGTACCAGTAGTGCAAAAACTAAAACAGTAAAAAATAATAATAATAATAATGAAAATAACACTTGGCACTATTATAAAATAGTTTTGACCCCACTGACTCCATGAAAGTGTCTCAAGACCCCCAGGGCTTTGCCAATCCTACTCAGAACTGCTGGTCTATGGCATGGGCTGTGAAAGAAATTGTCCTGGCTGTCCAGATGATGGCAGCAAAAGGTTTTACTCAAAGGAGAGATGCAAGAACCTTGTTCAGAACAAAAAACGGCAACCGTTGGTTGAAATCCTTGGGGAGAGGCTGGTGTAGTGGCTCATGCCTGTAATCCTAGTACTTTGGGAGGCTGAGGTAGGTGGATTGCCTGAGCTCAGGAGTTCGCAACCAGCTTGGGCAACACAGTGAAACCCTGTCTCTACTAAAATACAAAGAACTAGCTGGGCATGGCCACGTAAGCCTGTAGTCCCAGCTACTTGGGAGGCTGAGGAAGGAGAATTGCTTGAACCCGGGAGGCAGAGGTTGCAGTGAGCCGAGATCACCATTGCACTCCAACCTGGGTGACTGAGCAAGACTCCGTCTCAGAAAACAAACAAACAAAAAGCATGGAGATCATCCTGAGTAGAGAGGTTACCTATTTTGTCACAGTGCAATCCACCCCACCAGTTCCTGGAGTAATTTCACAATTGATAAACTGGCATGTCCTGAGGGAATGAATTGCTTGAGTTTTTAGGTGAATAATCTGTGGACACTCGTTATTTTATTGAGGCAGAATAGGTTGCAGGATATGCTAATTTGACACATAATCAGAGTGCTTATCCATGTGTTCATTCATCAGGGTTATCAACAAATACTTCTTGAACCACTTGCAGGACAAGGCACTGTGAATAGGAGCCATGATCACTCTATGCTGGCTGCCAGGCAAGTTCAAAGCAGGCTAAGAGAGATGAGGATGAGATCTAACAGACATGTCTCTGCCTTCTTGGAACTTGAGAGGCCAGCAAGAGACAGGCCACAATGCTCAGAACCCAGTGTCTACATGTGAATCCCACATGGGACAGCAACAGGACTGGGTCATCCAGTAGCTCTGTCCTGCTGAACTGCCAGGTTTGCCAATTCGAGGTTGAGTTCTGACCATCCCTATTCTTCCACATGCCAATTAATCACTTTATGAAAGCATTCACAGAAAAAAAAAATTTAAATCTTAGACCTTATTGAAATACCGATTCTACTTTTGGCTTGAGAAACATCGTTTTCTTAATTGAATGATGGTTATTTCCTGGAAACTCTGAATTACAAATTTTATTATTTTCTGGCCTATTTCAAGCCACTTTTTCAGGCCTAAATAGATATTTGTTGCTTTTGCTGTGCAGAATATTTTCTCAATCTTTAGGTCCCAGCCCTCATTTTCTTTCACTGCAGTGTCCCTCTCAACCCCATCACTCTTAGTCTGCTCAGTTTTTGTTTGTTTGTTTTCAAGGAGGAATTTTATTAATTTTTTATTATACTTTTAAGTTCTGGAGTACATGTGCAGAACATGCAGGTTTGTTACATAGGTATACACAGGCCATGGTGGTTTGCTGCACTCATCAACCCATCGTCTACATTACGTATTTCTCCTAATGCTATCCCTCCCCTAGTCCCCCACCCCCTGACAGGCCCCGGTGTGTGATGTTCACCTTCCTTTGTCCATGAGTTCTCATTGTTCAACTCCCACATGTGAGCGAGAACATGCGGTGTTTGGTTTCCTGTTCTTGTGTTAGTTTGCTGAGAATGACGGTTTCCAGCTTCATCCATGTCCCTGCAAAGGACAAGAACTCATCCTTTTTTACGGTTGCATAGTATTCTATGGTGTATATGTAGTCTGCTCTGTTTTGAAATAATCTGACTCCCCCTGCTGCCCTGAGACAATATTCTCTCCATTGGCCATGAGGACTTGATGAAGGATGGACAATGGACGTGTGACTCCATCCAGGCCAGTGAGAATTCAAGCCAGACATTTTTTGAAGTCTTCAGACATAAAAGCTCTCCTTTACCACTGGTGTGGCTTACAGAAGGTGGTATAGGTACAGAGGTGCAGGCATCTATCTGCCAACATGAGGAGAAAGTCTCACTGCTAATCAAGCCCACAGAAGTGGGGGGTAGCCAAGAAGTAGAGAGACTCTGATTGTAGGCCCTGACTGTGCCATGATGAAAGCCAGCTTTACCTCTGGACTTTCCAATTGTGTAAATCAGTAAATTCCATTATTGGTCAGATGTGGTGGCTCATGCCTGTAATCTCAGCATTTGGCCAATTCAGGAGGCTTGCTTGAGGCCAGGAGTTCAGGAGCAGTCTGGATTAACATAGCAAGAATCCATCTCTATCAGAAAAAAATTAGCCAGTCATGGTGGTACACGCCTGTAGTTCCAGCTACTTAAGAGCCTGAGTGGGAGGATAACTTGAGCCCAAAAATTTGAGGCTTCAGGGAGCCATGTTTGAGTCACTGCGCTCCAGCCTGGGTGATAGAGAAAGACAGCCTGTCTCTAAATAAGTAAATAAATGAATTATATTATTTGCTTTAGCTATTTTGAGCTGCGTTCCTATTATTATCAAACGAGAGTCCTCACTGACACATCTCCCTGTCTTCAGACACTAGGTACATGGAACCAAAGAACTCAATTTCCAAATACACCACACTTGGAAATCTTCATGCCTTTGTTAATTTTTCCAGGACTAATAACTTGTTCATTTTCTCCATGTTCCCACAGCACTCTATAGATGCATAAAACTAAGAAAATTAATATTTTGTATGGAGACATTTGTTTTTATACTTGCCTTGGAAGTTTTGAGCTGTTTAAGAGCAGACACAACATCTTAATCGTCTTTATATCTCTAACCCCTAGCATTACATTTAGCAACTAACACGTCCAATAAATGTTGGTCAAATTAAATTTACAGAGTGGGAGAGAAGTATAACAATAGTTTTCTCTCTCTCTGGAGACTTACAGCTTCACATCATAGATTTTGTCTGACCTAGTAATGGAGGTTCCCAGCCATGGTGTCTTGGCTAGTCTTAAACCCATATGTTCCTAGATTCATCCTAGACTGTTCCACTAATCTGTTCTGTGTCACAAAGGGGATTGCCTTTCATGTGTCTGACTTCTGGTGAGGGTCCATCCACGGGCACTAGTGAGAATTTAGTAGATATTATGAAGGGAGAACCCAGAGTGTTTCTCCCCTTCTCTCTGCCTCAAGTAAGATCTTAGATAATAACTGCGTCTTTAAAAAAAAAAAAATCATCAAATCCTACTACACAGGCATACTTTCATTTCCACTTAGCTGTTCCACAGCTCCTGGTATCCAGGAACACTGCCTCCTCCTATGCAAGGTGCGAGCCTCCTGCTCTTGTTAATCCCTCGGTTGCCTCACTGTCCTCTGGCTTCTCAGCATCTTTCATCACTTGTATAATTAATCCCAAGTATTTACACCCTCTGTTTGGAATACTGAGTCATTTCTGTCTTCCTGTTGGAACCTGACTGATACATTGCCACCTATTTTTTTTTTAAATGCCAAGAGCATTTACTTACGTGTTTGTGTCTAGAGCATTTAGAAAGACTCCCTATACCATAACTCCCTCCATCGTCGGCCAATTATAGATGCCTACAATGACCTCTATAACGCAGTTATTTCCAGGAGTCCTTGTTAAAACACAAAATCTTTGTGTAACATATTTTTCCTAAGTCATACCTTCCATAAATAACTTAGAGCTGAGTTATGGTTCATTTGACCTCACTGAGACACAAACCCACAAAGTTTCTGCAACTTTCACTCTCTGAGCACAGCTAAGATAAACTGACCATCCTCTTCACCCGGAAGAGCTATATTGGAAGCAAACTCATTTGAAACAAGGAAGTTTAATGTACCCACTTTCTTCCACTGGGAAACTTATTCTGGCAGGAGTGGTGAAGCAAGGAAATGTTGATGATCTTCAGGCAGGAAGACTGCTACCAGCCGATGACAGAGATGGAGTTCCTTGGTTGTCATAATTTCTCTTTAGGAAGGGAAAGGCAGGTTTCCAGCAGAAATATCACAGAAATCGTCAATTAATTCGACTCAATAAAGAGTGATTTGTATCTATCAAAATTGAGTATTTACTAGAGATCAGTCTTGGTGCAGGGCATTAGGCTACAGTACACATATAGGCTAAATTGTGAAGTGGTTCAAGTTCACCTTGGTAATCCAAACACTCACATCATTTACTCTTATATCATGTTAACTTTTCTTCTGTCAGAGTCTTCAGTCCCACCAAAACTTGACATATGAAGATCAGTCACATTAAAGTGAATCACTGCTAGTAACTTGGAAAATTATCCTAAGTGGAGTTTGCATTTCAGTGAGTATTGAAACCTTAACATAAAGGATTTAGTCTTCTTCAGTAAAATGTGAAAGACCTTGGTGAGGGAGTAATCTGAGGACCAGGATGCTTTCCCAGCCTCTGAAATAAGACCACTATTTCTTGCCCTACACTTCTGCAACCCCACCCAGAAGGTACTGAAAGCCTTTTACAAAATATCCCATTCCAATACCATTTTTGATAGAATATATGTAAGTAAAGCTACATTCTCAGTGAACTTATGTTAAAAAAAAAAAAGGACTTTCTTATGAACAGCTCAGCAAATATTTCAAAGCATAATCTGACTCTTAGCCTAACTTTCCCTTCTCCTTCCCTTACCTCTTCCCTTTTTGAAAATTTAGTCCAATGTCTATTAGATAGAGCCAAGCAAGGTAGCCACTACATGATGACAGGAGGGACGAGGCAGCCAGGCCAAGGATGCCAGAACCCAAGCTGAGTGACACAGGCATCTGTGCAGTGTGAGAGTGAGAGGTGAGGTAGTAATGAGGTATTCATTACACACAGAAGAATGAGCCAAATCAGAAACTACATTGAGGATAATGGAAGCCAGGTTTCTCAGTGTTAGAGAAGGAAATTACAAATAAAGAAATGGAGAAAACTAGAATGAACACTGTAGTGCTGGATTAGAACTGGAGACTTGAATGTGAAATGATGTTTTAATATAGATAAGTATAGACACGTAGATGTTTATATGTGTGCATGCATGTGTGTCACATATGCATGTATACATTGTCAACCACTGTTTAACAGGAGGGCCTCAGAGTAGCAACGTTCCAACTGAGCAGTGAGCTCACCCAGATCTTGGTTTCCTCAATACTATTTTCTACTAAAAGAAAACCAGGGCTTTTTGTTTCTAGGGCTGGGGGAAGAAAAGTGTAAGATGAGCCAGGAACACAGTATAGCTGCCCAAAAGTAAGGACATGGGGACATGTCAAAAGGACATACAAGTCAGCTTGAAGGTGCTCCTGCTGGGCAAATCAGTAAAAGAATTGAGCATCAGAATAAATAATGATAATAACAGATTACAGCCTGTTAAATAAAACAGGTATCTCTAAACCTATGCTGGAAGTAAATGAATAAATTACAGGCTTAATAAGAAACAGAATATTTACATGCTCTTAAAAGAATCCCTTCCCAACAAATATTTACAAAGAACAAAATAACTTTGCAACAAAAACATCCAGCAGACACCATCTGACATAGTTTGGCTGTGTCTCTACCCAAATCTCACCTTGAACTGTAGCTCCCATAATTCCCGCGTGTTATGGGAAGGACCCAGTGGGAGGTAACTGAATCACGAGTGTGGTTCCCCCAAACTGTTCTCACAGTAGTGAATAAGTCTCATGAGATCTGATAGTTTTATAAAGGGAAACCCCTTTCACTTGATTTTTCATTCTCTCTCTTGCCTACCACCACGTAGGATGTGCCTTTCACCTTCTGCCACGATTGTTACGCCTCTCCAGCTACATAGAACTGTGAGTACATTAAACCTCTTTTTCTTTATAAATTACCCAGTCTCAGATATGTCTTCATCAGAAGCGTGAAAACAGACTAATGCACCATCTTAATCAAGTGATGAAATGAACGTACTGTTTAAGAGCCAAATCAAATTTGGGTGCCTGATTGGATGCAAGGAGAAGAGCACTGCATCACTTTTGTGATATTCCTGCCAGCAACACATAATCTGAATCTATCACAAAACACTGAACAAACTCAAATGGAAACATTCTATAAAACAGCTGACCTATAATCTTCAAAAGTGTCAAGCTCACAAAAACCAAGGAAAGACTGGGAAACAGGTCCTAACTGAAGGAAACATAAAAACTATATGGACAAGTTATTTCTTGAATGGATTGGGTGGTTAATTATAAAGCCATGCTAATCCTACAGTTGTTTTAGTTGTATTTAGTTGTATTATGATTATGTAGGACAATGTCCCAGCTTGTAGGAAATTCACACTAAAGTTTGTGAAATGATGAAGAATCAGACTGGCAAATTACTTTCAAACATTTCAGGGAGGAAACAATTCTTTTGTACTGTGTATTTTTTCTCTGGGTATGAAATTATTTTCTAAATTAAAAGTATAAAACGTGGCCAGGTGTGGTGGCTTACACCTGTCTTTCCATATTTTGGGAGGCTGGGGCAGGAGAATCACTTGAACCCAGAAGTTCAATGCCAGCCTGAGCAACATAGTTGGAGACATTGTCTCTACAAAAAATATAAAAATTAGCCAAGTGTGGTGGCTCACACCTATAGTCCCAGCAACTCTGGAGGCTCAGTTGGGAGGATTGCTTGAGCCTAGGAGATCAAGGCTACAGTGAGCTGAGATCACACCAGTGCATTCCAGCCTGAGTGACAGAGGAAAACTCTATCTCAGACGTCCCCAAACTACGGCCCGCGGGCTGCATGCAGCCCCCTGAGGCCATGTCCCCAAACTACAGCCTGTGGGCCGCATGCAGCCCCCTGAGGCCATTTATCCGCCCCCCGCCACACTTCAGGAAGGGGCACCTCTTTCATTGGTGGTCAGTGAGAGGAGCACAGTATGTGGCGGCCCTCCAATGGTCTGAGGGACAGTGAACTGGCCCCCTGTGTAAAAAGTTTGGGGATGCCTGCTCTGTCTCAAAAAGAAAAGTAAAGAAGAAATGTAAAATGCAATCACATTCTACGTCTTTCAAGTACACTGCCCTAATACAGTTGAAAGCTTGTCTCATTTTTTTCATTGTGGTTGAATCCAATTTAAATTAAAATACAAAATGCTTAACAATCATACAGTCAATATTTGCAGCAGGAAACAAAAGAGAGCTACACTAGTATTTACAACTCTTAAAAAGGAGACAATATAACAATTTTAACACACATTGAAACCTTCTGCGTCTAGGAGATACATCAATTAACAGACAATATTCAAGGAAATCAGTGCTGTATAGATATTTTTGATCTATTAAGGTGCAATTTATAGAACGGAACCGACACAATACTGCAGCAGAAACCATAAGTTACAAAGTGATAATTGTCACAGACAGTAATTAGAATCCTTGCCCCTCCAGATATAGCAACTTAGATTCTTTGAGAAAACAGGCTCTTTCCCTGACTAGGATACTCCACAGGTCTTACTTACCAAACCAAAGAAACACTTTTCCACTCAACACCGGTTTTTAAAAACCATTAGAACTTTTGGTTTTACAAGTTACAATTAGTAAGTATTCCTTTAAAAAGAAACTATTTTCAAAAGATGATGTATTTTACTTGTTATGTTAACTTGTAGTGCATTTTATTTCAAACAGAGATAATTACCAAAGATAGCAAATAAAATTTTTTTTAAATATTAAATTCATTAAATAATTGCTGCAGATCAATCTTCTAAAAAGCCTCAAACTAGACACTGAGGGGAAAAGAATATTGACTAAAATATCAGCTTCACTCTTCAGGAGCTCACCTTATGCAACAGTATACATCATCATTACACAATTTACTGATACTCAGTTATTCTATCAAGATGAACATTGAAGAATAAGTTCAATTATTAAAATTTACATTCAGGCCAGGCAATGGTGGCTCATGCCTGTAATCCTAACAACTTGAGATGCTGGGATGGGCAGATCACTTGAGCTCAGGAGTTTGAGACCAGCCTGGCCAATATAGCAAAACCCCATCTCTACTAAAAATACAAAAATTAGCCAGATATGGTGGTGTTCGCCTGTAATCCCAGTCACTCAAGAGACCAAGGCAAGAGAATCGTCCCGGGAAGTGGAGGTTGCAGTGAGCCAAGATTATGCCACTGCACTCCAGCCTCAGTGACAGAGTAAGATTCTGTCTAAAAGAAAAAAAAAAAAATCTACATCCAGAGGAAGAGAGCTATATGAAAACAAATCATCAAAATCAAGGAAATGCAGGCAAACTTATGTTAGAAGATGACAAAAGTGTTGTATGTGTTCAAGTCTTAAATGTAGTTATTAAGTTAATTAAGTCCCTCCATCTGTACCAGAAAGGAGACAAGAAATACCACTCTTACCCTTCTTCACCAAAAACAAACAAAAATAAAAGATCACAGGTTAAAATTAAGATCAAGCTCCACCTGACAAAATTAAGAGACTGAGGGACATGTATAAAAGGAAAAGTGAGTTTTGCCATGGAAATGGGTTGAAGGATTCATGGACCCACTGTATATTTATATGAGACTCAATTAATTTTTTCCAGAAATTGACAGAACAATGACCCACACAAGATTGCTTCCTGCTTTGCTGCCAAAACACCAGGCAAAAACAGGCAACGTGTTCATCATTCCTGAGAGCAGCTCTGACTCCACTGGTACTATGTAATATGTTAGCTTCAAACCACGTTAGTGTCATAAACTGGCAGGCATTGCATCTTGTCAATTACTAGCCAGTTCATTATTAACATTACTAAGTGAATATTACATATGGTATAATTCATTACAGTGTAAAAATAGGTATTTATATCCTGAAGAATTCCTCACCAAGACTATATGGAATATTTTTGATCAGTGAAGGAGACACATTAAGTAGCTTTGTCCCATTGCCCATAACTCTTACATTGTTCATTTTATTAAAGGTATCATGCAATGAGAGTTAGCAACATAATCACTGCAAAAATTCACCTTATAAGAAAATATGATCTACTTTTTATGAATTGGAATAGCAAAATATTAAGCAGAATCACTTGTTTTGAAAAAAGCATCACAATCCTATCATCTGAGATATAAATTTAAATTTCCACCTAACATCACTGACAGCTGTGACTAATTCAGTCTCTATGGCAAGATAAAATTTTTAATACAGTCTGAAGTTTGCAATGTTGACCATATTTTCATGCAGGTTGAAGTAGACATATTTCATGGGTTTTAGTATATGTCAAATAATGCTTAACTGTAAATATCCATGAATGCAAATATGAGACAGACAAGTTAAGTTAGTAAAGAGATCTAGGTCAGCTGGGCATGATGGCCCATACTTGAAATCCCAGCATTTTGAGAGGCCAAGGCAGGAGGCTCACTTGAGGCCAGAAGCTTGAGACCAGCCTGGGCAACATAGCAAGACCCCATTTCTAAAAAAAATAAAAAATAAAAAATAAAATAAAAAATTAGCCAGGTGTGCTGGTGCATGCCTGTGGTTCTGCCTACTCTGGAGGCTGAGGTGTGAAGATCACCTGAGTCCAGGAGCTGGAGGCTGCAGTTAACCAAGATCGTACCACTGCACTCCAGCCTGGGTAAGAGAATGAGACCCTATCACTAAAAAAAACAAAAAGGGAGAGAGCGATCTGGTTTACTTTGTGTTTGTGACACTGAAGCTGATAGTCAAATGGTTCCCATAAATTAGAATTCTACAAAGAAGCTGTTGGCAGAGACTTTTGTTTTTTGTTTTGCTTCATTGCCTCTCCACAGCCATGTTTTGGGGCGTTCACTGGTGACAACTTTTAACGGAAAGAGGCTCTCACTTTGCGGCCCTTCAGAGGCTGTGGTGGGCGGTAATTTCTCAACAGAAAGACTGCTGCTTCACCCTCCGCTGTGCACAGGAGACTGCGGAATTTGGCCAGCTGTAGACGAAGAAAGGAGTTAGCTTCAGCACTGAAATCCCCACCAATATTAATGAATTACCCTGCGTAAAGAATTAAGATATGTTTACAACCAGGAACAAAAAGAAATTGCAATGAAAATGTTCTCTTACATGTCATATATATAATAAAGCAACTCTTCTGCTGAATTCTCATCACTGTACAAATACCTGCAGGTTCCAAAATTAAATATATAAGCGTTTTTAATTTGATGATCAAGGTAACAAGACGAAACATCTAGAGTGTGGTTTACAGAGTAAATATTTAGAAATCAGAGAATGTTCTTCAACCTATAAACACACACACATACGTTTTATGACAAAATGAACTCAACTATACATGCTGTTTTGAAGCCTAATTTTTTCACTTAGTATATATCCTAGCCATCTTTGCATGCCAATAAATATCAACCCACATCATTATTGTGTATTGCTGAAAATTTTCTATTATAAATATGTCTTATAAATTTTTAACAATCCCTTGGTGGTTTAATATTATTTGTTAATATTTAGTACAGGTCTAAAGTGAAGCTGAAAAAATTAAAGAAATATTATCTTCTCAAAAATATGCACCAAAATTATATTGTCAATTAATAAAAGCAAATCTTTGGTGTTTGTTGTTTTGTTTTATTTTGATGAAGACAAATTATTAGGAATGAGAACCTCTGTTCTCTAAACTTTGTTAACCACCTAATCTCAGAGTCAAGCAAATTCAGACTAGGACACATCCTTTAGGTTTTCATCAAATACCTGTGCCTAAAATGTTTCATGTATAGTACTAACCAGATGGGGGCAGAGGGGAGAGAAGTCCTTTATAAGAAACAGGCAACAGTTTATAACCATGCTCTATGGCAAATAGGATAAACCATCATATATACAAGCAACTGTGTTTTCCACATGTGCTATTTTGAGCTTATTTTTTTTTAAGTACAGATATGGGAAGGAGACATATGTTTACAATGTACTATTACTCATGTTTCATTAGACCAGATCATTGTAGCTATAACCACATGAGACTTAAGAGAATCTCTGGTCAAGTAGCAGAGGCTAATAAAATGTAACCTCTGGGACCACAGGAAAGACACCTAGCCTTCTGCAGATCATGACAATCCAGGTCTGCCTGCAGTGGCCATTGTGAGTGTCTGTGCAGGAATTCTGAGTCCTGAATCAAAGCACAGGTCCACAGGCCTCATCAAGTAACCTGCCTCCACAGTGACACTGCTCATTCCTCTGAAGACATTGGCTTGATTTTCCTCCCACAGCCCCAGCTCCTGCCCCTCTTCAACTTCTCTGGAAGTTGATCATGGCTCCCTGCCCCAGCAGCACATTCAGCTCACCAGTCTAGAACTAGATCTGACAAGCTCTTTCTCTGACCAGCCTGTGCATTTTGGGAAGAGTCCCTAGACCTGTTCTGATGTCTCGCCAAACCGCATTCCCTTATGTCTCTGTGTCTCACAATTATTAGGCCCAGCTAGATCGACCCTATATTTGCCAGTCTCCACTGAGATTGGCTCTGGTGTCCTCCACCACTGTCCTGGCCTTAAAATGTACATCCCTGGCTGATTCTTCACCAGTCTCATCCCCTTATGTGGTTCCAGGCTTTATTCAGGCAGCAAATCTGCCCCTCTGTCACTAAGGCTGACTCAGCACCTACAGGTTCCCAGTAGGAATGTCCCCAGTTCAGCTTTGAGGCTGAAGCAGGTATGACCTGTTTTGCTGGTTTCCTTGACTCTAATAATGAAATTTTAATTTCATTGTGTAGCAACTCTAATAAGCTGAAATACACTTCTTCTATGGTTCTGTAAACAGCTTTATGTCACTCTCATGCTCAAACCTTTTTTTTTTAGAGAAGGGGTTTCACCATGTTGGCCAGGCCAGTTTTCAACTGCTGATCTCAAGTGATCCTCCTGCCTCAGCCTCTCAAAGTGCTAGGATTACAGGTGTGAGCCACCATACCCAGCCTTCAAATCTCTTTAATAGCACTCCACTGCCTGCTAAAATTGAGTAATAATAAAAATAATTCCTGTTATGAAACATGATGGACTAGGCACTGTGTTAAGTGCTTTACATTACCTCAGTTAATCCCCAAAATGCCCATTTCACAGATGAGAAACTTGAGGGGTAGCTGAGAAGTTTCAATAAATAAGCCATCTTGACAAACAAGCCATGCACTAACCACAGACTATACAACATCTTTAACTTTTTTTCTGTTTTCACATTTTCACCTATCCTTTTAATTTACTTTTTATTATTGAAATACTCAAAAGTACACAAAGGTAGAAAAAGCAACGTCATAAATCACTAGGAATCCATGACCCAGCTTCAACAATTTCAACAATCATCAACACGCAGCCAATTTTTCCAATCATTCTCACACCTAAGCTCTCTTTCCATTGGCCATGCTACCCACAGAAGGCTATTTTTAAGCAATTACCAAACATGATATCATTTTAAACATCTCCAAATACATCCCTGTAATACATTACATTTCTAACATTTTTATAGGTACCCCAAACAAACGTGTCAGTGTGGCTTCCAAGCTCCTTGACGACCCAGTTCTAACTAACCTTCCGAGATTGATCTATTACGTCCACAGGCATTCTCGCTCTAAGCCAGTTTTGGGAGGGATGTTCCCAAAGCATCTGAATGAAAATACTGGCCGGGCACGGTGGCTCAAGCCTGTAATCCCAGCACTTTGGGAGGCCGAGGCGGGCGGATCATGAGGTCAAAAGATCGAGACCAGCCTGGCCAACATGGTGAAACCCTGTCTATACTAAAAATACAAAAATTAGCTGGGCATGGTGGCATGCGCCTGTAGTCCCAGCTTCTTGGGAGGCTGAGACAGGAGAATTGCTTGAACCCGGGAGGCAGAGGTTGCAGTGAGCCGAGATTGTGCCACTGCACTCCAGCTTGGCGCCTGGGGACAGAGTGAGACTCTGTCTCAAAAAAAAAAAAAAAAAAGAAAATACTTTGAGTTAATTCTTAAAAATTTAGATTCCTGGGCCCTATCCCAAACTTGTGAATCAGAATTTCTAAGTCCCAAGGGTTCACTTTTTTTTTGTTTGTTTTTTGAGATAGTCTCGCTCTGTTACCCAAGCTGGATTGCAGTGGCATAATCTCAACTCACTGCAACCTCCACCTCCTGGGTTGAAGTGATTCTCAAATCACTTCCTAATATCCAAATATGGATTGCTATTGTTCATAATGGCCAAAAATTAAAAGCAAGCCAAATATCCATCAATTGTGAAATATATTTTTTAAAATATAATATAGCCATACCATGGAATATTACTCAGCCTTCAGAGTAGCTAATATAGGCAGGTGCCACCATGCCCAATCAATTTTTTTTTTTAATTAGTGGAGACAGGGTTTTACCATGTTGGCTAGGCTGGTCTTCAACTCCTGGCCTCAAGTGGTCTGCCTGCCTCAGCCTTTCAAAGTGCTGGGATTACAGGAGTGAGCCACTGCGCTGTCTGAGGAAGAGCTGTTATCCAGACTATATAAAGAACTCTTGCAAACAACCCAGTGTAAAAATGGACAGATGATCTGAACAGATACTTAACAAAAGGAGATACAATCATAGCCAATAAGCATATAAAAAATGTTCAAAATCATTGGTCATTAGATAAATGCAAATTAAAATCACACATACACACATACCCACTAGAATATCTGAAGTTAGAAAAACCGACAATGCCAATTACTTGCAGGGGTATGAAGCAACTAGAAATCTTATACATTGCTGGTGGGAATGTAAGATGACACAGCCACTTTAGAAAACAATATAGTAGTACTTTACTCAGCCGGACACAGTGGCACATGCCTGTAATCCCAGCACTTTTGGAGGCCGAGGCAAGCAAATCACTTGAGGTCAGGAATTTGAGACCAACCTGGCCAACATGGTGAAACCTTGTCTTTACTAAAAATATAAAAATTAGCTGGGTGTGGTGGCGAACACCTGTAATGCCAGCTACTTGAGAGGCTGAGGCAGGAAAATCACTTGGACCCAGGAGTTGGAGGTTGTAGTGAGTGAGACTCCTCAGGAAAAATAAAAAGAAGAAGAAGAAGAAAGAAAACAATATAAGAGCACTTTGCAAAATTAAACAAACATGACCTAGTAATTCCAGTTCTAGGTATTGAAACAAGACATATAAAAATACAAAAGTGTGTATGCTAATTACTCCTAATATCCAAACATGGATTGCTATTATTCATAAAGGCCAAAAATTAAAAGCAAGCCAAATATCCATCAATTGTGAAATATATTTTTAAAAATATAATATAGCCATACCATGGAATATTACACAGTAATAAAAATTAATGAAATGGGTCAGGTACGGTGAATCACACTTGTAATCTCAGAATTTTGGGAGGCCAAGATGGGTGGATCATGGCCAGGAGTTCAAGACCAGCCTGGCCAACATAGTGAAACCCCTTCTCTACTAAAAATACAAAAATTGGCTGGGCATGGTGGTGGGTGCCTATAGTTCGAGCTACTCAGGAGGCTCAGGCAGGAGAATCACTTCAAAAATACAAAAATTAGCCACGTGTAGTGGTAAGTGCTTATAGTCCCAGCTACTCAGGAGGCTGAGGCAGGAGAATTGCTTGCACCTGGGAGGTAGAGGTTGCAGTGAGCCAAGATCATACCACTCCACCCTAGCCTGGGCAACAGAGCAAGGCTCTGTCTCAGGGAAAATAAATAAATAAATAATGAAATGGGTGAATCTTAAAAAGATTATACCAGTAAAAGAACTCAAACACAAAAATCTAGTGTTAGACTCATTTAAATAAAATTATAGGAAAAGTAAAATTCTAGTGACAGCATACCAGTTGTTCCCTAGGGCTATGGCAGAGAAGGTGAAGGACTGAAAAAGAGCACCAGAAAATTTCTGGCTGAGATCTACAGCTTTGTTTACTTAGTTATTTTGAGATGAAGTCTCACTCTGTCACCCAGGCTAGAGTACAGTGGCATGATCTGGGCTCACTGCAACCTCACTTCCCAGGTTCAAACAATTCTCCTGCCTCAGCCTCCTGAGTAGCTGGGACTACAGGCACGTACCAGCACTCATGGCTAATTTTTATATTTTAGTAGAGACTGGGTTTTACTATGTTGACCAGGCTTGTCTCGAACTCCAGACCTTAGATGATCCACCCGCCTTGACCTCCCAAAGTGCTGGGATTAGAGGTGGGAGCCAATGCACTGGTTGAGATCTATATCGTAATTATAGTAGTTGTAGCATGCCTATATACAGTCACCATAATCAGCAACCACACACTTAAAATTCCTGAGTTTTATTGCATGCAAATAATATCATAATAAACAAAAAGAGGTGTTTGTTCGTTTGTTTGTTTGTTTAAGGAGAGTGAAAACTAAGCCAAGTATTTTGCACATTGAATTTCAGCTCAGTAACCTAATGTTCATGATTCAGGATAACGCAAAGAGACTTGGCAAGAAAAGTTAGCCCTCCAGAGACAATGACAGATTTGTCTTCAAAAGGATCAGAAGATAGTACATTTATCTTAATGTGGCATGGCAGTTAAGAATTTAGTCTTTGATGAGTGACTCTGAGAGAGAAAAATGGATTTAAATTTTAAAAAAATGAAAAACATCTGATTTGCTCCCTAGGTCAAACTATGACTTGGCAGGAAATTGCAGAGAAATTCTGAGAAAATAATCTGGTGCCAATTCACTAAAAAAAAAAAGGATTGGCCGGGCGCGGTGGCTCAAGCCTGTAATCCCAGCACTTTGGGAAGCCGAGGCGGGTGGATCCCGAGGTCAAGAGATCGAGACTATCCTGGTCAACATGGTGAAACCCCGTCTCTACTAAAAATACAAAAAATTAGCTGGACATGGTGGCACGTGCCTGTAATCCCAGCTACTCGGGAGGCTGAGGCAGGAGAATTGCCTGAACTCAGGAGGCGGAGGTTGCAGTGAGCCGAGATCGCGCCATTGCACTCCAGTCTGAGTAACAAAAGCGAAACTCATTCTCAAAAAAAAAAGAAAAAAAAAAAAAAGGATTTAGTCTTTACAGCCAGTGACATTATACGATGGAACTGGAAAATGAATATAGACAGTATTTTTCATTGACCCAAAAAAAATAAAGACAGTCCAAAATTGAGATAAAAATTTATCTTTTGAAAAGTAACTCTTGGCTGGGCGGTGTGGCTCACACCTGCAATCACGTAGCACTTTGGGAGGCCAAGGCAGGTGGATCACCTGAGGTCAAGAGTTCAAGACCAGTCTGGCCAAAGTGGTGAAACCCTATCTCTACTAAAAGTACCAAAACTAGCCATGCCTGGTGGTAGGCGCTTGTAATCCCAGTTACTCAGGAGCCTGAGGCAAGAGAATAGCTTGAACTCAGGAGGCGGTGGTTGCAGTGAGCCGAGATAGTGCCACTGCACTCTGAGCTGGATGACAGAGTAGGATCCTGAAGAAAGAAAGAGAGAAAGAGGGAGAGAGAGAAAAAGAGAGAAAGAGAAGAAGGAAGGAAGGAAGGAAGAAAGGAAGGAAGGAAGGAAGGAAGGAAGGAAGGAAGGAAGGAAGGAAGGAAGGAAGGGAGAAAGAAAAAGAGAGAGAGAGAGGGAGGGAGGGAAGGAAGGAGGAAAGAAAGGAAGCAAGGAAAGTCTTTAAGTCAGTGATATATAGAAAAGACATTTTACATAAAAGAGTTAAGTGATGGATTAATTCTATAGACCAGTTTATATTTTAGATTTTTTTTTTTTTTTTTTTTTTTTTTTTTTTTTTTTGAGGTGGAATCTTGCTCTGTCACCCAGGCTGGAGTGCAGTGGCTTGATCTCTGCTCACTGCAACCTCCACCTCCCAGGTTCAAGTGATTCTCCTGCCTTAGCCTCTGCAGCAGCTGGGACTACAGGTGCGTGCCACCACACCCAGCTAATTTTTATATTTTTAGTAAAGACAGAGTTTTGCTATGTTGGCCTTACTGGTCTAGAACTCTTGACCTCAAGTGATCCTCCCGCCTTGGCCTCCCAGAGTGCTGGGATTACAGATGTGAGCCACCGTGCCTAGCTATGTTTTTATTTTTTTTTTTGTTTTTTGTTTTTTGTTTTTTGAGATGGATCCTTGCTCTGTCACCCAGAATGGAGTGCAGTAGCGCAATCTTGGCTCACTGCAACCTCCACCTCCCGGATTCCAGCAATTCTCCTGCTTCAGCCTCCTAAGTAGCTGGGACTACAGGCACCCACTACGATGCCCAACTATTTATTATTATTATTATTATTATTATTTTTTAGTAGAGATGGGATTTAACCATATTGGCCAGGCTGGTCTTGATCTCCTGACCTTGTGATCCGCCAGCCTCAGCCTCCCAAAGTGCTGAGATGACAGGCATGAGCCACCACACCCAGCTTGTTTTTTATTTTTTAAGTAAACTTTTTATTTTGGTACAATTTCAATTGTAGAATTTTCAATTTACAGAATTATTGCAAAGATACTACAAATATTTCTCACAGACCCCAAACTCTGTTTCTCCTATTAACAATATATTATATTAGTACGGAACATTTTCCAGGATTAATGAATCAATATTAAAATGTTAGAATTAACTGAAGTCCTTCCTTTATTTAGATGTTCTTCTTTTTACCTAACGTCATTTTCTTTTCCAGGAACCCATCCAGGAAACACTATATTTAGTATTCATATTTCCTTAGGCATTTCTCAAATGTGACAGTGTCTCAGACTCAGCATTTTTTATGACCTTGACAGTTTCAATGACCTTGAGAGTACTGACTGGGTATTTTGTAGAATGTCCCCTAATTGGGTTTTGCCTGATATTTTTTCCTGGTTTGACTGAGACTGAATTTTTTTTTTCTTTTGCCTTATTCTTTAACTTTTAAAACCACCATAATATCATATTTTAATATATTGAATCGTTACTCAAATAACTTTCTCAATTTGGTTAAAAACTAAAATATGTGAAAGTGTTCCTTCTAAAATAAGTGAAAGTGTTCCTACTATAGCAGATTTAAGTGAATGCTACAAAGTGAATTAACAATCACTTCAGAGCTCTAAAAAACAGCTATTCTTTTATATATTGCTCTACATAAAAACTATATTAATCATATTAATCATTAAGCCTCAAATAAGAAAAAGTAGTGAATCCACAGTTAGGGAGTCATAACTCCTAAACTTGCAAAGAGATATTTTTAATAAGGTTAACTTTATTATTTTTAAGAAACTAAACTATATATTTTGATATATTTTCTTCCAAATCACTGGTGGATTGAAAACAAAAAAACAAAACTAAACAAAAAGTTCTTTTCCAAGTGGCTTTAAGAAATAAAAATGCCCATGAAATATGAGGGAAAACATGACCCGCTTATTAACTACCTTGATGTTATAGTTTATTCATTCTTAATATTATTCAGTTCAAATTTAATAAACAAATATAAAAGTAAACCATTTAGCATGTGATGAGGAGAAAATGAATTCCCTTAATAAGGACTCTGAATCAGTTACAGGTCATTTTTCTCTAGACACAATGATAGAAAAAATTCACAGGAGTTTTCATGTCAGTCAAGCTCTGGATTTCTACGCAGACTTTTGTAAAAGTTTTAAAAACTATACACTAGGTTATTATTTGTCTTTGACACTAAAGACAAGGTCAACAAGAACAAATACCCAACAGAAAGAAGGATGTGCTCAATGCCCCAAGGGGAAATGCTGCCTGAAATGATCTTGGTAAAGGTGGGCCAGCTCTGGTATTATTAGGAGAAAAAATAAACAGCTAGGCAGGTGGGCAAGCCCAGTACATGTGTACTTCATTAGCTGCAAAAATTACTAGACTATGTTCATGCTAAGATATTGCACCTAATGCAAAAAGAACAACAAAAACAAAACCAATGAAGAAGTACAGCATCCAAAAACACAGTATCCACCTGCCAGATGGGTCAGCCCCATGGCTCAGTGCTCCAAGCTCCAAGTTGAATACACTGAACAAGATCCTAGCACTGTAATCCTTGGGAGGCCGAGGCAGGAGGATCATTTGAGGCCAGAAGTGGATCACTTCAAGACCAGCCAGAGCAATAATGCGAGACCCTGTTTATACGAATTTTTTTTAAAGTAAGCCAGGTATGGTAGCATACACCTGTAGTTCCAGTTACCTGAGAGGCCGAGGCAGGAAGACCAATGGCTTGAGCCCAGGAGTTCAAGGCTGGGGTGAGCTATGATTGCACCAACTCCACACCAGCCTAAGTGACAGACTCTTGGCCTATAGGGGAAGCTCAATAACCATTTAACATAAGAATGAGTGAGTAGATATCTACACAAAAGAGCTATCCCATAGCCTCTCCGCAAATGCTTAAGCATTAAGACCCTCAGAAAACTCATCAAAAGTTTTGCCAACAAATGCAAAAAGATCAACAACTCCTCCTCTCAGTATCACTCTCCTCCTCTTTCTCTCTCCTTCCTCTTCTTATACTTGTAGTAAGAACACTTAAATGAGATCTACCATCTTAACAAAAATTTTTTTAGACAGGGTCTTCCTCTGTTGCCCAGGTTGGAATGCAATGGCACAATCCTGGCTCACTACAGCATTAACCCCTCGGGTTCAAGCGATCCTTCCACCTCAGCCACTTCAGTAGTTGGGACTACAGGCACACACTACCATATCCGGCGAATTTTTGTATTTTTTGTAGAGACAGGGTTTCCCATGTTGCCCAGGCCGGTCTTGAACTCCAGGGATCAAGCGATCCACCCAGCTCAGCCTCCCAAAGTGCTGAGATTACAGGCAGGATCCACTGTGCTCAGCCTACCCACTTTACAAGTTTTTAAGTTTACAACGTAACAACTTCTTACACTTAGCAGGCACACATTTCTTAGGGCAGTGCACCAATCACTGTCCTCAAGTTTCACTTGGAAATTTGTAGAAGCAGGTGTGGAGACTAAGATCAAAAAGAAAAATGTCACCTTCTGTAAGTAGCCTCTCTCTGATTTTTTTGTTTGTATCTCAGCCTGTATCAAACAAACATATCAAACAAACAGCAGCAAAACAAAAGCAAACAATTGTAGTGCTCAAATAATGTTTCACTTGCATCAGTGTCGCTAGGTACATTTCTAAGAAGTAGCAAAGAAATTGTCTAATCATAGAAGGTCAAATAAGAAAGGATCATAGATCTCATCTAGCCCAATCACCCATATGATTAATAAAGAGAAAACACAGACTTGGAAACGCAGCAGAAATCAAGGGCATGGTTTTAAAAAGGAAGCCCAGTTTCCTCTGAGGGAATCAGTATCAACCTGGAAGAGATTGTGTACCTGTTGAGAGCTGATGGTTATAGCTTGCTTTAAAACAATCCATGTGACACTCTCAAGAAGAGGTGGAACTGTAAGAGAACCAGGGTATGTCCAGTAGTCCCAGGATGGTGGAAGTAGAGATAATGGGTCAAAATTTGTGAATCGAGTTTGTTTACCCTGGAGGAATGAAAAGAATTCGTACATATTAGAATGGGATAGCTTTACATAGACCTCAAAAAACATACCTCCGTGTACATCCATTATAATTCCATAAATAATATAGAGTATCTGTATCTAGAATTATCTATTATCTTCCTTTAGTATCTTTAAAAAAGCATCTATCTTCATCTTAAAATTTTTAGATAAAGTAACATATCATATAGATTTATTTAAAAAGCACAAGTTTTGTTTTAATATAAGTAGTCCCTTAATGTGCTACAATTAAAGGCTTACTCTGTAATATAATACCAGAGACTAATTATGCATACATATATTTATTCATGGTTTTTTTAGGTAACGTAAGACCCTTCCATTGAAAATATAAGTGGTAATAGGTTACTTCTACTTTTTTCATCAAGTATGTTTCAAACTTGCTTCAAAGCAGGCAGTATATGTCTAAGATCTAAGTCTTTAAAGGAAGATAAGAGAATGTAGGAGAGAACAAGAAATATGTTAATTATTAACAGATAGTAATTCATTTTACCTTTTCTTTAATGGAATCCAAAATGTCAATAATCTTTTGCAGTTGGGAATTAGGTTCACCAATCTAAAAACACAAAATTTCAAAAGAAATGGTTACTGTAGCAGATCAAGTCTGAATCACTCAATTTCAGCCACTAGTTTAAAATTATTTTTTAAAAAACCTTAGCCAGCACAGAACATACAATGATTGTTCTGTAACAAAGCTTCTCTTTTACCTGCCGGCCTTATCATGCCAGAAGAATCTGAACAACAAGATAATATTACAGGGTTCCTGTACTGAACTTTCAGTTTGGTTGCAAAACTAATAGTAACAGCTTAATATTTGCTAAGTTTTGTCAATATTTAAGATGTAGGTTAACTTGTGAGAAACTTTGCTTAAGATAGTCTAACAAATAGCCTGCACTACTAAGCTAGATGTGACAGTCAGACCCTAAATTCAAACAGACAATGGCGGCATCAAAATACTAGATGCAAACATCTCACACCTGCAGCCTAAAATGATTTGAGATCCCAAAGGGAATGTATCATCATAAGCAAACTCATCATAAATTGTAGATACATAAATGAATCCTCTTTTCATCACTACAGGTGTTCTGAATCTACCTGAAGGTTTTAAAGCACCTGGATCCTGCTGCAATCACCCCTATTTGGTGTCCTTAAAGGCAAGGGATTGCTGCCATCCATGACAATCTCTGCTCATGAGTTACAAAACATAGAGAGTATGGGGTGTGAGAAAGGTGTACGCCTACAAGAATGTGGAGGCAGTGGGAGGTGAAAGGCCCAACCTGTTCCCAGGTATGATGACAATAGTTGTCTAACCACATGTGAACATTAAAGGAAATACAACAAAAATTTTTTTTAAACCAGTGAGTACATCGGGACAATATGTCATTGTGGTAAGATCAGTGTTTCAAGAATCAGGAGCTTGAACTTTATTCTGTCCTAAATAGTATGCAATTAGGAAGAGCCCAGAATAAATGTTTTCTGCCAGTATCTCAGTTGTTATTTCTTCTGCTATTCTTGATGTTGATGTTATTCTTGATCTTGTTGTTATTCACATAAAAATCATCAATGGACAATAAGAAGACTTATAAGACAATGCTCCTAAATGAATATATAATTTTTAATATTCATTTCAAAAGGAAAATGCTATACCTAAAAGGAGTTTACTATTACAAGATGGTTGAATGTCTGCTTCATGACTGAAGCTCTCTCTTCAACAAGACTGATCATTGAAAATGAAATCAATGGATTCTCACCTGTAAAAACACTCCCAAGACAGCCAGTCCATCTGGTTCATGAGCTGCCTCAACAAAGCTGGGGTATTTGTCTGAATTCCAGTGAACAACATGGAGCTGAAAGGGAGACAGACAACATGGTTGGAATGTTTTGTTAGACATCCTGAAAAACATAAATGCAAATAAAACATTTACAGATTTTCCAGTGCTGGTACACTCATATGTATAATGTTTAAGAATCTTGGACAGAATCCTCTCATTTACTTTTGTCCAAAAGTGAAAGTTCATGCAGTGAAGGATCATGGTCACTTAACTAGCCTGTGGTGCACTTTATTAAAGACTATATCGAATGCCTTAAGCATCCCAGCTGGACATGGTGGTGCATGCCTGTAGTCCCAGCTACTTGGGAGGCTGAGGCAAGAGAATTGCTTGAACCCAGGAGGTGGAGGTTACAGTGAGCTGAGATCGCGCCACTGCACTCCAGCACTCCAGCCTGACTGACAGAGCAAGACTTCATCTCAAAATAAAAGGAAAAAAAAGAAAATGCCTTGAACAAGTCCCTGTATCCCTAACAAATGCCTGTGTTAGGAAAAAAATTCCTGTGAACACAAAAAATGCCTGTGAACAGGAAAAAAAAAAAAAAAAAAAAAAGCCTGTGAACAGCCCCTGTATCCCTAACAAACTCCCGCTATTGCTCCCAAATAACTGGAGGCTCCTCCCTGTCTTCCACAGATGAGACTGCAATGGAGTAGCCTCAGATCAGATCCCAGCTGAAAGTAAAGTCCAAGGAAGAGGCCTGAGCTCACAGATGGGTGGGGAAGTCAATCTCCTACCCAGTAGGTTTTCAAGGACAATCCCGCTACCAAGGACAGTGAGGCTGTTTCTAAAACTGCCCAGTTAAATGTTTACTACCTGTTGTTTTAAGACTTTTTATGGTTTGAAAATACAAAGTCTCCTTATGAGTAATCATGTTAAGCAGCATTCAAGCTTTTTTATTATTAAGATGATTTTTAATTGGCAAATCATAATTGTATACATTTATGGGACACGATGTAATGTTTTAACATATATTTAAATGTGGAATGATTAAATCAAGCTAGTTAACATATTCATCATCTCACACATAAAAATGCTTATCATTTTGATACATTTACCACCTTCTATGAATATGTTTAGATACTTTGCTGAGAGCAAGTTTCAATGGGGGAAAAAGAAGCTTCGTTAGTCTAGGAATCAGAGGAAGAAAATGGGAGGGTAGCTGGTGGTACTAAGTTGGAGGATAAGTAGACAAACGGGAAGCGAAGGAGGTAGAGGGGCCTGGAACTCTGGAAAACTCACCTCATAACTCTACCCATATGCAAGCAACCTTATGCAACACCTAAAGGTATCCTAAATGTTCTATCATTACAAGCAATACAGTATTTCAAACATACGCACATTCGTGAAAGATTTCAGAATGACGACAAAGGGGAAAACCACTTCTGAGGAGTCTTCAGCCCTGGTTAAGGGAAGGACAAATTGACAGAGCAAGACTTCTGTCTCAGAAGTCTTGAGACAGAAGCCAAAGGGTAACGTGACACGCCCAAAGATTTAGCCACAATAATAAATGGTGATCAGGACATGGTGTCCAAGGACCTGATATAAGGGACTGACTTCAGACAGTATCTCTTCTAATGAATCCCTTTTGTTTACCAGAGAGGAAATACTTATGCGGGCCTTCATGCCCAAATCATCTTCCTAGTTGAATGTTACAGAGATAATTTAGTATATTCAAACATATGTTTATCTCATCCTTTAAATATAACTCTGTCTTACAGGCAATTTATAGGAGATAATTTCTGGATAGATGACAATTATCATAAACAGTCAACTATAAAACCATAAAACAGTGCACCATTTGCAATCAAGGAAGACTGTGCGGTATCAGGCAAGTAATATAAAAGTGGATCCCTATAGTGCCATGTGCCAAGTTGGTGTGAGATAGCTGGGGGAGGAAAGAATCTGAGAACACTGGTTGATGAAACATAATTCATTTGGCTCACATGAGACAAATGACATTCACTGCAGGGAAGGGCTGATAAGGATGTTAAGACTGTTTCAAGTGGCTCCGTGCCAGTGTACCAGATGTCTTAGTAAGAGATGACACTGGAGAGAAAGATAGAAAATGACTTCTTTAGGGTCACAACGAGAACTGATTAAAAAATAAATGTGTAACTAAAGAGAGACGAATGGACATATATATATATATATATATATATATATATATACACGCACACACACATATATCCTATATATAACCATTCTTTTGCTAGTTAAAAATACAATTGCTTAAAATATGATGGGAAACTAGGCCAAGAAAATCTTTTTTTTTTCTCTCCTACACACCTTGCTCAACTGACAGCAATACTTTCACAGAGGAACTGATACCATTTCTATTAGCATTACATTTGAATTAAAACATAGAAAAACAAAATAGCAAACTCACATTTCCTAACAATTACAAGAGCAGTAATCTGAGCTGAATGACAAGAAATTGTTGTAGCCATTACAAAAATGAAAATTAGATTGTTCCCTACTGGCAACTAGTTTCTAAATAATAATATTAAAATTAAGTAGTTTCAAACTGCCTATTACTGATATGCAAAACATACTGCCAAATACTATGCCAAAAATCCATGATGAATGTTGAAATCATAGTTTCACTATTAGCTACATATTTAAAATGCTTATTATTCTATCTAAACTGTCATTAGATAAAGTCCTAAACACAAAATGGACAATTAGCCTAGTTTTGTAGATACCTAACTTTAGAATAAAATGTTTCTTGATTTAGATCACTTTAATCCCTCTGTAATATCACAAACCCTCCTATTAGGCCTAAAATTAAAGTTGTATATGTTGCAACTTTAAATGTTTTTTATTTTATTTTACTTTTTTACTTCTTTTTACTCACAAGGGAACATAACATGATGATAGTCATGAACTCAGTACAAAAGTAGCTGGAAAAACGAATCAACTCCTTTGGAATCACGGAACTGAGCACAAAGAGGTTCTTTTGAACGTGAAACCAAATGCAAGGACTCCCAAGTGCCCCCATCTCCAGCCTTGTCCTCTTCTTAAATGAAGTGTTTATCCAACAGCTTGCCTGAACATGAGCCTAGAATGTCTAACAGCCATCTCAAACGTAACCTGTCTAAAACAGAGTGAATTCCTCTCTGCAACCTGCTCCTTCCCAGACTTGCACATCTCAGTAAATGGTACCACCAGCCTCCAAGATGCTCACATCAAAACCTTGAGAGTGTTTATGAACTCCTCTTTTCCTTCCTTCAATCACAACATCCTTTTCATCAGCAAACCCTATTGACTTTATCTCCCAAACATCATAGATTTGCCCAGCTCTCTTCGTCTCTACCACCCCCATAGTCCAAATTACTGTTACTGCTCACTTGAATGACTTCCATAACCTAATTCACGGTCACTGTTAGGGAAGGACTGATAAGGATGTTAAGACCTTTTGCCTGACAACAGCCTCCTCTCCACATAGCAGCTAGTTATATTTTATAAAATACAAAGGAGAACATGTCATTCCCCTGATCAAAACTTTCCATTGTCTTCTTCCCACTGCATCATAGACAAACTTCAGACTGCTTACCATGCCCAACAGCTCTGGATGTGCCATGGTCCCTGCCTGTCTCTCTGGGATGGAGCGCATAACTTTTCCTTTCTCATTAATTTCAATGCTATAGGCCAATGACTTTCTCCTCTTGAACATGCCAGCCCTCACTCCTGCCTTAGATCACTCATGCTTGCTGCTCCCACTTCTTGGAAAACTCCCTGTAGATTTTTTTCATAGTGCTTTCTTCTTATCATTCAGTCCCAATTCATGTATCACCTCAAAGAGGTTTTTCCTAAGCCCTCAGCCACTCTACCAGATCACACGGTATTATTCCCATCAAAGAACTTACCACGCACCATTTATTTATTTGTTTATTGTCTACTTCTTCCACCCCACCAACCCTGAAGTTTGACCTAGACTTTCTCTATCTACATTTTCTATCTTGACCTAGAAACATAGATCCTGCCCTCCCTCACTCTCCAACCCACCAATCGACAAATCCCAATAAAGCTGCCTTTTCCAGCTAGCCAGCCTCCACCTCATTTATTGCCTCATTTATTGCCTGGAACCTCATTTATTGCACTCTCATTTATTGCCTGGAACTTTCCCCAAAAGTTTCCTTCAAAGCTCCCCTTAGCCGCTCCTGCTTCCATCCAATCTATTCTCAAACAGTAGTTGAATTATTTCTGAAATGCAATAACATCACTTCCCAATTCAAAGCCATTCAGTGGCTTCCCATTGCACTTGGAATCATGTTCATCATCCTTACCAGGAATTAAGCTCAGTAAGATCGGGCCCTTCCCAGCCTCTCCAACTCTGCCTCTTACAACTCTCCCCTTTATTCTCCATGCTCTAACTACACTGTTGAAGACCATACTGTTTTTCACGTGTGTAAGCCCTCTTCTCAATCTAAATCCTCAAATGTGACCTTATGCAAAACCACTGCTGTCTCCCCACTTGACCTTGTTCCTCCCCTCCATCTATCAGGTTTTAAGTTAAGCCAGGTTTAACTTAAAACCCCTTCATCCATCAAGTTTTTTTTGTTTGTTTGTTTGGTTTTTTTTTTTTTTTTTTGAGACGGAGTTTCGCTCTTGTTACCCAGGCTGGAGTGCAATGGCGCAATCTTGGCTCACCACAACCTCCGCCTCCTGGGTTCAGGCAATTCTCCTGCCTCAGCCTCCTGAGTAGCTGGGATTACAGGCACACGCCACCATGCCCAGCTAATTTTTTGTGTTTTTAGTAGAGACGGGGTTTCACCATGTTGACCAGAGTGGTCTCGATCTCTTGACCTCGTGATCCACCCACCTTGGCCTCCCAAAGTGCTGGGATTACAGGCTTGAGTCACCGCACCCGGCCTCATCCATCAGGTTTTAAGGTGCCCACCTACGGTCCCAGTTGCTCTGAAAGCTAAGGTGGGAGGATCCCTTGAACACAGGAGTTCAAAGCTACAGTAAGTCATGTTTGTACCATGGCACTCTAGCCTGAGCAACAGATCGAGAGCCTATCTCAAAGAGAAAGAAAAAAAAAAGAGAAATCCATTCAAAGCTTTATCCACAAAACTTTATCTTTAAATTCTGGTGCTGGTCATAGTTTTTGTGTTAGATTCTCTTATTTAAAAAATAAAAATAATATCAACCATATGTGGTGGCTCATGCCTGTAATCCCAACTCTTTGGGAGGCCAAGGTGGGCAGATCACCTGAGGTCAGGAGTTTGAGACCAGCCTGACCAACATGGAGAAACTCCGTCTCTACTAAAAATGCAAAATTAGCCAGGCATGGTGGTGGGCGCATGTAATCTCAGATACTCGGGAGGCTGAGGCAGGAGAATCACTTAAACCCGGGAGGCAGAGGTTGCGGTGAGCCGAGATTGCACCATTGCACTCCAGCCTGGGCAACAAGAGCGAAACTCTGTCTCAAAAAAAATAAATAAATAAAAATATTGTTTGTTTACAGCATGCATAAAAATGTATGTCTTAAAATATACTTAAAAATTCCAAGATGCTTCCAATTTGTGTAATACTTACCTGGAGGACTCATACTTGGGAGACTTAACATGAATTGAGTCTCTGAGGTCTCCATGTGAAACAAAAGAAGGACAACAAAAGAGTTATCTGTAATGTTGTAATTTGTACCTAGGTTTTTTAATAAGTGAAATTTGCATTATAATTTTTTCCATTCATAAATACATAAGTGAACCAAAGGTTTTTGTCCTTTCCTTCACTGGTTTGCTAAATAAATAAATAATAATGATTTATTCCAGAACAACAACAACAACAACAAATCTTCATCTACAAAACTGCACCTTGATCTGCAGGGCAGGACTCTGAGCCTCTGACGTGTGTCAGGAGGACCCTTTTCAGGAAACTACTTGCCAACTGGCACTAAACCTAAGCCTGTCTGAGAGTATGCAGTACTTTCAAGTGTATTAAAGTATAAGGTGCAGCCACACAAAGCATTTTGACTAACTTTCCAGAATTGCTAAGGAAAATGAGAGACCAGTGATCCAAAGCAACCAGCAATTAGTCCCGAGGGTGCTTTAGAGATTTAGAACATGTTATATTCAGAACATAAAACTTCAGAAAGCAAACATGAAAACTATTCAGTAAATTATCCAAACTGAGACACCACACATATTCCCATTTTCTACCTTCTTGACATATTTTGTTCACCATCATAAAACACTTCATATGTATATTTTCTTTCTCTACCCTGAGGACAGAGCAGGTTCCATACCCTAAAGCTATTTGGCTTCAAACACAAGGGATTTAGTTGCAAAGCAAACGTTGGACCATAGCCACAAAGGGCAGAGATACATGTCAATGGAAGAGTGAAAGTGCAAAAAAGTTCCGATTGTTGGATTTCTCTGAACAGTAGGGCTATTCCGGGCATCTAAACTCTACAGCTCAGTAACCATGAGAACATGATGAAAAATTGTGCTTTCCTGATAACATTGCTCTGTCTTGCCTAGGTGACTCAGAAGCCAAATTATTTTCACTTGAATCGTATTGGTTAAGTTATCTAATTCACTTTCATCTCATGACAATGTTGGGTGTTAGTAATATTTAATCATATTAAACTTGAAGCTTATTTTGCTTTGTTCTTTAACCAGAGGATTAAAAAATGTAGAATTTTTTTTTTAATCCAGATCATACACAAAGAGTATTTTTAGTGAATATAATTATAAGGAAAAGGGAGTTAAAACAAGTCAATGAATGCTTTGTTGTGTTATGATTTACGAATAAGCTGAATAATTAACAGAGATTTTCATTTTATGCCTGTAAATATAGAGTTTAGAAGAATTTGTCTTTTTTTTTTTCTAAGTGAAACTTTGCTATTTACCTATTTAAATATCACCTATTTAATGTGGTCTTTACACGTTAGTGGATTTTGGTATCTGGATGAAGAATGACCACATTTGGACCTAAGACAAAAAAATGTTTCTTTCTCTCTCTTCTCACTGGCCTTTCAGTGGCTGGAAACAATTTGTAATTTGGTGTCAGACAGATCTAGGTTTAAACATGTCTCAATGCTTCCTAGCTGGATAAATTACTTAATCTCTCCAGCAACCAGTTTATTCATTTCTCAAATGGGAACATATAACTCCAAGCTCTCAGGGTTGGTTTAAGGCTTAGGAGGGCAATATTTGAAGCTCTCATATTGATGAACTCCCACATTGAATGAATAAAGTAATTTCAGACACTAAGATACCTAATTGGCTCAGGACCTATTCGGAGTCAATAAAGTTGTCCCTGTACCCCTTAAATCCCACTATGTAGTAAAACCATGTATCAAAAAGGTGTGTCTGATGTCTTACCTCCGCAGCATACCTTACTCCGTCTACTATGTGCTCAGAGCCGTGGTCATCAGCGGATCCCCAGTGAAGGTGAAACTGCCGTAACCTGTAGCTTCCAGTGAGAGGACCACCATGTAGAACTAAACACCAACATGTTTTATATTGTTAGCAAGAAAAAAGTATGTACATAAGCTGCCCAACTCACAACATCTCCCTGAACTACTCCATACATCCATGTTCTCCAAGAAATTTTTCACAAATGTGTCATTTGCTTTGCCATCAAGAATACCACTTTTAAATATGTGTAGAGTGAAAATGGAACATTTTTAAAAGCCTGAAGAGTCCACAATACAGATTTGTATGGAACACCTGTGAAATCATAACAGACATACTGGTTAGAAAGGTGTAGAAATGAGGAATTCTGAAAGATAAGGAATTGTTGTGTTTAACTGAGGAAAAGTCAGCCTCTCCGAATAAGGATGTGACATGCAGAGAGAGAGGTCCAGTTTGAGCTTGGTAGAGCAGGGCAGCATTGTGCTTAGGGCACAGGCTTCAGCAATTAGAAGGCCTGCACTCATTCTATCTTTTCCTGATTATGTGATCTTGAACAAACTCTAACTTTTTTTTTTCTCTCAAGACAACAAAGTCTCCCTCTGTTGCCCAAGCTGGCACAATCATGGCTCACTGCAACCTCTAACTACTGGGTTCAAGTCATCCTTCCACCTCAGCCTCCCAACTAAAAGTGCAGGAGGGCACCACTACACCTAGCTAATTTTTTTTTTTTTTTTTTTTTTGATAGAGACAGGGTTTCACTAGGCTGGTCTCAAACTCCTGGCCTCAAGTGATCCTCCCACCTAAACCCCCAAAAGTGTTAGGATTACAGGCATGAGCTACCATACCTGGCCAGGCTGGTCTCAAACTCTTGGCCTCAAACTATCTTCCCAGATAAGCCTCCCAAAGTGCTAGGATTATGGGTATGAGCTACCATACCTGGCCACAGAACCTAACATCTAAATTTTATCTTCCACGTGTAAAAACAAGATAGTAATGGAACCTCCTCCTAATACTATGATTAAAACAGAAGAAAAATTAAACACAAAGCACTTATCACTACCTGACACACAGTCAACACAATCAACACAGTTTTTTACTGTAAAAATAGGCAAAGCAGGCACACTTTTTGTACTTAAAGTCTATATTCTTGGGGAAATGCGAAATACAGGACAAAGATAATTTTTCAAAAATCTGTCATATCTTTGTCACTTTGACAAAGTGCATTTGAGTACTTTTACTCAATAAATACGATCTCTAAAACGATGACAATAAACCATATCTTAAGTATACAGAAAAGCTTCTTAATAGAAAACATAGTCCTAAATTGTCTCATCCTAATTAATCGTTAGTGGGCATGTTTAAAGCACATGGGAGAATCAGGAAGCATTGGATGCTAAATATACCGTAAGTATTATTAAATTTCTAATAACAGGCCTGGCACGGTGGCTCACACCAGTAATCCCAGTACATTGGGAAGCCAAGGAGTGAGGATCACTTGAGCCCAGGAGTTCAAGACCAGCCTGGGCAACATAGTGAGACCCCCATCTTATTATTTAAATATATATTTATATTTATGTAAATTCAATATGTATATATTTAATATAAATTTTTATATATTTTCATATTTACTATCTGTGTATATACAGATAGTAAATATGTATTTTTTGGCTGGGTGTGGTGATTCACACCTGTAATCCCAGCATTTTAGGAGGCTGAGGCAGGCGCACTTGAGGTCAGGAGTTCGAGACCAGCCTGGCCAACATGTCTCTATAAAAACAAAACAAACAAGAGATTAGACAGAAGTGCTCGCCTGAACCCAGGAAGTAGAGGTTGCAGTGTTTTGGGTTTGTTTTTGTTTTTTTTTTTTTTTTTGGAGACAAGGTGTCTCTCTGTTGCCCAGACTAGAGTGCAGTGGGGCTCAAACTCCCAGCCTCAGTCAGTCCTCCCACATCAGCATCCCCAGTGGCTAGGACTACAGGCACACCTGGCTATACCCAGCTAGTTGTATTTTTTGTAGTAATAGGGTTTCACCATATTGCTCAGGCTGGTCTGAAACTCCAGAGCTCAAATGATCCTACCGCCTCAGCCTCGCAAAGTGCTGGGATTACAGGTGTGACACACCATACCAGCCTTGAATTCGACTTTTTAAAAATTGTTGGTAATTTGCTAACCCTAGCCATTTTCTTAAACTACACTGTAGTCAGCTGTCTTGAATGAGAAGCAACCTGGCAACAGGATCTGTTTGCTCACGCATTTACTGTCTGACAATTAGGATACAAATTCCTTTAAGACAGAAACTATTGTGGTCCCCTGTATCTCCAGTGCCCAGAAAGTACTTGAATCAATTAACATTACCAAGGTAAGAGGCCTCACCTGTTAAAGTACTCCTCCACAAACTAGTTTGTAAGCATGCTACTGAAGTTATCTGGGAATCACTAAAAAACTAAGTTCTGGCCGGGCGCGGTGGCTCAAGCCTGTAATCCCAGCACTTTGGGAGGCCGAGGCGGGTGGATCACAAGGTCGAGAGATCGAGACCATCCTGGTCAACATGGTGAAATCCCGTCTCTACTAAAAATACAAAAAATTAGCTGGGCATGGTGGCACGTGCCTGTAATCCCAGCTACTCAGGAGGCTGAGGCAGGAGAATTGCCTGAACCCAGGAGGCGGAGGTTGCGGTGAGCCGAGATCGCGCCATTGCACTCCAGCCTGGGTAACAAGAGCAAAACTCCATCTCAAAAAAAAAAAAAAAAAAACAACAACAACTAAGTTCTTAGGAAGAGTGAACCTAAAAATAATCACTTTATGGTAAACTTGCTTTATGGTAAAGCTACAAGAACAGCACATCTGCAATTTGCTTGGAATCTAGAGAAACAAGAGCCAAGAGCATAGAGTTTCCAGGATTATACCGAGAGAAAAACAGAGACCAAAGGACATAGATGTTCCCACTCAGTAGGACCTTGTATTACTTAGGAAGCCAGAAGAACCTTCATTAAATCTGGCTTATTTTATTCAGAGCATATACACACCAAGCTACTCTCTAATTCAACAATTATTAAGAGCTTACTATGGGCTAGCAACTATTCAATACCAAACATGCAATGATAAGCAAAAGTTGTCCTTATTCTCAAGAAATTTAGTAGTAAAGAAAAGAGATAATCATAATAGAGCTTTATATAATTGTCACATTGTCATAGGTTACCAATTCATTTTCCTAGCTATCTTAGCTCCTCGGATTACATACCTATGGCATGTCCACCTACTAAATCTTTTGCTGTTTGTTGTGTGTGTTTTAAGGAATATATAATGTAAGATCTTGTGAATAATTTGTTTGACTTCAGGAAGTTACCTAGAACTAGATAATGGAAGCATAACTGAGAATTTGATATTTTCTAGAGATGAAATTCAAGAATCATCACTGAATTCATCAAGTTACTGCTCTTCCCAGCAGGACTTTCTTAATCAGGAGACAATTTTCCTTTGAACATCTGTTTAACATTTTGGCACACATATTTTATCTACGGAAAGAAGATATACTATTATTGTTAGTAGTAGTAGTTACTAACAGTTATTGAGTGCTTACTATAATCCAAGAACTATTTCATTTATAAAATACAAAAATTAGTACCATATATTTTTAAAAATAAAGGTTCCAACAATAAATAATGTTTAACTATTTAAGTGTTAAATGGTAAATATTAATTGATTTCTTGTGGTTTGTAATTTTATTGGGAGTTAATCTATGTATGCTAGTGTACCCTAATGCTATGTCATAGTATTTTCCATGTCCTTCCATCACACACACACAAAAATATTTTTTGTAACTTAAACACACACGTATTGAGGGCCTACCATGTGCCAGGTACCATGCTAGGTAGGTAAGTAAGGCATAGTTGTTACTCATAGAGAGTTTTAGCTCAATGGAAAGACAGAGAAGCCAATTAGCAGTTACAAGATAGTGTGGAGAGTTCTGCATTACGAAAATCCCAGGATGCCCTGGAAGCCACAATAAGGGTGGTAGGGCCTCAGGTGAGGTTCCCAAAGAAGCGAGATCCTGTTTGAGTTCAGAAAGACCAGGAGCTGAGGCAAGAACAGCCTTGTCTTTATTCATCAGATTACTATTTCACCTGTATATTATAGTCAATAGGAAGTCTTCTTAAAGAATTTCATGAGCCAGGAATAGCACGGTGGCACATACCTGTAATCACAGCACTTTGGGAGGCCAAGGCAAGTGGATACTTGAGGCCAAGAGTTTGAGACCAGCTTGACCAACATAGTGAGACCCCATCTCTACTAAAAATACAAAAAATTAGCCAGGCATGGTGACATGCACCTGTAATCCCAGCTATTCAGGAGGCTGAGATGGGAGAATCGCTTGAACCTGGGAGGCAGAGATCGCAGTAAGCTGAGATTGTATCACTGCACTCCAGCCTGAGTGACAGAGTGAGACCCTATTTAAAAAAAAAAAAAAAAAAAAATCATGAGCCAGGTGTGGGTAGTGTGTGACTGAGGTGGGAAAATCACTTGAACCCAGGAGTTCTGGGTTACAGTGAGCTATGGCTGGGCCACTGCACTCCAGCCGGGGACAAAGCAAGTGTCCCTCTCTTAAAAAAATTTTTGTTCAAAGTTTAAAAAAAAAAGACAAGAAAGAAAAAAATTCGTGTGTACCTATGCAACAATCTTGCATGTTCTTCACATGTACCCCAAAACCTAAAATGCAATAAAAAAAAGAAAAAGAAAAATAATTAATGGCCATCTGCTCTCTTCTGCTCCCTTTTAAAAGGACTATGAAATTTTAGTAGTTCTCTCAAGTTTAACTATGGAGCATGGATATGTTCACCCAAACACACCCTCCAAGGACTATGAGGAGGATTTCATGCCTGTGGTTTATTGACATGCCTGAGTTGGGATTCAGGGTTAATCTCAGTCAAGAATGACTTCTTCAAAAAATGGAAACTGTTTTACTCAAATTAATGTGCTTTGCTACAGGAAGTATCTTTGTGTTTTTAATAGTTTACCAAAAATCAAAAAAACAGCAAAAACTTATTTTGTTTAACTATTGTGGTTTCTTCTTTTTAACTGATTTAATCCCCTGAATCACCATAAAACAATCTCTTTTGGTTTATCTTGAGAGAAAAAGAATAAGAGGCCGGGCGCGGTGGCTCATGCCTGTAATCCCAGCACTTTGGGAGGCTGAGGCGGGTGGATCACGAGGTCAAGAGATCGAGACCATCCTGGTCAACATGGTGAAACCCCATCTCTACTAAAGATACAAAAAATTAGCTGGGCATGGTGGCACGTGCCTGTAATCCCAGCTACTCAGGAGGCTGAGGCAGGAGAATTGCTTGAACCCAGGAGGTGGAAGTTGCGGTGAGCTGAGATCGCGCCATTGCACTCCAGCCTGGGTAACAAGAGCGAAACTCTGTCTCAAAAAAAAAAAAAAAGAAAAGAAAAAAAGAATAAGAATCACGACCCATATTTACAAAGCTTCTGTCTCAGAAAGTACTTTATGGATATTTTCAATTAATCCTGGTAATTTTATTGTGAACTAGATAGAAAAAGGATCTTCATTTAAAAGAAAGAGCACATACTACTGATGACAAAGTGTCAAATCTGGAAACATAAATTGATTTCACTGATTAACCCGAAGTACAGGGAAAATGAGAGGAAAAGAAAAAAGAAGAGAGAGAGAGAAACCTGGGTTCTCATAGAGCAAATTAGAGTAGAAAATTTTTACACTATGAATGTCTACGTTTATAAAGAAAAGACTTGAAGTTTTAGATGAAGTAAAATGTAATCATTTTTCATTCTAAACCGAGGAATGAGTAGCCTCACTTTTTTTGTTTTGTTTTGTTTTGAGATGGAGTCTCACTCTGTTGCCCAGACTGGAGTGCAGTGGCATGATCTCAGCTCACTGCAGCCTGGGCCTTCCAAGTTCAAGCCATTCTCTTGCCTCAGCCTTCTGAGTAGCTGGGATAACAGGGATGTGTCACCACACCTGGTTAATTTTTGTATTTTAGTAGAGATGGGGTTTTACCATGTTGACCAGGCTGGTCTCAAGCTCTTGACCTCAGGTGATCCACCTGCCTCAGCCTCCCAAAGTGCGGGGATTGCAGGTTTGAGCCACCATGTTTGGCTTTTTTTATTTATTTTTGTTTTTGAGACAGTTTCACTTTTTAAATGTTTGACATAAACAGTATCAAACTACAATTACGAGTGGTTTAAACTATGTATTTAGAATACCTGGACAATTTTACTATATATATATATATTACATTAACCACAAGAGATGGGATCTCGCTATTGCCCAGGCAGCCCTCAAATTCCTGGGCCTAACTAATCATCCTCCTTCCGCAGTAGCTGGGTCTACCAACGTATGACACCATGCCTGGTCTAACCACTTTCATTAACATAGATTCACAAAACTGAGGGTTTGAAGGAAATATAGTTGAACATATTTATATAAAAGGCCAGGTTCCTTCCTCCTTACTTGCACTTCCTCCAAAAAGTTGAAAATGCCATGTACTAATTTTTCTTTATGCATTTTCTACAATGCTTTGATGAAAACGTACTACTTAGGCCAGTGTGGTGGCTCCCAGCACTTTGGGAGACTGAGGCTGGCAGATCCCTTGAGCCCAGGAGTTCGAGATTAGCCTAGGCAACATGGTAAAACCTTGTCTCTACAAAAAATACAAAAATCAACACATGCCTGCGGTCCCAGCTACTCAGGAGGCTAAGGCAGGAGGATTGCTTTAGCCCAGAAAGTCTAGGCTAAGTGAGCCATGATCGCACCATTGCACTCTAGCCGAGGCAACAGAACGAGATCTTATCTTAAAAAAAAAAAAAAAAACTTACCACTTTTATGAATTTGACAAATATGAGGATGAAGTATGTATTTATGTAAAGCTTTATTATCAAAAATTGTAATTTTTGATAATAAAGCTTTACATAAATACAAGATACTACAACTAACCTAAATCTGGGCCCAATTGATAAGTAAAAACTTCCTTTCAATTGGGGATTTTTAAAATTTAACTATATATTTTCATTAATAAAGCAAATACACCATCATCCTAATCTTAGACTAAAAATAAAATCAATCTGTCAAAAGCCCTAAAAAGTGTTTCCATATATGATTCTCTCTAATCTTTCATCTCATCTTACATTTAAACTTGATACCTTAGACAGAATCTATGCTTGGACAGTAGATATGCCTGAAGAGATATTAAACATTCTTTTCAAGAATGCTTTTCTCATCACTTAATAAATCAACAAACAACCTGTGGGTCCATTATTTATACAGTGTGAAAGACACTATCCCAACAACTCATCACTAAATGAAACTTTTATCATGTGTTCTAGAAAACAGTACTAATAGGGAATATGCAGTAAAAAAAGTATTTCAAATATTTATTTTTTAAAAAATTTTTAACTTCTACTTTCCCTCCCTTTAATGTCCATTATTAGAAGAATGGTACATAAATTATGATGTAAGCATAGGTAATACTATTGAACTTTTTATTTTATTTTATTTTTATTTTTTGAGACAGGATCTTGCTCTGTCACCCAGGTTGAGTACAGAGGCGCTATCATGGCTCATTGCAGCCTTGACCTCCTGAGCTCAAGCAATCCTCCTGCCTCACCCACCACAGTAGCTGGGACTACCAGCATGCCCCACTGTGCCTAATTAATTTTTTATTTTTTGTAGAAATGAGGTCTCACCATGTTGCTCACACTGGTCTCATACTCCTGAACATAAGCAATCCTTCCACCTCAGCCTCCCAAAAGTGCTGGAATTATATGTGTGAGCCACCACACCTGGCTACAGTTTAGCTTTTTAACAAGATATATTTTAATCTGGAAAGATGTCTATAAAATATTTTTAATGGGAAAAAATTTCAGAGTTATATAGCATTATTCCAAATGTATTTTTAATAAGAAAATGCAAAACAAGGATGATACACATGTATGTATACATAACTAAGCACTAAAATATTATAGACAAATATAACATTAGGCTGGACGCAGGGGCTCATGCTTGTAATCCAAGCCCCTTGGGAGGCCAAGACAGGTAGATCAACTGAGGTTAGGAGTTTGAGACTAGCCTGGCCAACATGGCGAAGCTCCATCTCTACTAAAAATAGAAAAAAATTAGCTGGGTGTGGTGGTGGATGCCTGTAATCCCAGCTACTCAGGAGGCTGAGACAGGAGAATCGCTTGAACCTGGGAGGCAGAGGTTACAGTGAGCCGAGATCGTACCACTGTACTCCAGCCTGGGCAACAGAGCAAAACTCTGCCTCAGGAAAAAAAAAAAAAGAATATAACATTAGTTACTTCGGGAGAGATTGTGAGAAGAAAGACATTAATATTTGTCATATGTTTCCATATTGTTTTATTTACTATATATGGATATTACTTTTGCAATTAAAGTAAAAAAATAAGATTTTTTTAAAAACTAACCTTTTTCTATTCAAGCATGTACTAAATGGCATTACAGGTTTGCAAATAATGCTAAATAATTATAGCTAAAACTTTGCAGAAACGAATCATGAAATATGTATAAAAACTATTAAACTTCAATATTTTTATAATGGTAAATGCTAAGGGAAGTTATAAATACTCCTTTTTATTATTTTAAATACTTTTCTAAATACTCTTTTCTAAATACTTATTTTTATTATTTTAAGGTAAGATTATCTGAAGGCTCAAATATATAACAAGATATCTCAATTCACATGAAGAAAAAATATACTTCAGTTTCACAAATTCCAGGTCTAGCAAAAACAAAACATGAAAGATAAGAGAGTGTCGTCTAATCATCCAAACGCTTCACTCATGACCACACACACAAAGCCAACCTGATTTGTCCTCTGTGTCATCAAAGTCAACGTTGAAGGAATGGCCGCTGTTGCTGATGATTTTAGCTGAGCTTGGGTCATACTTGATACTAAGTGGTCGGAGGGAAGAATCATATTTCACTTCTTTGGTTTTAATCTCAATTGGAGATTGCCGATCACCATCAGCAATAGGGAAAAATTCATTCCAATGAATAGGACCTTAAATATACAGGACCAAAAGAAAACTATTATATAAGTTTTTCTTTCAACAAACATTCATTGAGTATAACACACTGTACTTGAAATTGAAGAAAATGCAAAGATTAATAAAATGAGATTCTCATCCTCAGGAACTTTGAGTGTAATTTTTCTTTTACAAGATTAGTTGTTTTTATTACAGAGGTAGGAAACTCTTGGTGTGCCTTAAATCATTTTCAGAATCAAAATAACCCTTATAGACAGCAGAGTCCGTAAATTTTATAAAGTAGTCTCCAAAGGTAACCTTCTACCAAACTAAAAACAATCACACAATTCATCGTTGAAAACAATAGCATTCAGTCTCAGGTCCAGGAATGAGCTGTGGTTGCTCCAGAGGTCAAGTTTGCAGATTGAGAGAGTCAAAAAAGCTGAGAAAGCCGTGACGCAAAGGAAGGGTATCATTCTTAAAGATGGTGTCCTTTATTCTTCCTTCTATCACTCAGTGCTACCTTCTGGTGTCACTCAGGCCTCCACTCAATTACCTGTGCAACAGGCATGCCAAGAATACATACAAATTTTTCACCTAGGATAATCCCAATAAAATGGCTGCACCATGTCAGGAAATGTAATATTGTTGATTATCTGAAGTGGAGTGAGGTTGTAATTTATTTTTCTCTTTCTTCATTTCAGAAGGTTTTTCCATGGTTATTTTGCCAATGTTACACTTGAATTTCAACACAAGAGACAAGTGTCATTCTGGTCCTCTATTCAAAAAGTCAAAATTACATCAAGTTCACAAATCAGACAAGAGAAATTGAAATGAGCCAATCAGCTGACGGTTCCCTTTTCAATCCTCTTCATTTCTTTGGAAGACTCTATATAAAGTCTTGCCTCTCAAAATCAGCCACAAAGTTGTAGTTTCATGTAAGCTCCATGTCACTCTACAGATGTGAGTCACCTTGTAGGTTATAGGTTCTTAATCTCTTCTCTCTACTATTCGTGAAATTTAGAAGGTTAGCACCAGGTGAGCAGTGCACTGGCTACTGACTAAGATTTCCCCACCTACTTTGCTTACCAATCTTTTACTAAAAATCAAGTACTAATTAAAACATCACGGCATGACAATTAATTAAGCATGTTACTAACAACAACTAAAAAACATTTTAAAATGATAAAATTTAGAGTGATATTTAAATAAATGCAATATATCACAATCATCAACAGCTTCAAACTCTAAATCTTTTTTTTTTGAGACAGGCTCTTGCTCTGTTATCCAAGCTGGAACGCAGAGGTGGAAGCTCAGTTCACTACAACCTCAACTTCCCAAACTCAAATGATTCTTCCCCCTCAGCCTCCCAAGTAGCTAGGAGTACAGGTGTGCACCCCAATACCCAGCTAATTTTTTTTAAAAAACTTTTTTATTTTTATTTTTTTATTTTTATTTTTTGTAGAGAGAAATTCTCACTATATTGCTCACTATATCACTTAGACAGGCTGGTATCAAACTCATGGGCTCAGGTGATCCGCACATCTCAGCTTCTCAAAGTGTTGGGATTACAGGCATGAGCCACCATGCATTTTTGCAAAAGAGAGTGCACACATACATACATACATTCTTTCTTTCATATATCCTTCAGGCACACAAAATCATAGTATAAATATATAACTACACACTCAGCTTAAGAGGTGTCATCTGACAAACTGGACTTCAAAGCCACTTGAGCATCAAAAGTCCTTACTTAGAACCTATTACAGAAAAAAAAAATGTTTATTTAATACTTTTACCATCTTTCTGAGTACTCTTTCTATACATAACCTAGACCATTTTTTCTCCTTAATTCTGAAAATGTCTTCTATTTTGCTGCCACCAAATAAGAGTTAATCTAAAGAAAATTAAATTTCAAACATGCAATGCATGTGTCACAACATGCAGGTGACAGTCTTCCAATTAATAAAGACTTGCTTTCTTCTAATTTCTTTGCTCTCCTATTTTCAGTCCTTTATAATCAGAACCATTTTTAAAAGAAGAGTCAAACCAAAATAAAATAAAAGTAATAATACTTCATATCACATTTCCAATATTATCTACTAACTACCATAGTCAGTTCAGTACCCTGCCTCTTAAAAACGTATCCTTTATCAATTTTTCCAAAAAATTTTCCTCCTCCTCCTCCTCTCTGACCCCCATTAACCTCTAAGGCTAGTCTGGAACTTCTGGCCTCAAGAGATCCTCCCATCTCAGTTTTTGAGTAGCTAGGATTACAGGAGCAAGCCACCATAATTGGCCTAAACATAATTCTTGTACAATGGCACCATTTCGGCTCATGGCAACCTTCACCTTCCTCCCTGGGTTTAAGGGGTTCTCCTGTCTCAGCCTCCTAGTAACTGGGATTACACAGGCATGCGCCACCATGCCCAGCTAATTTTGTATTGTTAGTAGGGATGAGGTTTCTCCATGTTGGTCAGGCTGGTCCAACTCTTGACCTCAGGTGATCTGCCCACCTCGGCCTCCCAAAGTGCTGGATTACAGCATAAGCCACCACACCCGGCCAACACAATTCTTAATTATAGATATACGGTGGTTGCTCAATTGATGTAGGAAAGTGACATACACTTTTCAGAGATGTCACATTCCCTAAACTAAACTAATAAGGTAGTCAAAGGTTAGAGGAAGTCACTAAGTTATTTGCGAAGATAATACCCTTTCAGGGCTTCAGGTCTTGATGTTCCATTTTATCAGCGTTGCTATTCCCAGCTTAAGCCTCTTTTTATCTGCTCAGTCACTGGCTTTATCAATGTTTAAACAGAGAAAAAAAAAAAACAACAAAACTTGTCTAGGAGCCTAGCATGGTGGATCACGCCTGTAATCCCAGCACTTTGGGAGGCTGAGGAGGGCAGATCACGAGGTCAGGAGATTGAGACCCTCCTGGCTAACACAGTGAAAGCCCATCTCTACTAAAAATACAAAAAATTAGCTGGATGTGGTGGCATGCACCTGTAATCTCAGCTACTTGGGAGCCTGAGGCAGGAGAATCACTTGAACCCCGGAAGCAGAGGTGAGCTGAGAGATTGCACCATGGCACTCCACCCTGGGTGACAGAGCAAGACTCATCTCAAAAACAAACAAACAAATAAAAACTTGCCTAGATAGTATATAATACATTTCCAATAGGATTTTGCCAATCTTTCTCTGAAGACCACATCTTTAAGTAAGGATGTGGTCTTCAGAGACAGATTGCATCTAAAAGAAGGGAATGGCTCTACAATTCCTAACCGATATACAAAATCACTCCTTATTAAAGGCTTTTCTAAGATGAATTTTTAAAATTCCTGAAGATAAGCTTCATTCTGGCCAATAATTTCTAACCTACTAAAGAGTAATCAATAACCATTGATTGAAATACCCTTCTTCTTCCTATCATAGGGGCACAGTTGGGATTCAATGACTACTAAGTAACCATAATAAAAACAACTTCAGCAGAGAGGAAAATTAAAGGAGATTTGTTTTGTCATTTTCCCCCCTAAACACACACTGGAAATTAGCAAAATGTAAGATAATTATGGCCTTAATCAAGAAGAAATCTGCCTATATACCTTTTATTATTAAAGTTATAAATTTTACCTGCCGCCATTTTTAAACTAGCATGTTTGAAAAGAGACTACAATTAGAAATTAAACAGGCTACAATTAGAAATGGAACTTTTCTATTAGTTTGTGAAATAAAACTTGCTATAAAACTTGGCCATACTATACTGTTCAATCATGTACATGCTAATAGAAGAAAAGTATTATTAGTCAGTCTTAATTTTTTCTCTAATTATTATGTATTTACTTCTTAAATTGACAAAAATAAGTATATATTTATGTGTACAACATGATGTTCCGAAATATATGCACAAACCTTAATTTTGACAGTTATTCATTATAAGGCTTTTTGGTGTCACTGTAATTATTTCAAGTAATTATCATTTAAAACAATCAGTTCAGTTTAACTTTGTAAAAACAAGAAAAATGTTTTACTTTTGATAATGTGAAATATACAAGAAGTGTGTCTCATTATTGTTCATCCTATTAATATATTTCTATCAAAGAATTACAATTTTAGTAACCGTTTACTCATCATTTGACAAGCGTGGAAAGAGAGAAGAGTGGAGAAGTAACTCACAATATAACTTCATTTCCCAGCAAGAACCTGAAGCCTTACTAAAGTCCCCAGTAGTAGTCAACCAACTGCAAATTGCTATGGGAATATTAACAGTTAACAGCTATTAGGAAACATGCAGTATTTTGTTTGCCAAGAAGCCAACTTAATCTTCAGTGTCACGATGCAAGTTAAGATTTCCTGGGCCGGGCGCGGTGGCTCACGCCTGTAATCCCAGCACTTTGGGAGGCCGAGGCGGAGGGATCACGAGGTCAAGAGATCGAGAACACCCTGGTCAACATGGTGAAACCCCCTCTCTACTAAAATACAAAAAAAATTAGCTGGGCATGGTGGTGCGTGCCTGTAATTCCAGCTACTCAGGAGGCTGAGGCAGGAGAATTGCCTGAACCCAGGAGGCGGAGGTTGCGGTGAGCCGAGATCGCGCCATTGCACTCCAGCCTGGGTAACAAGAGGGAAACTCCGTCTCAAAAAAATAAAAAATAAAAAATAAAAATAAATAAGATTTCCTAAATATATTTTCAAAGATTTGCTACGATTTGTTTCTCCCAAGTGAATAATAGTGAGCTTCCAAGACTGAAAGCGAACTTGTCCTTATTTCATTAAAGTGTGTCATCAGACTTCTAATCTCCAAGGGTATAATTGATAAGTGGCTGTTACTAGGCAAAGTCCTTGGCTTTTCAGATGAAGGTGAACGAACTCGTACGAACATTTGGGAATCTGGGGAATCCTGACAGAGACGACACACACCAAGACTCCTATGCACTACCAACACCCGGTCTACCCTGACAAGCCTGCTCTCCGCTTCCTGCCTTGGGCTCCGGGCAGTGCTGCTCAGTTTAAAGAGGAACCGAAAAGTTTCTCAAAGCGCGAGCCGAGTGTGTGGTCGGCGGGCGCGGGGACGTGGCGCCAGCCCTCTGCCCCGCCTCCGCCGACCCCGCGAAAAGTCCCCCTCGGATCGCAAAGGCGCTCACCGTTGTGCTCGCCGTATCCCCAGCTGAGCCTCGACATGGTCCCGCGGGGTGGAAGGCAGAGGAAGATGTGGCTGGACAGCGAGAGCGCGGCGGGAGCGGGGCGGGGCGCGGGGAGGCCTGCCGGGGCGCGGGCGGCCGAGCGGGAGCCCGTCTACGCGGCCCGCCAGGGGCGCTGCCGCCCGCGCCCTCCAGGCGGCAGAGGCGTGCGGGGAAGGCGCCCGAGCCGCTGGCTGAGTCTCTTCAGTTTGGACTCGGGAATGAGAGATGGAGTTCGACAGCGAGACGGAGAGAGAAAGGTTTCCGAGGGGATCCCTGCCTTCTGAGAAGGAGTCACTCCGGAGAGGAAAGGGCTGCCTAGAGGGCTTCCAGGAAATGAATGAGTCACCAGAGCCGGGAGCTGCCAGGCCGAGGTGGGGATCCCCGTGGAGGCGTAAAAGAGGTCGGAGATGGCCGTGGCAGTGGTGATTACAAATACAAAACATTAATGACGATGGTAATCACCACCACTGAAAAATAACGACATATTAAAGGCTAACCGTGGGCCAGGTTCTTAGCTAAGTTAAAACGTTTACCCACGTTTTCCCATAAAAGGCTCTCAGCACTCCCTCGAGAAAGACTTGTGTCCCCTAATGAGGAGGTCAGGCCTAAGAGGCGCTAGGTAACCCACCCCAGGTCGCACAGCTAAAGCCGGCGGAATCGCTGTTGGAGAGGACGAGCTCCCCGCCCTGGGCTGGCTTCATTGCCCATTCATCCTTTCCTTACCTCTTCCTCTCACCCTGCAGGCTTGCTGAGATCTGGTCCCCAAATTCTGCTGCCCTCCTGACATCGAAAGAAAGAAGGTTTTCAGATCATCTTTCCTGGGTGCTTGGTGGGCTTGCTACCCTACGACCGGAGGCAGAACTAGCTGTGCAGAGCTTGAATTTCTGGCCTGGAGTAGCAGGAGTTCTGGGTTCAAAGTGAAAAATGAGAAGTATGTACATGAACCACTTTCTACTGCCTTGTCTCAGGTCAACTGCCTCCTATTTTATAAATCCAAGCAACTTCTTTGTAAGAAACCTAGTATGCCCATTTTCAGTAACTCAGATGATTTAGCATGTCAAGATGAATAATGTTCTTAACGTTTTGAGTAAATATCAGTTCCTGATACACAATAATAGTGGTTACATGAATGGATGAATAAATGAGTAGACCAAAATTGTTAAAGAAATTCTGGTCAGTGGGCTTCAAATACTTCCCAAATTGTTACTTTTGTTGCTTGGTACACAATTTGTAGCCACCCAATGGGTTCACCTTGCCCGCTGTCTAGACAGAGCTTACTTATCAAGACAAGGGAATTGCAATATAGAAAGAGTAATTCACGTAGAACCAGCTGTGCAGGAGACCGGAGTTTTATTATTACTCAAACCAGCCTCCCCCAGCATTTGGGGATCAAAGTTTTTAAGGACAATTTGGTGGGTAGGGGGAGTCAGGAGTGCTCATTGTTTGGGTCAGAGATGAAATCATAGGAAGGCAAAGCTGTCTTGCACTAAGGTAGTTCTTGGATAGGGCCATAGGGTCAGATCAGCCAGTTTATCAATCTGGGTGGTGCCTGCTGATCCATCAAGTGCAAGGTCTGCAAAATATCTCAAGCTCTGATCTTGGGCTTTACCATAGTGATGTTATTCCCAGCAGCAGTTTGGGGAGGGTCAGAATCTTGTAGCCTCCAGCTGCATGACTCCTAAACCATAATTTCTAATCTTTTGGCCAATTTGTTAGTCCTACAAAGGCAGTCTAGTCCCCAGGCAAGAAGAGGGTTTGTTTTGGGCAAGGGCTGTTATCATCTTTGTTCTAAACTATAAACTATGTTCCTCCTCCAAGTTAGTTCAGCCTATGCATAGGAATGAATAAGGACAGCTTAGAAGTTAGAAATAAGGAGTTGCGTGGCCGGGCACAGTGGCTCAAGCCTGTAATCCCAGCACTTTGGGAGGCCGAGGCGGGTGGATCACGAGGTCACGAGATCAAGACTATCCCGGTCAACATGGTGAAACCCCGTCTCTACTAAAAATACAAAAAATTAGCTGGCCATGGTGGCGCGTGCCTGTAATCCCAGCTACTCAGGAGGCTGAGACAGGAGAATTGCCTGAACCCAGGAGGCGGAGGTTGCGGTGAGCTGAGATCGCGCCATTGCACTCCAGCCTGGGTAACAAGAGCAAAACTCCGTCTCAAAAAAAAAAAAAAAGAAAAAAGAAAAAGAAATAAGGAGTTGCTTAGGTCTGGTCTTTTCACTGTCCGTTATAATTTTGCAGTAGCAGTTTCAAGTTCCCTCTTGTTTAAAATCATAGGGCAGTCTATATAATTTTCTAAAACAGCAATCTAAATCTTGGAAACAATCAAATTACCATTCATAAAAAACTGGTTATATCATCTGTAGAGCATCCATCCTTCAATGGACTTTTTTTTTTTTTTTTTTTGAGATGGAGTTTCGCTCTTGTTGCCCAGACTGGAGTGCAATGGTGTGATCTCTGCTCACTGCAACCTCTGCCTCCCAGGTTCAAGCGATTCTCCTGCCTCAGCCTCTGGAGTAGCTGGGATTACAGATATGTGCCACTACGCCTGGCTAATTTTTGTATTTTTAGTAAAGATGGGGTTTTACCAAGTTGGTCAGACTGGTCTTGAACTCCTCACCTCAGGTGATCCACTTGCCTCAGCCTCTCAAAGTGCTGGGATTACAGATGTGAGCCACTGTGTCCAGCTGCCATTCCATGGGCTTCTGTCCAATTATAAAAAGAATGAAGAGCTCCATGAGCAGACCAGATATAAAGTGAGTCCTGGGATGTATTGATGATAGGGGGTGGGAGAAGCAAAGGTGCAAAAGAGTGTATATAATAGACTACATGTTTAAGAAAAAAAGAGAAATAAGAAACTGCATACATGTTTTCAGATTTTTACCAAAAAGATGTAGAGGATAAGCCATAAATTAATTAAAATGGTTCCTTATTGAGGATGAGTGTGAATGGGGTGGAAGTGTCAGAGCCAATGGAACCACAGCAACTCCATCTTGAATTCAAGCTGGATAAAATAAGACTGGGATCTTTTGGGGGGGCTCCATTCCCGGGAGGTTAGGCATTCTTAGTCACAGGATGACACAGGAGGTTGGCAGGAAGGGTATCAAAAGGGACGGGTCATAAAGACTCTGCTTTATGGATGCAGTAAAGACATAAAACAGGATGCAGTAAAGAAGCTGGCCAAAACCCACCAAATCCAAGATGGCTTCGAAAGTGATCTCTGTCATCCACACAGCTCAATATATGCTAATTATAATGCATTCACATGCTAAAAGACTCTCCCACCAGCCCCACAGTTTACAAATACCATGGCAACATCTGGAAATTACCCTATATGGTCTAAAAGTGAAAGAAGCCCTCAGTTCTAGGAAATTCCCACCCTTTTCCCAGAAAAACTCATGAATAATTCATCCCTTGTTCAGCATATAATCAAGAAATAACAATAAAAGTAGCCAACCAGTAGCCTTTGGGGCTGATCTGTCTTATGGAGTAGACAATCTTTAATTTATTTACTTTTCTAATAAATTGCCTTTACTTTACTCTGAGCACTCACCCCAAATTCTTTATTGCATGAGATCCAAGAACCGTCTCTTGGGATCTGGATTGTGACCTCTTTTCAATGACAGAGGGATAGGGATGAGTGAAACTTCTCAGTATATCTTTATGACTTTTAATCATAATGTCTTTAAATTAACTTTAGCCTAAAGCTGCCTCCTTGCATATTTTAAGTTCAGGTTAAAGGTTTCTCTGTATATAGTGAACTATAACCTAACTAGATGTGTAAATAAACTGTAGCCCACTCTTGTGCCAATCACTGAGTGTTGGCCAATCAAAGGCAGCCAACTGTTCAAACCCTATTCAACTAAGGCAAACTTTGAGCTGTAACCAAACCAGCTGTTTCTGTATCTGACTTCCATTTTCTGTCTGTCTGTTACTTTCCTTTCTCTCTGTCCATCAACCTACCCACAGGGTAGGGCCGGGGTCTCTCTGAACCTATTCTGATTTGGGATACTATCCAATTTGCAAATTGTTCTTTGCACAATTAAACTCTGTTCAATTTAACTTGTCCAAGATTTTTCTTTTAACACTGTTCTGCATTTTTAAAAAATAAAATTAAATCAAAGAGAATAAAAAGCAAACCCTGAAATTGAATTCAAACAGAAACAATTAAAATTATTTGTATACTGAATTGATAATGTAACCATAAAGAAAAAGTTAAATAGCATTTGAATATAGTATTTTGGCTACATATATATATCCTTAGTAGGACATATTACATATTAAGAAGAAATACAAGAAAATCTTGAACATTACTAGTAGGTTTGTTTTTGGTAGGATATTAGTGTTATGCTTCTGAAACCATTTTTTGTTTATTTATTTGTTTGTTTTTTTGAGACAGAATCTCTCTCTGTCATCTAGACTGGAGTGCAGTGGTGCAATCTCAGCTCACTGCAACCCCACCTGCCAGGTTCAAGCGATTCTCCTACCTCGGACTACCAAGTAGCTGGGATTGCAGGCACCCACCACCACGCCCAGGTAATTTGGTCTTTTTAGTGGAGATGGGGTTTCACCATGATGGTCAGACTGGTCTGGAACTCCTGACAAGTGACCCACCCACCTTGGCCTCTTAAAGTGCTGTGATTAGGAACCAATGCACCCAGCTGGAAACCATTTTTGTATAAATTTTAAGATAGAACAAATGAACAAATATATTGATAATCTCTGGAACCATGATTTTCATTCTGGTTTATACAAAAATACAAAATGACAGAAGCTAAGAAATAAACCTGTGGTGTTGTATTTGAATATTATGTTCACTGAAAGATCCTAAAAACAATAATATCCCAATAATAATGAAGCCCATAAACCTTAAAATCTATAGCCCTTCACTGAGGGACCATTTCTAAAGCCATATACTAATTTTGCATTTATAATTTTACATTTCTTCTCTTTAAAAAAAAAAAAAAAGTTCCCAAATTGTAGTAGCTCAAGCTCTACAAATCTGGACCTACCCCTTGCTACCAGACACTGAAACTGCCCAATGGGTTCATCTTGCCCACTTCCTAGGCAGAACCAATTATTGATCAAAACAGGGGAATTGCAATAGATCCAGCTAAATAGGAGACTGTAGCTTTTTTGTTTGGTTGGTTTTTTTGAGACAGGGTCTCACTGTGTCACCTAGGCTGGAGTGCAGTGGTGCAATCATGGCTCACTGCAGTCTCCACCTCCCAGGCTCAAGAGTCCTCCTACCTCACCCTCCCAAGTAGCTGAGATTGCAGGCATATGCCACCATGCCTGGGTAACTTAATTTTTTTTGGTTGTAGGGAGAGACAGGGTCTCACTATGCTACCCAGGCTGGTTTCAAACTCCTGGGCTCAAGCAATCCTTCTGCCCTAGCCTCCTCCCAAAGTGCTGAAATTATAGGTGTGAGCCACCTCATCCTACTCAAAATTTTACTATCACTCAAATCAACCTCCCACCAAATTCCAAGGTTAGAGTTTTTCAAGGAGAGTTTGGTAGGGAGGGGGCTAGGGAATAGGTGATGCTGATTGGTTGGAAATGCAATTATAGGGGTATAGAAAATGATACTCAAGAGCTGAGTCTACTTCTGGGTGGGGGCCACAGAGGAGTTGCTGGTCTGGTCGGGGCCATCTTGTTATTATAAATGCAAAAGCCTGAAAAGACATCTCAAAAGGTCAATCTTAGGTTCTACAATAGTGATGTTATTTATAGGAGTAATTGGGGAAGTTGCAAATCTTGTGAGCTCCAGAACAATGGCTTATTTGCTTATCCTCTTATCCTCATAACCTAAAGGCTTTTCATTTGCTTTATAAAGATGATTTTGTTTTGGGAAGGGTTATTACCATTTAAATTATAAACTAAATTTCTCCCAAAGTTAGCTTGGTTCACACCCAGAAATGATCAAGGGCAGTTTGGAGGTGAAAGGCAAGATGAAGTTGGTTAGGTCAGACTTCTTTCACTGTTATAATTCTTACTATTATGATTTTTGCAAAGGTCATTAAACACAAGCACCCAGATCTTGGTTCTGAAATACCATTCCCCATTGGAAGGAACCAGAGCTACATGGAGAAGTGACTGGTTTTACTAACAGTTGTGAATCTGTAGAGGTCTATAGCAACCTCAATTCTTGCCTCCTCAGAAAGAATTTGACCAAGGGGCATAGGGCAGAATGAGAGATGAAGGCAAGTTTTAGAGCAGGAATGAAAGTTTACTAAAAGGTGTCGAGAGGAACTAAAAGAAGTAAAGTACACCTGGAAGAGGGCCAAGCCGCCAACTTGAGAGATTCAAGTGCACTGTTTGACTTTTGACTTGGGTGGGATTTTGTGCATTGATATGCTTCTGGGGTTTTGCATTCCTTCTTCCCTGATTCTTCATTGGGGTGGGCTGTCAGCAGGCAGAGTGGCCTGCCAGCACTTGAAAGGGGCTGCATGTGCAGTTTGTTTACCAAAACTGTGCACATGCTCACTTGAGGTGTTTTTCCCTTACCAGTCAAGTGTTCCTAGAGGAAGGTCATATACCAGTTAAACTCTGCCATTTGCCTCTTAATGTGCATGCTTGAGACCACTCATCCAGAGATCCTATTGGGAAGCTGCTCATCACCAACTTGAAGTGTTTCTGTTGGGAGACTGCTTTTCCCTGATGCCAGTTGCAACCAATTATTATTTTAGAGGGGCAATTTAATAACTACCTGACTATCACCTGATGGTTTTGCTAACATTCTTGGTTGGGGGCAGTAGGGGCTCTCCTGCCCTGAGTATGTCTGTGTGACTAACTATGCAACAGTTTCAGGTCTAGAGCAGAGAAAGACCAAGATGATCCTAGAACATATTGCTTATGCCAGAAAGCTAGAAAGCATTGAAACACACACACACACACGCATGCACACACACATACACAGACACACACAAATAAGCTAGCTTGAAGGAGGACAGGCTGAAAAATTTGGGACAATTTGACCACAAAAAAAAATAATGATAGTAATAGATTATAACTCCCCACCCACCAAATATCCATTAGTACATAGTGATGCGGGGGTGGGGGAGGGGGGAAAGAGAGAGAGAACGAGAGATCTTCTTTATGTCCACTAGTAAATACGATGAAATGATAAAATTTTAAAACCACCATTTTTACAAGGCCTGTATAATCTCTGTATAATCTCTCGTTCAGGCAAGGATCAGTAATGGGTACTAAAACTTCTGGATGAAAGGTTATTGGGGAATAGGATATTCACACAATCTAGGATTAAAAGAGACAAAAGATATGTAACAATCAAATGCAGTGTATGATATTTAATTAGATTCTAGGTTACATAAAAGCTGTAATCAATGTTTGGGGGGCATTTGGAGAAATTTAAATATGGAGGGCATTTTTGTGATATTATTAATTGATGCTAATTCTCTTAGGTGTGATAATGGTACTGGGAATGATTTAAGAGTTCATCACTAAAGCTATAGGGCTGAAGTATCTTTTTTTTTTCTTTCCAAGATGGAGTCTCACTCTGTTGCCCAGGCTGGTGTGCAGTGGTGCAATCTTGGCTCACTGCAACCTCCACTTCCAGGGTTCAAACATTTCTTCTGTCTCAGCCTCCCAAGTAGCTGGAACTACAGGCACATGCCACCATGCCCAACTAAATTTTTTTTTTTTTTTTTGAGACAGAGTTTCACTCTTGTTACCCAGGCTGGAGTGCAATGGTGTGATCTTGGCTCACCACAACCTCCGCCTCCTGGGTTCAGGCAATTCTCCTTCCTCTGCCTCCTGAGTAGCTGGGATTACAGGCACGCACCACCATGCCCAGCTAATTTTTTGTATTTTTAGTAGAGACGGGTTTCACCGTATTGGTCAGGCTGGTCTTGAACTCTTGACTTTAGGTGATCCACCCACTTCTACCTCCCAAAGTGCTGAGACTGAATATCTTGATGTCTGAAACTGACTTCCAAATGTCTAAGTCAATAGTTGATTAATCTAGCTGAAGGATATTTGGAAGCTCATTATACTATTCTTACCATTTTTCTGTAGGTTTGAAATTTTTTTCAAAAAAAAAAACCGAGGAAATGGAAACCTTTTACTTCTTCAAATCAATGAATCCATTAACTTGCTAAATAATCTTTCGTAACGACTTGTGTGGTTTCTCCTTAACAAAGAGGCTCTGTCTTCAGGCTGACAACCATTAAGTGTAATCAAGTAAAAGGAGACTAACACCAGTTGGGCAGGTCCATGATTCCAGCACTTCAGGAGGCTAAGGCAGGAGGACTGCCTGAGCCCAGGGGTCTAAGACTAGCCTGGGCATCATAGTGCCACCCCATTTCTGCAAAAAAAAACCAAACAAACAAAAATTAGCCAAATGTGGTAGTACCCACCTGTTGTTCCAGCTACTTGGGAAGCTAAGGTAGAAGAATCAGTTGAGTCTGGGAGGTGGAGCCTGCAGTGAGCCGTGATCATGCCACTGTACTCCAGCCTGGAAGACAGAGCAAAACCTGTCTCAAACAAAACACATAAAGAAAGAGACCAACGCTAACCAAATAACCCAGAAATGATGACCTACTCATATCTCCTCATCTTCACCCTCACTCTTTTTTTTTGGTGGGTGGAGGTGTGTTTTTTTTCACTACACTTTTGAGCTGGTTAGATACAGTTTTAATCTTCCTTAAGCAACAAAATGTCCCAAAGTCCAATCTCCTCTTCAATGACACTGTGTATTATAATAAAGCAGCACTTGTAAGTTACAAATGTAGCCATAAAAATATTTAATTAACAGTAATCTATTAAGGAAATATCAAAGTATAAGTTCATGTCATTTTATTAGGGCATGTATACAGATTATCCCTGAGATGCAAATTTTCCCAGGTATTCATTTTAAAAACTCTAAATGTGAACCGAAGTAGTTATTATCATCTGATTTTTACCAAGCATGAAACTGAGATGAGCAAGTTTCCCCAGTACCTAGAGAGGCAAGCCACACAGTCTGGGACATAGCCCCGGTCTGCGAAGTTCCAAGTCCAAGGTGCTCTCCAATCTGTGCCCAGCTTCCTTTATTCATTAAGCCCCATGATTTGTGCAACCAGAACTTATTACCCACAAGAATGTCTTATCATTTGATATCTTGTGAAGATTATTGACTTTATGGAGCTGATACTAAATGGGGTTTCGGTTTCTTTATTTTCTTTTTCCTAAGGTTAGACTTGCATAATGTAATCTTCCAAAAAGGAATTTGAGACCCAAAAGGGTTAAAGGACTTGCTCAGGTGACCTAAGTTTCAAGCAAAAAATGAGGATTCTTAGACCAAAATTGAAAAGGTAACTTCAGTAACTCTCTTCTCAAAGTCACCTCTCAATGACAGCTTTCAGAAACTAGAGCCAAACATTTCTTTGTCCTATATTGTCAGATAAGAACACATTACTAAAACCCAATTTCTACATTTTTGTTAGTTTAATTTTATACGGTTTTCCAATCAAAATTTATCCACACCCTATTTTGTAGTGTTTCATATCTTATTTGAACATATTACAAAAGTAGGTAAGGTGTGAAAGACAAAAAGAAAGTATCAAGACTATTTAAAAGAAAATACACTTGGTATAAACATCAGATCAGTGTTGAAAAGTCCAGACAACTCACGCCAAAGTAATTCATCTGTTAAATAATTTAGTAGCTCCTTGGCCTAGAATGAGTAAGTCAATGTCACTCTATTGCTGCCAACTCCTTGAAATACAACCATATTAGGGGTACAACAGGCATTCTGTCATCACCAACTTTTGTAAGGTTTATCTATTCCTTTCGGTCCTGTAGAAAAGGAAAGTTTGTTCTTTTTTTTTTTTTGAAACAGAGTTTCACTCTGTCGCCCAGGCTGTAGTGCAGAATTTTGTAATACAAAACTCAGCTCACCACAACCTCTGTTTCTGGGTTCAAGCAATTCTTCTGTCTCAGACTCCCAAGTTGCTGGAACTAAAGGCACACGCCACCACACCCGGCTAATTTTTGTATTTTTAGTAGAGACAGGGTTTTACCACATTGGCCAGGCTGGTCTTGAACTACTGACCTCAGGTGATCTGCCAGCATCGGCCTCCCAAAGTTCTGGGATTACAGGCGTGAGCCACCACGCCCAGCCTGACAGTTTGTTCTATGAAGAGCAGTACTCATATCCCCAACTCACCACTGTGAGGAAGGTGTGATTTACCGTCATTCCAAGAAGTTCTAACCTGGATGCCATCGTTTCATTACTGAAAGCTTGCTGCACTAGCCCTATGTGCCTAGCAAAACCTTGCACTCTTGCCAAACATATTTTATTCTTTATAGCCTCCACTGCCAACTCCATTCACTCTTCTTCATTACTGCCATCAGCATACTAACATGTTCTGGAATTTCTTCTTATTAGGAGGAAAATTTCTTCCTGAATTTACATTTCCCATTTGCTACCCACCCTTCCTCTCTGGCATTCCTTGAATTCTTCTTTCTATAGTCAATTGTATTATGTATTAGTTAGCATTCTCCAAAACCATGTATATGTATTGAGAGAGAAAGTGAGACTTAGGATTAAAAATGGCAAACTTCATTATGAAGTCTGTCAAGTCCCAAGATCTACAGAGTGAGTAGGGGAGCTGGAGGCCGGAGACCCAGGAGAGCTGATGGTGTAGTTTCAGTCCAGAGGCCAGCAGACTCAAGACCCCAGGTAAAGCCATTGTTTCAGTTAGAATCCAAGTAGGAAAAAGCCAATGCCGTATCCCAAAGACAATCAAGGAGAAGGAATTTTCTCTTACTTGGAAAAAACACCCTCATGTAAACACCCAGAATACTGTTTTACCAAATAGCTGAGCACCTCATGGCCCAAATTGACACATGCAATTAACCATCACACCAACCTTTAAATTTAGGGGGATTGGGGCTTTCTAGCAGCATCTCTCTTCTCTCTACACGCTCTATCAATTTTTTTTTTTTTTTTTTTTGAGTCAGAGTCTTGCTCTGTCACCATGCTGGAGTGCAGTGGTAAGATCTCAGCTTACTGCAACCTCCATCTCCCAGGTTCAAGGGATTCTCCTGCCACAGTCTCCCAAGTAGCTGGGATTACAAGTGCATGCCACCACACCAGCTAATTTTATTTTATTTTATTTTTTTGTATTTTTAGTAGAGATGGGGTTTCACCATGTTGGCCAGGGTAATCTTGATCTCCTGACCTCATGATCTGCCTGCCTTTGCCTCCTAAAGTGCTGGGATTACAGGTGTGAGCCACTGTGCCCACTCAACATCAATTCTAGCTTAGACATCTATTCCAGCACTGTCCAAGTGCTAAGCATATATGTAACTTAAATTTTTGACTAGGTACACTTTAAAAACTAAAAAAAGTGAAATTATTCTTAATGATATATATTATTTAACATAATACATCCAAAATATCATTTCAACATTAGTCAATATAAAAAAATTAATGTGCTTTTCAGTTATCAATTTATTATCTTTCACGTATTACCAGCTCTGTGATAATCAAGCTTTAAGCATTTCTTTTTTGCAGCAAGCACGATGGTAAGCTTTCTTCAGTGGAAGGTCATTACTGGAGAAAGGAACTTCTCTTCCTGGTTCCTGAGTGCTGTATCTTTTGTTTTCTTCTTGCTCCTGCTGGGCTGCTCTCAGCAGCCCATATGGGGCTGTGTTTAGAGACATCCCGGCACTCTGGCCCAGCAGCACATCCAGAGTATGCAGTCTCTTAGCAAGCTGACAACCCCAGCCCAACCCAGTGACCACCTCACTGACCCTCTCAAAACAAACTCCACGTACTCCAGGCCTCATGCCATCCTATTGGCAAGCAGATGCCCTGACTCCCTCTGTACTCCTGCCCACCAGCCTTAATCTGCCTGCACCCCAAAGAGTATTTCCCATTGGCTCCTGACATGGACACTGTGCACTGTAGGCTTATGCATCTGTCTGCCAGAGTTGTTCCCAATGCTTTGAGTCCCTCTGCACACCTACATTCTTGTACACTGGTCTTAGCCCACCTGTACCCTGTTTCTTGCTTGCCTAGTAACTGTGGACCAGCTCTGACCTGGACAACCCAGCAAACTTCTGTCATCAACTGGGCTGCACCCATATCTTTTCCAGTGACCTGAATCCGTTATGAGCGGAGGCTGGCATCCAAGTTTATCCTTCATTAGAAACTTCCTTAGCCTGAGGATATTCTCTAGAGTTTTCTTTTACATCTTTACAATTGCCCCATTATACTTAATAATTCCTTTTTTTTTTTTTTTTTTTGAGATGGAGTTTCACTCTTGTTACCCAGGCTGGAGTGCAATGGCGGGATCTTGGCTCACCGCAACCTCTGCCTCCTGGGTTCAGGCAATTCTGCCTCAGCCTCCTGAGTAGCTGGGATTACAGGCACACACCACCATGCCCAGCTATTTTTTGTATTTTTTAGTAGAGACGGGGTTTAACCATGTTGACTGGGATGGTCTTGATCTCTTGACCTCGTGATCCACCCGCCTTGGCCTCCCAAAGTGCTGGGATTACAGGCTTGAGCCACCGTGCCCAGCCTACTTAATAATTCTTTACAGTAAACTTTCCCTGTTCAAATTACTGTGTGATCTGTCTCCTAATCTGATCTTAACTGATACTATCATATCTTTTTCCTTTTTTTTTCTTACAAAGTGTTCCAAATCTGGTATATATTTTACTCTTACAGCACATCTCAATTCAAGGTAGCCACGTTAGAACAGCTCAATAGCCACATGATGCTAGTGGCCACTATACTGGTGGCAGAGCTCTAGATCTACTGAATTAAGATAGTAAGACCCTGCCTTAAAAAAAAGAAAGAGTGGCCAGCCATGGTGGCTCACACCTGTAATCCCAGCACTTTGGGAGGCCATGGTAAGTGGATTACCTGAGGTCAGGCATTTGAGACCAGCCTGGACAACATGGTGAAACCCCGTCTCTACTAAAAACACAAAATTAGCTGGGCATGCCAGCAAATGCCTGTGTTCCCAGCTACTTGGAAGGCTGAGGCAGGAAAATCGCTTGAACCCAGGAGGCGAAGGTTGCAGTAAGCCAAGATTGCACCACTGCACTCCAGCCTGGATGACAGAGAGAGACTCTGTCTCAAAAAACAAACAAACAAACAAAAATGTATCAACAATTTGTATTAATGAGAATATGGCAAAACGGGCATGCTCTTCCACTATTAGTAGAAATGTAGAATATGTGATCTTTTGGAAAAAAATTAGCAATTTAAATCAAGAATTTTAAGTGTTCATATCTTTAAATCCTATTCATAGACATGGTGCCTGAGAAAATATTAAGAGGTTCTGTCAAAGATTTATGCAAAAGGATGTTCACTACAGTGTATTTACAACAGAAAAAAAATCTAGAAACAACAAAACTGATAATAAGAGTTGAAATAACTTATATATATCAAGATGATATAATTTTTGAAAGATGTTACTGTATTTCCAAACTACTTATTAATGTGTATATATAGATATATAGATCACAAAATTGTATCTACAGAGAAATTTAATTTGAATAAGCAAATATAGTATATATGCCTAGAAAAAAAATACTGTAAAGAAATAGATCAAAAAACTTGGGCCCAGTGGCTCACACCTGTAATCCCAGCACTCTGGGAGGCTGAGGCAGGCAGATCACCTGAGGTCAGGAGTTCAAGACCAGCCTGGCCAACATAAGAAATTCTGTCTCTACTAAAAATACAAAAATTAGTGGGACGTGATGGTGCATGCCTGTAGTCCCAGCTACATAGGAGGCTGAAGCAAGAGAATCATTCAAACCTGGGAGGCGGAGGTCACAGCGAGTCAAGATGGCACCACTGTGCTCCAGCCAGGTCAACAGAGTGAGACTGTGTCTCAAAAATTAATAATAGTAATAATTAAAGAAAGAAAAGATGAATGAATGAAAGCAAAGTACTTGCAATGACCTGCAGAACCCGATGTGACCCCCTTCGGCCGTGCTGTTTTCTGACTGTTCATCAGTCATGCCAGGTGCTCTCCTGCTCTTGGCCTTTCTATCTGGAGCACCCTGCCCCTAAATATCTGTAAGACCCACTCTCACCTCTTTCAGGTATTCTCTCAGTTTCTGACTGTCTGCTTTGGTCTATGTAAATTCTGAAAGTAACAGTTTCAACTGAAACACAAAATTATACTGAGACTTAGAGAGCTGAGAGTTTATATTATCAATTAAACTTGATAATTGCAAAGCACTGCATCCTTTCACTTTTTTAAATTTAATAGCACACTGCCTTCTTTGCCTTTGCCAAATTTCTGAGTTTTAAATATGCACCTGCTAAATATTTCACAGTTTCTCTAATTTTTAACCATTACTTGCATTTTAAACAAGTATTAAAAAAAGTGAAAAAGGACTACACATGTCCTTTAAATATATATATAGAGAGAGATAGAGAGATGGAGTTTCGCTCTTGTTGCCCAGGCTGGAGTGTTGGAATGCAATGGCATGATCTTGGCTCACTGCAACGATCTTGGCTCACTGCAACCTCCACCTCCCAGGTTCAAGCAATTCTCATGCCTCAGCCTCCCAAGTAGCTGGGATTACAGGCATGTGCCACCATGCCTAGCTAATTTTTATATTATTAGTAGAGACAGGGTTTCTCCATGTTGGTCAGACTGGTCTCAAACTCCCGACCTCATGTGATCTGCCCACCTCGGCCTCCCAAAGTGCTGGGATTATAGGAGTAAGCCATCGTGCCCGGCCAGTCCTTTGAATATTTTTATTGTCTTTGTGACACATATTTGATCATTCATAACCTTCAAATATTTCAAATGTAAGGTCTTGTTTATGACTGCAATTAGTTCAGGTTCAAGATCCCTAGGCATTTGGCCAGAATTATGCTAAACAAAATTTGCTTAATTAAATTAATAGCATATTTGTGGAGCACCTATCACATCCAAGAAGCAGTGCTACAAGAAGAAAAAAGTGTTCTTCTAGGTATATCGTGGCCATGCTACCAGTGATAGTGCTTTATGATCATTTTTAGTGTATGGCTACAAACTCTTGCCTGATTTTTACATTTCAGGAAGTTTTATTTCATTCAGCAAATGCTTCTTTCACACCTCCCATGTCATGGAAATATATATTCATGAATGGAAATCCAAGGTGAGTGTTTTTTCTGGGCCCTGAAAAGAGCACGAAAGAAAAACATGCATAAAAACAGCATGGTATTTGAATACAGAAACCATACCATGAAAAGCTAATGCCTGTGGCTCACCTCTTGCAGCTTCATAGTAATCTACTGAGTTACTTTTCCTTCACTACAAAGCCTTAACCATCTCTTTTCATTAACTGTTTCCCTTCTCCAGATATTTCCAGGAATTTGACCTAGATTATTCTGCTGCATTTTCTTATATAGGCAATGTTATAAAGCTTCATTTATACTCTAAAAATAAGTGCTTCTGTCACTGGGGGGGTAAAAAAAGATTCCCATTTCCATAATTATCATGAAAATGTTCATCTGATTAGTTCCTCATGAGAAATGTAGATTTCTTTTCCTTCCTTCCTTCCTTCCTTCATTTCTTTCACTATTTTGAGGCAGGGTCTTGCTCTGTCACCCAGGTTGAAGTACAGTTACACAATCATGGCTTGCTGCTGCCTCGACCTCCCAAGCTCAGCTTCTTCCTACCTCAACTTCCTGAGTAGCTGAGACTACAGGTATACACCATCATGTCCAACTAATCTGTATTTTTTGTAGAAACAAGGTGTTGATATGTTGCCCAGGCTGGTCTCAAACTCCTGGACTCAAGTGATCCTCTTGCCTTGGCCTCCTAAAGTGATGGGATTATAGGCATGAGCCACTGCACTTGGCCAAGAAATAAAAATTTCATTGGAAAGTAGCTCTAATATTTATTTGATCTGTGAAGAAACTACACAGAAATATGCATTGGCTACTCAGAGGAGCCACAGTGGGTGCACAGTCATCTAAGAATCTCTAACTCCTCATTAGGCTTCATCACTTATTTATTGAACCACTGCTTCCCTGCCTGTAACCATTCTTTCTTCTAAGCTACTTTCATGCAGTTAACAAAATTATTCTCTACAATAAGCAATCTCATGTGTGTCAGGAGCGCGGGGTGAAGAGAAGGACAAGTCCTTCATTGCCTATAGAATAAAATCTCAAACTCTGCTATCTGCTTGTCTGCCTCCTTTCCCCCTCTATCCCCTCCTTTCCTTCCTTCCTTCCTTCCTTCCTTCCTTCCTTCCTTCTTTCCTTCCTTCCCTCCTTCTTCAGTCTAAAAGACATTAGGGTTTTTGTTTTGTTTTGTTTTCGTTTTTGTTTTTGAGACACAGTTTCACTTTTATTGCCCAGTTGGAGTGCAATGGCCCAATATGGCTCACTGCAACCTCCGCCTCCTTGGTTCAAAAGATTCTCGCTTCAGCATCCTGAGTAGCTAGGATTAGAGGCATCCACCACCATGCCCAGCTAATTTTGTATTTTTAACAGAGACGGGATTTCTCCATGTTGGTCAGGCTGGTCTCAAACTCCCAACCTCAGGTGATCTGCCTACCTTGGCCTCCCAAAGTGCTGGGATTACAGGCATGAGCCACCATGCCTGGCTAACATTAGGTCTTATAAGGAGGACAGAGACAGCATCAGCCCAGGAAAAGCCAGAGCCTCAAGAGGGTGTGGAAACCACCTATTCAGGAGGCAGCACATGAAGATGGCAGCAGCTCAGGTGGATGAGGGGAGCCCATGTGGGATGCCCCACATCTTCATGTGCTGCTCGATGCACCCCCATGGGCGCCCATGGGGGTGCATGGGGGTGCATGGGGCAGCACATGAAGATGATGCAGCCCAGGACACCAGCGTTGTGTGGAGGTAGGGGAAGTGATGGTAACAGTGAAGGAAGACTGGTTACATACAGGAAGATGAACTCAATGAGTACATATATTTCAAATAAGGGAGACAGGAAAAAATGACAAACATGGAAAGGCAGAAAACTAAAATAAAACCTATGGTATTCAACTGAAATTAGAGATATCAGCATGAACTCATGGGTTGTACATATAGAAATAAACACAGTTGGTGTGCTGTGTGAATATTGATAGGTAGACAGACAAATAGTATGTACATACATGCATGTATTTCCTAGCCATGCTCACTGAAAAGACACGCAAACATCAGCTTCCCAGATCTTGCTTTTTCTTTTCTTTTCTTTTCTTTTCTTTAGACAGAGTCTTACTCTCTCACATAGGCTGGAGTGCAGTGGCGTGATCTCAGCACACTGCAACCTCCATCTTCCAGGTTCAAGTGATTCTCGTGCCTCAGCGTCCCAAATAACTGGGATTACAGGTGTTCACTACCACGCCTAGCTAATTTTCATATTTTTAGGATTTTGCTATGTTGGCCAGGCTGGTCTTGACCTCCTGGCCTCAAGTGATACACCTGCCTTGGCCTACCAAAAAGTGCTGGGATTACAGGCAGGAGCCACCATGCCTGGTCCCAGATCTTGGTCTCTAAGTATCATTCGTCACCTAAAAGAACTCTGTGGAGCTCTGAGGAGAAATGACTGATTCTAAAATTAGCAAAGCATAGGTCCAAAATGAGCCTAGAATGCTTTGCTGTCCCAGAAAGTAAAGAAGTGGTCAAAGCAGGGTAGGCCTGGATCAAAATAGTGCAGCTGGTGAAGAAGCACTCACTGGCCAAATCTGGGTAATGTGAAAATCAAAATAAAGTATGATAATAAAAATATATAATCTGAGGTTGGGCATGGTGGCTCACCTCTGTAATCCCAGCAGTTTGGGAGGCTAAGGTGGGTGGATCACTTGAGGTCAGGAGTTTGAGACCAACCTGGCCAATATGGTGAAACCCTGTCTCTACTAAAAATACAAAAATTAGCAGGCACAGTGGTATATACCTGTAGTCCCAGCTACTCAGAAGGATGAGGCAGGTAAATTGCTTGAGCCTGGGAGGCAGAGGTTGCAGTGAACAGAGATTGAGCCACTGTATTCCAGCCTGGGTGACAGAGCTAGAGTCTCTCAAAAAAAAAACCAAAAAAACAAAAAAACTAATCTGTTGAATAAGATATCAACCTATGAGCTCATACTGATCTCAATAAATACATAGGTGGAGGAGAAACCTTTTACTTGCAACAATGTCAACTGATGACTGCACAAAAGATGGAAATACAAAAATTACAAATTGGTAATCATTGTAGTAACAATTCAGCCAAGAAACATCAATGTGTGCTAAAACTGTATACAAAAGTTTGATGAGTAATGGGGTATTTACATAGTTTAAATTGGCTCCTTAAAAAAATACTTATTAAAAAAGAATGAGTAACTTTTTTTATTTTTTTAAATAGGATACAGGATTAATATACAATTAATCTTGTAGGTTTTAACTGTTTTCATTATTACCAGCAACAAACAATTACAATTGAAATTTAAAATGATACAAATTAAAATAGCACCCCCAAAATGAAATTACTTGGGTATAAATCTAACAAATTTTGAACACGATTTATATGCAGAAAAATTCTTATTTTTTTCTTTTCTTTTTAATTTTACTTTAAATTCTGGGGTACATGTGCAGATCTTGCAGGACTGTGACATAGGTATACACATGCCATGGTGGTTTGCTGCCTCCATCCCCCCATCACCTGCATTAGGTATTTCTCCTGCTATACCTCCCCAATCTCCCCACCCCCTGCTATCTCTCCCCTAACCCCCACCCCCAACAGACCCCAGTATGTGATGTTCCTCTCCCTGTGTCCATGTGTTCTCAATGTTCAATACCCACTTATGAGTGAGAACATGCAGTGTCTGGTTTTCTGTTCTTGTGTCAGTTTGCTGTGAACGATCATTTCCAGATTCATCCATGTCCCTACAAAGTACATGAATTCATCCTTTTTATGGCTGCATAGTATTCCATGGTGTATATGTGCCACATTTTCTTTATCCAGTCTATTTTTGATGGGCATTTGAGTTGGTTCCAAGTCTTTGCTATTGTAAACAGTGCCACAATGAACATACATGTGCATGTGTCTTTGTAATAGAATGATTTATAATCCTTTGGGTATTTACCCAGTAAGGTGATTGCTGGATCAAATAGTATTTCTACTGCTAGGTCCTTGAGGAATCGCCACACTGTCTTCCACAATGGTTGAACTAATTTACACTCCCACCAACAGTGTAAAAGTGTTCCTATTTCTCCACATCCTCTCCAGCATCTGTTGGCTCCAGGTTTTTTAATGATCGTCATTCTAACTGGTGTGAGATGGTATCTCAATGTGGTTTTGATTTGCATTTCTCTAATGAGCAGTGATGATAAGCATTTTTTCATATGTTTGTTGGCCACATAAATGTCTTCTTTTCAAAAGTGTCTGTTCATATCCTTTGTCCACTTTTTGATGGGGTTGTTTTTTTCTTGTATATTTGTTTTAGTTCTTTGTAGATTCTGGGTATTAACCCTTTGTCAGATGGGTAGCTTGCAAAAATTTTTTCCCATTCTGTTGGTTGCCAGTTCACTCTAATGATAGTTTCTTTTGCTGTGCAGAAGCTCTTAAGTTTAATTAGATCCCATTTGTCTATTTTGGCTTTTGTTGCCATTGCTTTTGGTGTTTTAGTCATGAAGTCCTTGCCTATGCCTATGTCCTGAATGGTACTGCCTAGGATTTCTTCTAGGGTTTTTATGGTGTTAGGTCTTATGTTTAAATCTTTAATCCATCTGGAGTTAATTTTAGTGTAAGGTGTCAGGAAGGGGTCCAGTTTCAGCTTTTTGCACATGGCTAGCCAGTTTTTCCAACACTATTTTTTAAACAGAAAAAGGGAATCCTTTCCCCATTGCTCGTTTTTGTCTGGCTTGCCAAAATCAGATTGTTGTAGATGTGTGGCATTACTTCCAAGGCCTCTGTTCTGTTCCATTGGTCTATATCTCTGTTTTGGTACCAGTACCATGCAGTTTTGATTACTGTAGCCTTGTAGTATAGTTTGAAGTCAGGTAGCATGATGCCTCCAGCTTTGTTCTTTTTGCTTAGGATTGTCTTGGCTATTTGGGCTCTTTTTTGTTTACACATGAAGTTTAAGGTGATTTTTTCCAGTTTGGTGAACAAGGTCAATGGGGTTTGATGGGGATAGCATTGAATCTATAAATTACTTTGGGCAGTATGGCCATTTTCATGATACTGATTCTTCCTAACTATGAACATGGAAAGTTTTTCCATCTGTTTGAGTCCTCTTTTATTTCCTTGAGCAGTGTTTTGTAGTTACCTTGAAGAGGTCCTTCATGTCCTTTGTTAGTTAAATTCCTAAGTATTCTATTCTCTTTGTAGCAACTGTGAATGGGAGTTCACTCATAATTTGGCTCTCTGTTTGTCTGTTATTGGTGTATAGGAATGCTTGTGATTTTGGCATATTGATATTGTATCCTGAGACTTTGCTGAAGTTGCTTATCATCTTAAGGAGATTTTTGGGCTGAGACAATAGGGTCTTCTAAATATACAATCATGTCATCTGCAAATGGAGACAATTTTACTTCCTCTTTTCCTAACTGAATACCCTATATTTCTTTTACTTGCCTGATTGCTCTGGTTAGAACTTCCATTAATATGTTGAATAGGAATGGTAAGAGAGGGCACCCTTGTCTAGTGCCAGTTTTCAAAGGGAATGCTTCCAGTTTTTGCCCATTCAGTTATATTGGCTGTGTGTTTGTCATAAATAGCTTTTATTATTTTGAGATACGTTCCATCAATACCTAGTTTATTTATTTTATTTTTTTTATTTATAATTTTTTTTTTTTTTTTTTTGAGATGGAGTTTCGCTCTTGTTACCCAGGCTGGAGTGCAATGGCGCGATCTCGGCTCACCGCAACCTCCACCTCCTGGGTTCAGGCAATTCTCCTGCCTCAACCTCCTGAGTAGCTGGGATTACAGGCACATGCCACCATGCCCAGCTAATTTTTTGTATTTTTAGTAGAGACGGGGTTTCACCATGTTGACCAGGATGGTCTCGATCTCTCGACCTCGTGATCCACCCGCCTCGGCCTCCCAAAGTGCTGGGATTACAGGCTTGAGCCACCGCACCCGGTGAGACAGCATCTCACTCTTGTGGTATGGAGTGCAGTGGCACGATCTCAGCTCACAGCAATCTCCACCTCCTAGGTTCAAGTGATCCTCCTGCCTCAGCCTCCCAAGTAGCTGGGACTAAGGCACACACCACCTTGCACAGCAATATTTGTTTTTTGGTTTTTTTTTTAAGTAGCAACAGGATTTCACTGTGTTGGACAGGCTAGTCTCGAATTCCTAACCTCGTGTTCTACCTGCCTCGGCTTCCCAAAGTGTTGGCATTACAGGTGTGAGCCATGGCACCTGGCCTGAGAAGGAACAACTTTATGATGGAGAAACCTAATAGATATTGTCTTAATAAAGTGATGAAAATTTGCGTTTCTCTGTAAAGGGACAAATAAAATCATATACCAACTAATAGGATGCAATGATAGATCACAGCATCACTTCTGTGGTATTTTTGTCCTTCCTTCTCCTCTTTCACCCAAAACAATATATACTAAATCTAATCATGAGAAAACAATAGAAAAATAAACATTCTAAAACATTTCAAAACATGATTGAATGGTTATTTTCAAAAGAGTCATGCCAGGAAAGCCAAGGAAAGATAGAGGTTCTATTCCAGGTAAGAGGTACCTAAAGAGACATGACAACTTGATGCAACACTTTTCCTGAATAGGATTATTTTGCTATAAAAGATGTTATTGGGATAATTGATGGAATCTGAATGACAATTAATGATTAGATAGTAGTAATGTGTCAGTATTCATTTTTTGTTTTGATGGCTGCATTGTAGTTATGAGAGGGAATATTCTTATTTTAAAGAAATACTTAAGTATTTTATAATACTAAAGTGAAATGAACACTTCCTGGTTGTTAAGGCCCTTTATTAGTTTATCTTAACAGTCTCATCTTCAAAAGCATCTCCATAGCCCCATCCTTCACCCATATTGGACCTTTCCCACAATCAGCATGTCCATCTCTGGGTCTAGCGCTTGCTCATGTTATGCCGTATGTATATGTATGTGTATGTATACAGATATATGTATGTATACCTAGAGTGCTTTATAGCTCCACTTTTGCCAGTTAAAATGCTTGAGTTTAAGAAACATCATGGTGGGGCATGATGGCTTCTGCCTGTAATTCCAGCATATTGGGAGGTCAAGGCAGGAGGACTGCTTGAACCCAGGAGTTCCAGGCCATCCTGAGCAACATAGTAAGACCTCATCTCTTTAAAAAAATAAACAAAATTAGCTGGGCATAGTAGCACATGCCTGTAATCCAAGCTACACAGGAGGAAGAGTAGGAGGATCACCTGAGCCCAGGATGCAAAGGTTGCAGTAAGCCTGTGTGACAGAGGAAGACCCTGTCTCCAAAAAAAGATCAACGTAACACTTCAGTGCTTGAGTATAAGTGTGTTAAAAACATCATAAAACTTAAAATTTTAGATCAAATTAAACCTGACTCCTACTTTTACTTCTTAATTTGGCATAAAAATTTGATCTCAGTCTCACGTATATGGAAGTAAGTGGCTTACCGAGTGCCCAGAAAATAGGAAACTTTCTCTGGTCTTCAATTCGTCACAGTGGCTGCTGAGATGCTCAATGACAAAGTCCAGATTATATTTAAAAGCAGAAAAGCTCCATCCCTTCTGTGACATTTATTGGTGCAAGATTTTATGCTACTGCTCCCAGGGCTGTGGTATGGGGTGCCACAGGAATAGTCTCAAACACTTGTAGAAAGCCCTTAACTGCCTTTCCCCAGTAATTTCTCCAGTGTTATCTTCTCCCCTAGGGTTAAGCCATTTCCGGTTTCTACTTCCTAAGATAGATCCAGGTAGAAATATCTTCTACATAACTGGAAGCTTCCGTTTTTAGCCCAGAAGAATGAAAATTATTGATAACCATTAGATTAAAGGGAACCCAAACTCATGACATTAAGGCTTTTCTACCTTCTTGAAATGCTGGAAGGAAAATTCTTTTAACTGCCCATGTATTTGAGTATAAAACAGCAATATTCCGAATAATACCACCACACTGCTCAACTCTAATATAGGGATTGGCAAAGGTTTAAAGTTTTAAATTGGTGGCTGGTTGCAGTGGCTTATGCCTGTAACCCCAGAATCTGGATGGCAAGGAGTGTGGATCGCATGAACACAGGAATTCAAGGCCAGCCTGGGCAACATGGCAAAACCATGTCTACAAAAAATACAAAAATTAGCCAAGCATGGTGGTGTGTACCTGTAGTTCCAGCTACTTGGGGGGTTGCGGGAGGATCGTTTGAGCCCAGGAGGTAGAGGCTGCAGTGAGCAGTGTTTGCACCACTGCACTCCAGCCTAGGTTACAGAGTGAGACTCTGTTATAAAAAAAAAAATTAAATTGGTAAAGGCTCAGGTAGTAAATGTTTTAGGCTTTGCCGGCTATGCAGTTTCTTTCCCAAGTACTCGGCACTACCGTTAGACCATGACAGCAGCCAGATAAGATGTAAACAAATGAGCATGGCTATGCTGCAGTGACACTTTGTGGACCCTGAAACATGAATTTAATAGAATATGTATGTGTTGCTATGTACCATTCTTTTTTTTTTTTTTTTTTTTTTTTTTTCTTCTGAGACGGAGTTTCACTCTTGTTACCCAGGCTGGAGTGCAATGGCGCGATCTCGGCTTACTGCAACCTCCGCCTCCTGGGTTCAGGCAATTCTCCAGCCTCAGCCTCCTGAGTAGCTGGGATTACAGGCATGAGCCACGATGCCCTGCTAATTTTTTTTTTTTTTTTGTATTTTTAGTAGAGACGGGTTTCACCATGTTGACCAGGATGGTCTCGATCTCTTGACCTTGTGATCCACCCGCCTCGGCCTCCCAAAGTGCTGGGATTACAGGTTTGAGCCACCGCACCCAGCTGCTATGTATCATTCTTATGTTGAGTTTCTCCCCATAAGATATAAGTTCATTCTTAGCTCATGGGCTATACAAAAATAAGTAGTGGGCTGGATCTGGCCTTTGGGCTGAAGTCTGCTGATTTCTGCTTTGAGACAATGAAATGAGAGCTTACAACATGAATGTTTCCAGAATTCAGAATTATCTCTACCCATAAATAGCATATTTTGTGCATTTATCATTGTTCTTACCACTTTTTTGTCAAGAATCATTGTTCCCTGTGCATTTACAATCCAAACAATTGTGCCCTCTCTGAAAGATAGAAATGTGTTATGTACTTCCTTTGAGCTTCCACAGAGCCTAGGTGCCCAAACTATTTTAATTGAATGAAATTGTGTAGCAACAGAGGTTGAACAGATGAAAGAAATTTATTATGGAGTATCATCTATACAAGGCTGGCTCTGTTTTCTTTGAGGACTATGAGTTTTGTTATAGATGGTTTGTAATTTATGTGTGCTGTCATTTTCTTTTTCTCCTTAATTATCTTTACTTGTTGAATCGCTTCCAAGACAATTGTTTGACGTTCAGGTTTGTATAAAGAACTCTGCATTGCCGAGTCTATCCCAGGAAAACTAAGTTTTCTGAAAGATTTTTTCCTATTTACGATTTTATTCATCTTTAAGATTGTTAGATAAACTGGAAATTTAATTTTTGCATATATTTTTAAGATGAAAAATCTTTAAGCTATTTTCTTTATGTATGGTTCATTTGGTACATGGGTAAACATGGTTCTTAGAAATTAACAGGATCCTTTCTTTTGTTTTAGTAATACTTTATGCTTTCATGTTTTATATTTCACTAACTCTGCACAATAATCCTGTTAAGTAGGTAGGACAGGAGTCAAGACTCTTTCAGGTAAAAGTGACTAATAAAAAAATAAAATAAAAACAACCCAAAGTAGTTTAAGCTCAAATAAAGCAGTATTTTAGCTCAGGAATAGAGGGATGGATCTTTCTTCCATCTATGGCTGCATCCAAGGACTCAAATAATCACATAAGAGTTTTCTTCTCTGTTCAGTTCTGTTTTCTTGTGTATGTTGCTCTCATTGTAGGAAGGCTTCCTCCAAGTTGCTGGAGGAGATGGCCACCAGGAACCTTGATTTTATATCATCCCAGCACAAAGATACCAAATGCAAGAGACAGCATTTTCCACTCCCTTTAGCTAGAAAATCCTTGAGGAGAACCACTTGATGGGAGAAGAGTGGTTATATAGAAAGGAATGCTGAGCAGATAATCAATGTTCTCTCAAGTGGATATAATGACCATCTACATGCATATGGGAAAAGGAGGCACAGAGAAATGAAGTAATTTTTCCAAGGTCACATTGTTGTCTAGTGGGAGAGGCAAACCAAAAACCCAGGCCTCCTCACTCAGACCTCTGCTCTTGCCTTAATAACCATTATTTCACCACTTCAAAATAAAAGTGAGACCTACCAGTTTTCATAAACACTGTAATGCCGTTCTGTTACATCTATTTCTTTGGCTTCTGTATATACATCAATAACCTCACATTCAAAGAACCAAATAATTATACCTGACTTATTTGCCTCAGTATTTGTGAATAACTCTGTAACACTTTATGGGCATTTTATACCAGCATTTTAAGATGATTTTAACAGGTGGATCTATAGAAAGAACATAAAAGTTTGAATAAGCATACATGGGCAAGCAATTTATATTCCTTTCCCCTTAGTCTATTGTGTTCCTTAATTTTTTTTGTGATGGGTGTAAACGTAATAAAATGACTTATTGCAAAAATTGCTTATCTTTCTGTAAGTAGGTAAATGGCTGGTTTGTTGGAAAGAGGACTTGACCAAGTGCTAACCAATGTGGATTTGTGAATTGCTAAGTTTACAAAAACTTTTTAAAAATTGTGTTAAAAAATGCTCAGTTTTACAAAAATGCCTGGCTTTGTCAACTACTAGTTTGTTGTGTGGCTGCCAGTAAATCACTTAAACTCGTTTTGAACCTTAGTAGTATCATCATTTGCAAAACAGGAGGGGTTTTATCACTTTATCTTGGTACCTAGAGCATAGTGTAGACTGAAATCTTGCATAAGCTACAAAATGGCATATAAATGTCAGTTCTACTGACAGAGCAGAAGCACTGTCATCTCAGACAAAAACCGCCACTTTAAGTTCCAGCTCCCTTTCTGGCCTCATGCATTTCAAGTAAATCACTTCTCTTCTAACTACAAGCAGACAGTAAAACAGATAAGACAGCTCAGACACAGAGGGAAGCAGTGGGGAAAGTCTCTTGGGTAACTGCCAAACTTCACCCTCACACAATGGGCCCCAGTAAAACCGTGGGCCTTAACAAGCACAGTCCTTTCCCTTCAGGTACACTAAGATAGGGAAGCTAAAAGCAGACTCAGGGAATATGTCTGCAACTGCAGAAAGATATATGGGAACAGAAATGCAACTCTCCCTCCCAGATAAGCACAAGGAAGAGGCACAGAAGCAGTCCAAGCCTCTGATAAACTCTCCCACCCTAAATCCTTTAAAACTCTTAGTCTGGAAGGGTGTGGCTCTGACCTAACTCGGCTAGCCGCCCCTCTCAGGTTTATTTAAAATAAACCTGTCCTTGTTGACTGAAAAGTCATCCTTCGTGTTTCTCTCCTCTTTAATTCTTACCATCTACATTTGTTTGAAATTCAGCTTTTCTTATGACCTCAATGAAAAGTGACACATGTGAAAACTCAAGCTTTTATACGGTTGTTCTCTTGGAAGAACTGAGTTAATTTTCTTAAAACAGAAAAACCTAGACGATGTTATGGGTTGAATGTTTCTTAAAACATAAAAACCTAGACGACGTTATGGGTTGAATGTTTTAAGTTCCTTGGTACCTGTTTTATTTGTATATTTTATACTGTGCCTGGTTTCCTGTGCCTTTGCAATGCTGTCAAAAATTCTTTTTTTTTTTGAAATAAGGAAGCTGCAATGAGAAAAGCATTTCTAAGTCGCAGCTCATTACAAATCTTCCTTTCAGAGATTATACCTTCAGACCTTTTCCAACCTCAAGGTTCTCTCCACCGCCAGCTGAGCCCTGGACACCACCCAGAGGTGCACAGCACCCCCTCCTGGGAGCGTGGCAGAGACAGCCGGGAGTCCGGGACGGAGAGCTGACCTCCAGTGCGACTGTCTCCACCGTGCACTGTCAGAAGCACCTCGGGAAGTTTCTGCAGAAGTACCCATGCCGGGAAGGCGACTCTTGGCTGGGTTAAGGCCCCGAGCTCGCTTCAGCTGAGGACAGATCTGCAACACCGCGGTAGACAGGGAATGCTAACGAGACTGAACTTCCGACCGGGCTCTATGGGCGGGCCTTCGCTCTTTTAGCTCACCTTGCTCTGTAGAGTCGGCTCTGTGGGCGGCTCTATGCCAGGTTGGGTGGGAACTGGGTCTGTGGGCAGGACTCCCGGGAGGGCGGGGAGCAGAAACTCCGCTCGGTGGACCGGAACTACGCTTTGTGGGCGGGGCTACGTTTCGTGAGCGGAATCCTGACTGGTTCATTCTCTCCGGAACTTCCTGGACGCCGTACGTGCCGGATGGCGTCACCTAGAGCTTAAGAAGCTGCACGCAAGTATTGAATTCCCAGTGAGAGTTTAATAAGTTTTCTTGAAAGCTGGCGAGAAGTTTGTAGGGGTCAGGGTTAGCTTGGGCAGACCTTGTGTCGGTTTGGTCGCGCTCTGCCTCAGGTAGCCTTACCGGGTAGCAGGCCCGAAACCCGGGTTCCTGTTGGGCCTTCGTCTCTTGACGGAGTCTCAGTTATGGGCTGTGTCCTTCCTGATCAGTTTCCACGTGGTTGTCAGATAACTTCCCTCCCCTCCCACACCCCCGCTAGTGTGTTACTTTATCCACGAAACTTGCTCAGGTCTCCAGCTCTAGTAAACTCCACTGTATGCTGCCTGCGCATGGTCCGTGTGTATATGATAGGTAGTGTCATGTTCAATATAACACTGATCTTGTCTGCGTATGTTCCGTATATATCTTGTCATTATCTATGTTCCATATATATTTTTTATGTATTAAATATAAGTTCTCTACCACACCTAGCATGTAGCAATTGATTAATATATACTAGATGAGTGATTGGATTTTGGTTACTCTTGCAATGCTTTTATTTTAATATTTATTTATTTTTGAGACTGAGCCTCACTCTGTCGCCCAGGCTGGAGTGCAGTGGAGTGATCTCAGCTCACCGCAACCTTTGCCTCCTCGTGCCTCAGCCTCCCGAGTAGCTGGGATTACAGGTGCATGTCACCACTCCCATGTAATTTTAATTTTTTTAGTAGAGACGGGGTTTCATGTTGACCAGGCTGGTCTCGAACTCCTGACCTCAAGTGATCCACCCACCTCGGCCTCCCAAAGTGCTGGGATTACAGGCATGAGCCACCGCACCCGGCCTGGAATGATTTTGGATTACTTGGTTTGAGGAGTTTTATTATGTGTGTTTTGTTTTTTGTGTCTTCTTTTAATAATCGTGTATTTTCTGCATTCTTTAAGTAGGAGGAATACTGTTGGGGTTCAAAAGCATTGCTGTTTCTTTTAAGTAGTTCCTTAAGTATTCACAATGGAGCAAGGGTAAGAAGGAAGATACAAATTTCAGTCAAGGCTATGACTGAGCAAAGGAAAAAAAGGAAGAATGTTCAAGGTGTTTGTGCAAGAGAATAGTTAGACCAGGCTGGCTAGAGCAGTGTTTATAGAGGCATAGCAAGAGATATGTTTGGCAGATTTAGGGTAGATTCAGCGTGCCAATAATATGCCAGGCCAAGGAATGTTGCCCCTTATGTGGGAGAGCTGTTGAATGTTTTTAACTTTGGGAAGGTCGATGGCATAGCTCGGTGCCAGATAGCCACTGTGCAGATGGCTTAAGCCAGGGGTTGGCAGACTTTCTGTAAAAGGCTAGGCAGTAAATATTTTGGACATCGTGGGTCATAGTTGTAGCAGGAAAGCAGCCATAGCAGCACATGATTGAATGGACATAACTGTATTCCAATTAAAATTTATTTATTTTTAAATAATTAATTGAAACAGAGTCTCACTCTGTCACTCAGGCTAGAGTTCAGTGGTGTGATCTCGGCTAACTGTAACGTCTGCCCTCCAGGTTCAAGCAATTCTCCTGCCTCAGCCTCCTAAGTAACTGGGATCACAGGTGTGTGCCACCACGCCCAGCTAATTTTTATATTTTTAGTAGAGACAAGGTTTTGCCACGATGGCGAGGCTGGTCTAGAATCCCTGAGCCGAAGCAATCCACCCCCAAAGTACTGGTGTTGCAGAAGCAGCTGCAAGAAATAGAGTCCTCAAACACCAAATGGTAAAGGAAGGAGTTAATTATTACGGCCGGGAGCCTTGAGTGGTAATTTGTCCAAACTCAGCTCATCTAACAAAGGGAGGTTCTGCCTTTACATAAGGGTTATACCCTAGATATTACACGTGGAAGAACCTTAGGTTTACAGCCTTAGAAATCATATACGAAAGGGTTTCGGGTTTACAGTTTTAGGAATCACATGTGAAAAGACTTCTGGTTTACAGTGAAAAGGTTTTGAGTTTACAGTTTTAGGAATCACATATGAAAGGGTTTTGGGTTTACAGTTTTGCCTGGGTCTCCTTCCTCACCAGGATTATAGGTGTGAGCAACTGCACCTGTGCTTGGCCTCCAGTTAAACTTTACTTAGAAGAACAGGTGCTTGGCCTGATTTTGTCCATGGGCATAGTTTGACAAACAGTGGTCTGAACACATGGATTTAGGGACTTCAGCAGTAACCCAGTCCTCAACAAAGCAATACTATACCATGTTTTTGTATAGCTTTTGTATTTATACATGAGGTACAATACCACATAACATTATCTCTGATCTAGTCTGCCTGGCTCTTAGTCCTGGCATCTCCTGGTTATTGACAGTGTGACACTGGGCAAATTAGTTCTCTTTGCATCAGTTTTTGGTTTTTTTTTTTTTTTGAGACGGAGTTTCGCTCTTGTTACCCAGGCTGGAGTGCAATGGCGCAATCTCGGCTCACCGCAACCTCCACCTCCTGGGTTCAGGCAATTCTCCCGCCTCAGCCTCCTGAGTAGTTGGGATTACAGGCACGCGCCACCATGCCCAGCTAATTTTTTGTATTTTTAGTAGAGACGGTTTCACCATGTTGACCAGGATGGTCTCGATCTCTTGACCTCGTGATCCGCCCGCCTCAGCCTCCCAAAGTGCTGGGATTACAGGCTTGAGCCACCGCGCCCAGCGCTTGCATCAGTTTTTTAATTTGAATCTTTAAGATGGGGATAATAGTACTTCTTACAAAACATTGTTGTAAGGAGTACATGAGTTAAAAGCACATCAGTGTAGTGCTTGTACATATAATAAAAGCTCAATACGTGATAATATTTTAAAATTTTTTCCTCATATGCATTTTTAAAGGCAGATTTGAGAGAGGTTTTAAGGTAAAATTTACTGGCTTAATGCATCTCTAGCTACGTAGCAAAGACAATATCCAACATTTCAAGGCAAGAGCCATTCACATAGAGCTAATATGGAAGTCATAAAAATAATTTAAGAGGGAGAGAGGAAGGTAGGAACTGAAGGATTAAGGACTGATTTTGATGGGATGCACAGGAGAGAAAGTAGGGAGAGTAAAAAGGAATAAAAGAGAAGTCAAGAAGGAGACAGATCAGTCTCTAAAGAATGATAGGAACCAGAATAGCATAGTAGTATGTAGAGGGATGGGTAGTGAGGTACTGCTGAGAATAGCAGTTATTGTGTTGATGATATTAATAATTCAACCAGCGGTTATTAATTGGATGCCTCCTAGAGGCCAGGTACTGGGGATACAGAGAAGAATTAGATACATACTCTGTACTCAAAGAGCGGAAAATCTAGTAGGAGTGAAAAACATAGAAATAACATAAGCATCAACTTTACAAATAATAATAAGATGGAATTTCTTAGATTTAATTGGTACCTTTAAAAACTTAAAATTGACTTACGGTTCATAAATGTGGGCAATTTGATTGTATTTGTTTTCTTTTCTAGACAATGGCCAAAAACAAATTAAGAGGGCCGAAGTCCAGGAATGTATTTCACATAGCCAGCCAAAAAAACTTTAAGGCTAAAAACAAAGCAAAACCAGTTACCACTAATCTTAAGAAGGTGAGCATTAGTTAAGCACTCTGCATTGTTTACAAGCAAAGTGTCATTGTAAACTACTGAACAACTGTATGCTATTGCTTTTTAAAAAGGTTCTTAGTTTTTCCTAGAAAGGTAAGGATGGTTTCAAGCATTTGTCTAAAACAAAACGAAGAAATAAACCCCTTTCTTGAAAACAAATGTTGAAAAGAAAAAAAATTTTAACTACAAATGTGTGAAGCTTCAATTTAATAGTTTTACTGGCATAGAACTCATTTAAAAACCATAGTATGGTAAACAGTTCTTATCTTTGAACTCAAATAAAAAAATATGTTAATAGAGGCAAGACAGGGATGTCAGTGAGCACCTATTCTTTTTCTCCTCAGTAATTCTTATCTCTCTGAAGACATGTGCAGTTCAGATAAAAACCTGTAAAATGAAGATTTAAAATATTTATTGAAATGCACAATTTGAAGTTTTCTTTTTTTTTCTTTGTTTATATTCAAAATACTTGAGAAATTTCTTCATCAAGATTAACTAGATTCTTTTAAGAAAAATTTTTAAGAAAATGTTTTTAAGTTTCGGTAGTAGGTGGAGTCAGCTCTCCAGGACTCAGTTTAAGTATAATAGTCTATAGAAATCTAGCATTTTATCTTTCAACTTTCATGAGCTAGCTGAGTTAAGCTTTTATTTGAACAGTTTGATTATTTTATAAATACTAAGGATGAAATTAAGTGATGGGAGTTTTGGGGATGACATTTTACATAGGATGGTCTTCATAGTTGACATGGAAACCAAGACTAGAATGGTAGAGAGCTAGCAATGCAAAGAGCTAGAAGTATTGGGAATAGTGTATTCAAGGCAGAGAAAATAGCAAGTGCAGAGGCCCTGATCTAGGGAAAAGCTTGGTGTATTCGAGGAATATTATTTTATTTGGACAGGAGGTACAAGAGAGAGATCTATGGGTAGGCAGCATAAAAAGGAGGTAAAAATTTTTTGTTTTTTGAGATGGAGTCTCACTCTGTCACCCAGGCTGGAGTGCAGTGGCGTAATCTCAGCTCACTGCAACCTCCACCTCCCTGGTTTAAGCAATTCCCCTGCCTCAGCCTCCCAAGTAATTGGGATTACAGGTGCATGCCACCATGCCCGGCTAATATTTTTGTATTTTTAGCAGAGACTGGGTTTCACCATGTTGCCTAGACTGGTCTCAAACTCCTGATTTCAGGCAATCCACCCATCTTGGCTTCCCAAGGTGCTGGGATTACAGGCCTGAGCCGCCGCGCCTGGCCGAGGTAAGGGTTTTGAAGGAGAAATTGTTTGGCAGCAGCAGTGAAGAACAGGAGCACCACCCCTACCTGTTACACTCAAAAGAGGAGGACTGCAAGGGAAGCTGTTGTCAGGGGACTTCCATTGTGATGAGAAGGTCAAGGAAGGATTCAGAGATGTACTTATGGTAGAAGGCACTAAAAGTATTTGATCCAGATTTCTTGTCTAGATGAGGGATGACCTCACTTTAGCCTAGAAAGATTTTGGTCACTGTAAGGATACAGGAAAAAGCAAACTCAGTTTCTCTTACTCTCACTCTCCTACAGTCACTCAACACTTCTGATACTAGATTTGTGGGGGTTTTCCCCCACACCTAACAATTCTGCAGATGAATTTTCAGCAAGCAGCAGCTGGGTGTCTTTATTTCAAATCTGACACTGCAGACCTGGAGATAGCATCAGATTCCACAGGTTGAGAGTTGAGTCCTAAGCACCCCTGCCCCGCCGCCCCGCAACTTCCAGTGACAATCGCAAGCCCCAGATGTTTTACCTGTGCTTCTCAACAACCACCTATAAATAAAGGTTCCCGTGACCCCCTCCTTGGGTTCAATTAATTTGCTAGAGCAGCTCACAGAACCCAGAAAAATACTTTTACCAGTTTATTTTATTATAAAGGATATTACAAAGGAGGCAGATGCATAGCCAGATGGAAGAGTTGCAGAGGGCAAGGTACATAGGAAGGAGCATGGATCTTCCCTGCTCTCTGGGCATTCCACTCTCTAGGAACCTCCATGTGTTCAGCTATCCAGAAGCTCTTTGAACCCAGTTCTTTTGTAGATGTTATGGAGGGTTCATTATGTAGGCATAATTCATTACATCATTGGCCATTAGTGATGGGCTTAACTTTTATCCCCACTCCTCTCCCTGGAACAGAAAGTCCTAATCCTCTAACCCTGTGTTTTTTATCTGATCAGCCATCATCCTGAAGCTTTCCAGAGACTCCCAGCTACCAGCCAACTCATTAGCATTCAAAAGACACTCTTATTGCTCTTGATAGAATGATTTAAAAAGCTGTTTGACTGAAAATGAGGATGAAGACACACATACACACACACACACACATATCTTCACAATATCACAGTCACATATTTTGGCCTTCTGTACCAGGAAGTGCAAGGCATATCCACATAAATCCCATTTTTTAAAAACCAAAACCTTTTGTCTAAAATTTCCCAATAAGTCTATAAGGATTTTAGAGTGAATTATCCCTAATTTGTTGGTAAGAGTTTTTAGATTTAGATTTAACAGGGTTAAGGTTTAATGTATCTTATCTTTAATGTTTTGATATCATAGATTAATTTCTTTTTCTTTTTTAAAAGATAAACATTACGAACGAAGAAAAAATTAACAGAGTAAATAAAGCTTTTGTAGATGTACAAAAGGAACTTGCACATTTCTCAAAAGGCCTTTCACTTGAACCTCTGCAGAAAGAACTGGTAAGCAGAAATCATTTGCTTTTTTTTATGGCTAGCAAATTGAAATCTAATAAATTTTCAAAGCCTGTAAGTTGAGTGTAATTTTTAGTAGTACTTGGCTCTCTAGTATACTTGGCTCTATGGTGTAAATAGCATATCCAGTCTCTAAAACATTGTCTGAATATACAGATTAATTGTTCTACTTCCAAAGGTATGACTAGAAAAATTAAATTGGATAACAGATTATGTAAGTCATTTTGCTTGTTGTCTGCATTTTTAAATAGTCTTTCTCCTTTCAGATTCCTCAGCAGCGTCATGAAAGCAAACCAGTTAATGTTGATGAAGCTACAAAATTAATGGCTCAGTTGTAAAACAGTAGTGATTCCCCACAAAGACCAATAAATTAAATGTTTTATACAATTTTATTTTAAAAAATCTTGTTAATGTACAGGCATTGGCACATTTTAAAAACAAACTACATAAACAGGTCTTTCCTATAAGCTAGGAAAGTGGAATGTCAGAAGTCAACAAAACGTGATAAACTTAAAGTGCTAAAACAGAAGGCACTTCACAAAATCTGTTCACTGAAACAGTTATATATCCTCGTTTACATCCTTCACTTTACAAGTGGCAGTGAATGTCTGTTTGGATAGAAGGACATACAGAAATACAGGCAGTTTCGTGGCAGTAAAAATATAAGACAAACAAGTAATGAGCCCTTGGCCAACTTGTTTTTGATGACCTGTAGTGTCCTTTAACTTTCCTCTTGTAAGAAGAAAAAACAGAAGGATTCACAATTAGAAGAAAAGTTGAAATCCAGAACATAGTTACTTTTGGGAGTGGGGAGGTTTGTGGATATTAAATCACTTATCCCTTAAAGCAATCAGAGCCCTATGTTTTTATGGTTGAAGTTTTGTGAAGTAAAGAAAGTATTAGGGAAGAACACTTCAGAATCAGTGAACTAAAAAGGTGTTACATTCATTATTTTAAATACTTAGGTTATTAAGAAGTCTAAAATGTTACACAGTTAGAGGTAGATAACAGTCCCAAGTTTCCATGGAATCTAATAATTTAGTATCTGGACATCAAACAGATCACAAACTCCTTCATTATCATCTAAATTAAAGTTGTAGTCATCTGCGGGGGTAGGAGAAAGCCTTAAGAGAGGAAACACTGCAAACAAAAAAATTCAGTGTTAAAGATGGTTTCTACATATGGTTAATGATCTTTAACAGAATACTATCAAATACATCATTCCAAATTAAAGACTTGTGTAATGCATATTTTGAAAGATTCTCATTTAGTAACAATTGATACATTGATTATTGATATTAGATTGAGAAATAGAAGTCAAATTTTTCATTGGTTGAACTTGTCACTAAGATAATATGACTAAAAAGCACTAATGAGGCCAGGTGCAGTGGCTCACACCCGTAATCCCAACACTTTGGGAGGCCGAGGCAGGCGATCACTTGAGGCCAGGAGTTCAAGACCAGCCTGGCCAACATGGTGATACTCCATCTCTACTAAAAATACAAAAAATTAGTCAGGTGAGGTGGCGGGCGCCTGTAATCCCAGCTACTTGGGAGGCTGAAGCAGGAGAATCACTTAAACCCAGGAGGTGGAGGTTGCAGTGAGTTGAGATCATGCCACTGCACTGCAGCCTGGGTGACAGAGGGAGACTCTGCCTCAAAAAAACAAAAAACACTAATGAGAGTGTTTTGTTTGCCACTTTGCAAACAGAAGAATGAACTGGGCTTATGAAGTGTGCTGATGTTCTCTGCTTCTACGTATATGTTTACTACACCTTTAGTTACTACAACATTTGCTAACTTATCTGCTACCACTTGGTAGGTTTCTACTATGTTTGTTAGGAACCAGGACTCTGATCCAAGAACTTAGAGAGGAGAGAAATTATTAAAGTAATTAGCATATTGTAGCTAACTGGTATTTCAGAATTTTTCAGGTTAGAAGACAGCGTGGTTAATGTTAATACTAATTCTGTGACTTCACATTGGCAGCTTGAAATTGGCCAGGGTAGGAGTATTTACAAACGCAGGTGTTCAGATCACCTGCTGATTTAGACAAGTTATTTTACTCTTCTTGGGCCAGATCCTTCAGGAGTGGAAAGGGCTACAGTACCAACAGTTTATTTTCACTGAAGGAGAGATGCATCCCCATATGGATTCCTTTTCCTCAAAATGCAAGCAAAGAAAAATAAATTCTAAAGGATGCCTATAACTTACGGTAAGTATTAAGGGAGAATTTTCATGAATCTTCATAGTAAAGGAATTGGCAAATATACGTTCATTTCTTTTAAATCATGTTTCTCTTATAAATTCCACAAAAGCATTACTGATGAATGAGTTAGTAAAATTTTAACCCACTTACCATCAGAAGACATTAACTCATCAATGATATCTCCAGTAATAGATCCTGCTGGAAACAGTAATATGATAAAGTTTCATTACATTTCTGTTAACAGTAAAAGGTACTTATATTTAAGTACAAGTAGTCACAGCAGCAGTTTGAGTGAGATGCACATTTACAAGTTCTTTGTGGATAGATTGTTTTCATGAGCACCTATTCTGTGCCTGGCATTACTTTTAAACTTCCAAACTGAAGACGAAGACCAAAAACTCATTATCTGCCAGGTGTGGTGGCTCATGCTTGTAATCCTAGCATTTTGAGGCAGACCAATCGCTTGAACTCAGGAGTTCCAGACCAGCCTGGGCAATATGGCAAAACCCATCTTTACAAAAAATACAAAAAAATTAGCTGGGTGTGGTGGCGCATGCCTGTAGTCCCAGCTACTTGGGAGACCGAGGTGGGAGGATCACTTGAGTCCAGGAGGTTGAGGCTGTGGCGAGCCAAGATCGCACCATTGCACTCCAGCCTGGCAGACAAGGTGAGAACTTAACAAAAAACAAAAAAGACTCGTCATCGTTCTACCAAAACCGACTCAGTTTTACAGTCCCTAGTTTCATAATTCTCCGAGTTACTCAACCTTAAAATGTCAGTGTCACTTTCCATTCCTCCTGTTAACTTTATCTCCAGATCTTACATACCAAACGTCATTTTGCCTAACAGTGTTTGTCTAATCCATTCATTATTTCTCTTCCCAATCCCACTGTAATCACTGTTTTAGCCTCTTTTTTTATTGAGACAAGATCTCACTCTGTCAGTCAGGCTGGAGTGTGGTAATGCTATTGTGGCTTAATGCAGCCTTGACCTCCCAGGTCAGTCCTCCCACCTTGGCCTCCCTAGTAGCTGGGACCACAGGCACATGTCACAATGCCTAGCTAATTTTAAATTTTTTAACGATAGGTGTGTTGCCCAGGTTAGTCTCAAATTCCTGGACCCTAACGGTCTACCTTCTTTGGCTTCCCAAACTGCTGGGATTACAGGCATTAGCCCCACCATACTTGGCCCTTGGTTTAGCTCTAGTGTTCTCCATATACATAACTGCAAACATCTACAATATCCATCGCCTTTGATTTCTGTTTGCCAGGGCAAAAAGCATCTTTCCTAATCATATTACTACTGTGCACACCATTATAGCTAATTGTGCTATTTCCTTGGTCACAGATCTTCACTGGTTTATTGGATAAATGTCTTAACTAACTTGAAATTCAAGGCCTGCTCTACTGTGGCCCCAAATTACTTTCCTTAGGATTTCCAAATATGAAACCATATAACCTGAATGCTCACTTTTTAAAAATATTAGTTGAAGCCCATGTATTAATGGTGTCTAAGATGAATGATGTAAAGCTTGCCTGCTTTACATTCTAATTAGATTATAAGCTTTTAAGGACTAAATTTTTTTTCTGTTTTTTGAGAGACAGAGTCTTACTTTGTCACCCAGGCTGGAGTACAGTGACGCTATCTCAGCTCACTGCAACCTTCACCTCGTGGGTTCAAGTAATTCTGCTTCAGCTTCCCAAGTAGCTGGGACTACAGGTGTGCACCACCATACCCAGCTAATTTTTAGTAGAGACGGGACTTCACTATATGTTGGCCAGGCTCAAATCCCTGACCTCAGGTAATCCACCTGCCTTGGCTTCCCTAAGTGCTGGGATTACAGGTGTGAGCCACCGCACTCAGCTAGGACTACATTTTCTATTGTGCATCCCAATGGCCTATAGTATAGACATATTTATAGGGGAAGGAAAGGAGTAGATGTGGGCAAAAAGAAGCTAAGAAATTCCATGTCCAATTAGATCTCGTTAGCGTCCCTTTTAACTTGTGAACTCCCATTTTAGCAGTGAGACACATCCCAGAGGTAAAATAAACAATTTGGATTATATACAATATAGTTCTAAATTATTTACAGTATGATATTTATAGTGGCACAATTCATTCATTCAGTAGTCACTGAGAGATTACCTACTATGCTCCCTTTATTTGGTATCAATACGGTATTGCGGAATTAAGAGTTGTGCTCTCTACTCCTGATACCCAGTGTGAAAGGCTTTAGCTTTTTATAATTTCATAGATGAAACAATTGAGGAAAGCAAGATTTCCAATGTAATTGGAGTTGGGACCATTTATCACTTCTATAAAACTGAGCTTCCCAAATAGAAAGCATAACAAAGAATATGGAGAAGCAGGAGGTGTAAGTTACTGTGGTCTATACTAGTTTGGTTTTTCTTAAAAGTAGTTGGAACATATTTCACTAATTTATCCTAGACTTACCAAGCGATGAAAGAACCTTACCAAGTAAACTTCACATAAAAGCTTACATCCCTATATATGCCACAGATGGAAAATTCCGCACCTGACCTTGTGATAGACTGCAGTCAAGCCACAGTCAACACTTGGTTTCATGCAAAAATTAAAACTATTGTATAAAATTATCTTCAGGCTATGTGAATAAGGTGTGTATGAAGCAAAGGAATATTGTGTTTAGACTTTGGTCCTATCCTCAAGATATGTTATTATGTATATGCAAATATTCCAAAATGTCCAAAGTGCTTGGGACATTTCTGGTGGCAAAATAAGAGATATCCAACCTGTATTTATATTTCTCTCTTTCTGATTTACAAAAGAAAGGCTCTGAACCCACCTGAAGATATATCTGTAGCTGATGTCTGCTGCAGAGTCTGGCTTCTTTCAGAGACATGTTGCTCAGGCAGGTTTTGAGTTGCCGTGCTGGATTTCTGTGGAGTCACTGGAGTGAGGGACTGTGAGGAAGGCTGTGTCAGGTCATCAGGTGGGGGAACAGGAAAGACCACGGGCTTAGATGAACTCGACTCTTTATTTATAAGCAGCACATGGATAGGTCCTGAATGACTCTTTAGATTGATCTGGTATTTCTTTTGTCCATTCTGACCCTTTGAAGTTATTGGGTATAAACAAATATATAATTATTAACATTTCTAGCTAACTTGAGACAGTAAAATAAGATAGGCAGAGCTATTATGGACTTACTAAATTCACACAACACAATAAAGTCATTAAGTCAAAACATAAAAGTAGAGACCTAGAGTAGAATGTAATTTTGATGTCCCTAAACCACTAGTTTCTAAAACAACAAGCTTTTCATAGATACTGATCATCAAAAACTTTCTGTTATAGAATTCTGGCAACCATCCATTGTTACCATGTGTAACTATATATGTGAGGGCCCAGCACTGCTCGAGGCATTTTCCATATACAGGAACTCTATTCCCTGGAGTTGGCCACTACAGATGTGGTCATTTCAATATGCTTCACAAATCAAACTCTTTTTTTTCCCATCTGCAAGCATAAAGACAACTAATTTCTCCTACAGAGAAATAAATGTAACATTCCTCCAGCTGAAAAAAGTAATCTGAATCCTGAGGCTTGACTCTAGTAATACAAATGTCTAAATGTAAACTTTTTGAATAAGGGGGGTGGGAGAAGGAAGTAGATAACTTTCAAATTAGTTTGTTTTAAAAAATTTGAATCTGAAAACTAAAATCATGAGACTCATTTATAGCTTAGAGTCGATAAATGTCTGACTTAATAAGCCAGACAGTGTTTTGTAAAAGACCTAATTTTAAGGAATTGACTGTTGATATTTACATTGAACATTTTCCTTAGTGGCATTTTTTTTTTTTTTTTTTTTTTTTTTTTGAGACGGAGTTTCGCTCTTGTTACCCAGGCTGGAGTGCAATGGAGCGATCTCGGCTCACCACAACCTCCGCCTCCTGGGTTCAGGCAATTCTCCTGCCTCAGCCTCCTGAGTAGCTGGGATTACAGGCACGCAACACCATGCCCAGCTGATTTTTTGTATTTTTAGTAGAGACAGGGTTTCACCGTGTTGACCAGGATGGTCTTGATCTCTTGACATCGTGATCCACCCATCTCGGCCTCCCAAAGTGCTGGGATTACAGGCGTGAGCCACCGTACCCGGCTCTGGTGATTTTTATACCAGTTGTAGATGTGGTCACTTTAACTGACTTTTATAGATTATTGGCCATATCATTAGTTGTTTCTAACTTGAAATATTCAAACTAAAATTATTATTTAATCAAAATATTAAATCATTTTAAATTATTTGATTACTTGGGGATAGATTATCTTGGGGTTAGGGCCCAAGTCTAAAGGCAATATTCATTTGTTTCATACACACCTTATTCACATAGCCTGAAGATAATTTTACATAATAGTTTTCGTTTTTGTATGAAACAAAAATCACTTGTTAAAGCATTTCGATTACTTTTTAAAATCTGACTATTTGAGCTAAACGATATCAACAAATGACTAAGGGTATGCCCAGTAATCTTTAAAAATCATTTATGATTCAGTTAGTTCTATAATTTTACCAAGGTATTAAAGACATACAAATTGAGGTATCAATACTTCCTTTTTTTTTTTTTTTTTTTTTTTTTTGAGACGGAGTTTCTCTCTTGTTACCCAGGCTGGAGTGCAATGGCATGATCTCAGCTCACCGCAACCTCTACCTCCTGGGTTCAAGCAATTCTGCCTCAGCCTCCCGAGTAGCTGGGACTACAGGCGTGTGTCACCATGCCCAGCTAATTTTTGGTTTTTAGTAGAGACGGGGTTTCACCATGTTGACCAGGATGGTCTTGATCTCTTGACCTCATGATCCACCCGTCTCAGCCTCCCAAAGTGCTGGGATTACAGATGTGAGCCACTGCGCCCAGCCTTCAGTACTTTCAAATATAAAACTTGAAAAGAGTAACTCAAAAGCGTTTACATAACAATTAGCTCAATTTCAGCTAAAGAAAATACATTTGTCCTTCTTGAGACAGTAGATTAATTTTTCCCACTTACGTAAAAGTTACCCAACATACCATTTCTGGAATGGGTACCTCGAGCTGTGTGCCAGAAGGTGCCTGAATGGCCAAAAGTGTATCACCTGGTTAAAAAAATAAATATAAAAAGTTACATAAAATACTGTTGATCATGGAATACAGTGGCAAGAGTGTGGGCTCCGGAATTAGGATGTTTGGTTTGGTTCAATCCCAAACTAGGTGACCTTGAGCTTTGGTTTTTAATTCTATAGTGAGAGACACACAGCCTACTGCATGGATTGATTTTGAGGATTAAATGAGATAATACATGTTTTAGTAGCTCTTAGAACTGGGTAAAATACCCAGGGTTAGCTGTATGATTCTCATTAACAAATTCAGCTCAAGTTGATTTTGCTTTCACTAAGACTCCTGTAAATTCAGATTCCTAAAACCCTTTAGCCTCAGTGAAATAACACTGTTTACTAGAACTATTTAAATGTCTGAGGATACTGGAGATTAGGTATGAGACAGTGAAATCTTGAGCTTAAGTGAATGTATTATTTTTGAAGCCAAATTCTACAACAGATCTCTGTTGAGTTGCTGATTAACGAACTCTCTCCAAACTTCCTTAAACAACTCAGGAAATACAGTGGCAAAATAGAGCAATAGGCTCATACATATTCCCAACATAGGCTTACACGGAAAGTCAGATTCTACTTGATGAGGTATTTGGCAGACATTTTTTTAACAGGTGGATAATACACATACATTTAAATATGCACGATTTCATTTTACTTGTGTTATCATTTTGGGACACACATCCCCCCATTTTAGTTACATTAATAACTATAGTTATTAACACGATACTGTTATTTTAAGGAGAAAACGCAGGGCAGCAAATTGCATTGGAATAGGTTTCCTGATTATAAGACGGATTCATGTCATTCTTTCCTCATGGTTCTCTGGGTTTCATTTATGATCAGCATACTTGCTGCATATAATTTCATAAACAGTGCTGATGAGAACCATGTTCTAGTTCAAGTCTGGTCACTAACTCTGTGACTGTGTGACACTGAAAGTTGCTTAATCCTGCTCTGATTTCACCTCCCCTCTGCCCCTGCTCCCTTCCCCTCCCCCACACTGTTGATCCCTACCAGTGGAGCTAATGAACTGAACACTGTGAAAAGCAGTTATTCTCATGAAAACAGAAACAAAAGCAGCCTATCAATACATGGCACAGTGGAGTGAGAACAATGTCCACAACTTCTGAAAATAATGACAGGATGAGGACACAGGGAATTCTGAATCACTCTACACTAAATAGGCTGAGAGGAAGAATGCAAGGAAAAGTCTGCTGGTACTTACCATTAAAGCAATTACAGATGTCTTCATGAGTTACATAGGAAAATGTGCTGTCGTAGGAGTTAAGGAACAACATTTATATCAAGCCCTAGGCATTTAAAGTAAAGATAATACATCTGAAGGTCAAAATAACTAAATCACCATATGCACAGAGGGACTGCCACACATGGACAGATTAAAAAAGAAGTCTAGGCCAGGTATGGTGGCTCACGCCTGCAATCCCAGCACTTTGGGAGGCTGAAGTTGGCAGATCACCTAAAGTCAGGAGTTTGAGACCAGCCTGGCCAACATGGTGAAACCTCGTCTCTACTAAGCATACAAAATTAGCTGGGCTTGGTGGCACATTCCTGTAATCCCAGCTACTCAGGAAGCTGAGGCAAGAGAATCGCTTGAACCCAGAGGCAGAGGTTGTGGTAAGCTGAGATTGTACCATTGCACTCCAGCCTGGGCAACAAGAGTAAAACAACATTAAAAAAAAAAAAAGAAGAAGTCTAGTTTAGAAAGGCAAAGACAATCAAAAGAGTTCCCATCCTTTGCTCTTAGAAGAAGCCATCCCGATTTTTGTAACATTTGAGGACCCTAAGGAGAGAGATGGAAAGCAGTACACATTCTTCACAGAGGCAAGCGCTACTGGGGGAAGGGGATGGATGGGGAAAGGAAGGCCATCAGCAACCAGATCAGCTTCCACATCAAGGATCTTCTGGGATCATTGTTTTTTGTTCTTGTATGAAATGGTCAGTCCAGTCTGGCCACTAGAGGAGAAGCTCAGAAAAACAAAGTTTATTATACTCACAGGTCCTAGTGACAGGAGACAAGGTAGGCTACTCAGGGCCATGTGGTTAAGACACCAAGGTTGTCAGGAGGCAGAAGACAGGAGTGAGGGGAAAGCAGAAGCTCAGAGCTTTTATTGGGGTTTCCTTGGGGAAAGAAATGCAGGGTGGCCAGGTGTGGTGGCTCACTCCTGTAATCCCAGCACTTTGGAAGGCCAAGGTGGGTGGATGGATCTCTTGAGGTAGGGAGTTCAAGACCAGCCTGATCATATGCACAAAGGGATTGCCACACATGGACATGTAAAAAAAAGAAGTCTAGTCTAGAAAGTCTAGTCTAGAATTGGTGAAACCCATCTTTACTAAAATACAAAAATTAGCTGGGCATAGTGGTGAGTGCATGTAATCATAGATAATCCAGAGGCTTAGGCAGAAGAATTGCTTAAACCGGGGGGTAGGCAGGGTGGAGGGGATAGAGGGGTGAAAGTTGCAGTGAGCGGAGATTGCACCACTGCACTCCAGCCCGGGTGACAGAGCAAGACTCCGTGGGTGGCAGGGGTGGGAGGAAAAAATGCAGGGTGGGGCGAACACTTTACCATTAGCTGGTTTGGATAATTTCGGTTTGTCTGAGATGGAGTTTGCTCTGTTGCCCAAGCTGGAGTGCAGTGGTGTGATCTAGGCTCCTTGCAGCCTCTGCCTCCTAGGTTCAAGCAGTTCTCCTGTCTTAGCCTCCCTAGTAGTTGGGATTACAGGCATGCGTTGCCATGCTTGGCTAATGTCTGTACTTTCAGTAGGGATGGGGTTTCACCATGTTGGCCAGGCAGGTCTCGAACTGACTTCAGGAGTTCGGTCTTGAACTCCTGGGTCAACCTACCTTGACTTCCCAAAGTGCTGGGATTACAGGCGTGAGCCACTGCGCCTGGCCTAGTTTGGATAAATTTGGTGGGCTCTAAGCTATGCAGGTAGTCCCTAGTTGTCTGGTACCTGGCCCTGGGATAATTAAGGCAGAGGAATATTGCCACCTGGGGTGTATGGGTGGGAGAGAGGAGGTCTGGACCTGGACTGGTTCATTTATATATCAAAGGCATGCTTGTAGCTGAGCTCTTGCTGTTTCTAAGAAGTGGCTAGTCCCATGATGGGCACTCTCCTCAGCAAGAAACGTTTAATGAGATGTCAAAATACCATATACCATAATACACACAGACACACACACACACACACACACACCCCACAATCACATAATCATGGTTTGGGGCATGGGCAGTGGCCAGCATCTTGTAAAGCAGGGCAGCAAAATCCAAGATAAAATAGATCAATGGCTTTTGAATTTCAAGGCTCCACAGGACACGGCTTGAAAACTCTCATTGTTTTCAAACAGTTGAGTGGCTCTGATCCATAGGAAGGAAATAACAAATGAGATCATGAACTTCTTCACCAAATACATGGAAAACATGAAAAGTAAATTATATTGTATACATTAGTCAAAATTTCATGAGGTGCTACAAGGTAAAATGTGGTTAATTTCTTTAAGAGTACAGGTAAGTTCATAAACTAAGAGAATCACAGATTCTCTCTCTAGAGAAGACAGTAGTTTGTAAGAAACACATGGATATATCAATAATGTTTTTCCCCCAATATTATATGATAGGTACATACGACAGACCACTGTTCTCCAGTGGGAACTATTTTGGGGTTCATATTAGGCGGAAAGTATCAAGGATTGATTGTGGACACATATCTCATCTTTAAATGAAAATTTTTCAAAACTTTGAGAGCTGCTGAATTTTATACTTTTTTTTTTTTTTTTTTTTTTAATTTTTTAAAAGATGGGGTTTCCCCATGATGGCCAGGCTGGTCTTGAACTCCTGACCTCAGGTGATCCACCCACCTCGGCCTCCCAAAGTGCTAGGATTACAGGCGTGAGCCACCATGCCCTGCCTGAATTTTATACTTGTATAGTTATTTTTAAATGCTTATGCACTTAACAGTGGCTTCTAATATTCACAGATCCCCTAAGCACTTTGGCTAGCATACTGCATTCTATGAATAGGTAGACCAAGAGTTGACTAATCTCTTTTCCCCCTCAGTGCAACACAGTAATAATGCTAATGGATATGTACTATATAACTTAAGGTAACATTTAAAAAATATTAGTATATAAGAAAATTACAAAATTAAAATGTTATATTCACTTATAAAACTTAATTGTCTAAAAACAGTTAAAGTGACCTTCAGACTGAAATAACATACACATACATATTCCAAAGCTTTATGTATATTCATGACTTATTTTAAAGGATATCTATTATTAATGGAGTCATCCATTACATTTTTGATGCTTTGCTGTAGCCACAACTTCTGCTGATCAAGTTCTCTTTCCTTCAGTTCTAGATCTTCAATTTCAGTTTTAAGATATCTTAATCTATCTATGACTTCCTTAGTATTACAGCCAGCACCTACACCTCTTAAAAACATGAGAATTAATATCCTCAGTATGAGATCTGTTAATATTACTTAATTTTTACTGTAATAAAACTAACAGTAATATATTCAAGACAAAAGTCTTTACATTTAAAATCAAGCACTAAAATCCTTAAAAATTTTAAACACCATACCTCTTGCTTAGAAAATTTATTGATAGGAACAACCAAATTACAAATATTCTCAATCTTCTCTAGAGTTTTTTTTTTTTTGTCATCTGGAAGACCAGACTGGTTGGTGACTGGGTGCCAAAAGAGTGTGCTCCACAGTCACACCGAGCAGTCTCAGGATGTGACTGAGGTGCTGGTAAAATAAATTACAACTTTTGTAGTATTTTGGTAGCATTTTGGCTAAAAAATAAAAACAAAAAATTATAGTCAAAGGGGACACATTAGAAGAACAGAAATTCTTGGTTATATTCAAACGTATAACCAGGCCATAATTAATGACAACATGCATTTCAATCAATTGCTACTTACAAAGTGCAAATTCCTATGAAAGTAGTCCTTGCTCTCAAGGAGGAGTAAAGAGTTAGGGAGAGATTAATACAAGACAGTATGCAATGTGTGCCAAATGAGTAATAGTTGGAGGGAGAAAGTAAGATTTGAACTTTAACAGTGAAAATCCAACATGCAAGAGAGCAAGGGAACACCCCACCATAGGAGTGACAAAGGGGCCCAGAGAGGTGTGCTCAGGGAAAACTGAGGGGCCTAGTGAAATAGAGGATTTCGGAGAGATAAACATTGGAAAGGTCAAGTTTTATAGACTTGGAGTAGAATAAAGGTTTTAGAAGAGGGCGCTTTGTAACTTACTTCCACTGGATACTGTTTTTTGACTTTTTTTCAATCAAGTCAATTCCTTCTAAGACATTGGTAATATCATAAATTCTCCTTTTTTGCCTCACAGCCAAAGTATCAGCAGCCTGTTTAGGAAAGATAAAGAGAACAGTGAAATGAAGGACAAATCATATTTTAGAGCCAAAAAGGGTTATTAAGTCCACAGCAAGTCCAATCCTAAATTTGACCCAGTCAGTTGCTTGGGGACAATAGCTGAGCATGTTCAAAGGATCTCCCAAACACTGCGAATACCAAAGAAATTATTCCATTTAAAAGCTAGCAGATGTTGGAATAGAAAAAGAAATTAAGGTCATGACACAAAGCCGGCAAAAATAAAAGAACACAATAAGAATACTTTGTGTCACCTTCTGGACTAATCCTGAGGCGGAGCTACTAATTGTCTATCCATGTCACCTCCTATCTTATTTCTCTGTTCATAAACAGTCTCATCTAAAGACAGCCTTACTTATTTTTTAAAATTTTAAAGAATTACATTTCAGCAATTTATTTTCATAAGGAAGATATTTGGGATATTTGGAACTATATGCATACTCATAATACTATGAAATAAATATCTGTATTTTTAAAACTCATAATGAAAACACAGGAATGAATTATGCCATCCTAACACAAAGCATAAAATCAAGAAATCAGAATCAATAGCTCAAGATTGTACTAGCAACTATTACACAAAAACTTTGTTGTTGCATTCACATTAGATAAGATCAACAAAAACAATATATGCTCTCATGAATGAATTAAAGAACACTGTACAATTCCTCTGATTAGTTCCAATTCACGTTTTTGATGTTTGTTCCCAAAAGAACAAAGAGAAGTTTTCAGAGTGTACTAGACAATAGCCTATTTTGACTGTGGAGCTATATTTTAATATTCATGGTAGTTATGAATATGTCTCTACTGACAATTTTCAGCATATTATCTAAAATAGCTAAATAAACAGGATTTAGCTTAGCATAATTGGTTAACAGCTCTCCAGAGAGCATCACTACTTGATTGTGTAAAAACCTAGACTTCTACAAAAGCCCAGCACAGCACAGTATTTGCAATCTGGACCTGCCTTCGTCCAGGAGCAGGTGCCACTGACAGCTATACTCACTGTACAGGCGTTTGGGATCTTAAGTGAAATGTCAGTTCTCTCAGACCATTTTTGTATATATGCCACCAAAACCCCTGGGTTACTACTGTCATCATTCTGGCCTTCCTCAGGAAGGGGATTCATGACTCTGTGGACCAGGAGAGTAAGCAGGGTGGCAGAAGAAGGAAAAATTGGAGAGTGGGGCTCTTTGTTCTCCAACTCTAAGTTGGCACTGTCTCTTCTAGAGAACCAGAAAATTAACAGTAGGATTAGCCATGGTTTGTTTCACTGATATCTTCTTCCCTTGTACTTAGCAATTCTCTACTTGTTTTATCTACTTTCATAGAATGTTTACTCTTGACTTCAAGGCTGTTTTTATGAAGAGCAATAGACAACTGCAAAGTTTACTGTACAGATCTGAAGCTGAGGTTTCATTTCTCACTTTCCTTTCTCTAGAGAAGTAACTCAGACAACTCCAAGCCATGGCTCTGTATTATTGGTATCTATGTACTCACACACAAAAGCATTCACAGCCATAGCAACAGCACACTGGTTTTGGTATTAGAACATGTTTGTATGAACCAGACCACAAAAGCTAGCCCAGGTCACTAGACAAACTGCCATGAGATTTAACTTTTCAGCTCAGTTTTAAAAAGGTATCTCATTTATCATTTATGTTTATTACTGCTTAACAATCACAACATTTAACCCTTGATTTCTAAAACTAAACATTATTTCTCAAATACTTTACTATCTAAGTATGTAAATATGTAAATGACCAACATGTACAGATCATATGTAAAAGTCCTAGAGGCTTTTATTTAGAAGTCCCCCCCCCCTTTTTTTTTTTGGTCAGCGTCTCCCTCTCTTGCCCAGGCTGGAGTGCAGTGGTGTGATTTTGGCTCACTGCAACCACTGCCACCCAGGTTCAAGTGATTCTTCTGCCTCAGCCTCCCAAGTAGCTGGACTACAGGTGCACACCACCATGCCTGGCTAATTTTTGTATTTTTAGAAGAGACAGAGTTTCACCATGTTGACCAGGCTGGTCTCGAACTCTTGACTCCAGCGGATCCACCTGCCTCGAACTCCCAAAAGGGCTGTGATTACAGGCATGAGCCACTGTGCCCAGCCAGTCCCATCATTCTTAAGAGGTTCTGAAGCTAGACACACTGAGATCCAATCCCAGGGCCAAAACTTCCTATCTTCAGCTGGCCTCATTGTAAGCTCACTAAACCTCATTTCCTGTTTCATAAAATGGTATGAAAGAAGTATTGTGGGAATTAAACTGGATAATCTTAGCACAATGTCTACTGCATAGTATTACTTAAATGTTGGCTAGTCAGCCTCATCATTAAATACAGGTTGAAACGGACTGTGGGTAAGATTGTGCTTAAGATTGGTTAAAGGCCGGGCGTGGTGGCTCAAGCCTGTAATCCCAGCACTTTGGGAGGCCGAGGCGGGTGGATCACGAGGTCGAGAGATCGAGACCATCCTGGTCAACATGGTGAAACCCCATCTCTACTAAAAATACAAAAAATTAGCTGGGCATGGTGGCGCGTGCCTGTAATCCCAGCTACTCAGGAGGCTGAGGCAGGAGAATTGCCTGAACCCAGGAGGCGGAGGTTGCAGTGAGCCAAGATCGTGCCATTGCACTCCAGCCTGGGTAACAAGAGTGAAACTCTGTCTCAAAAAAAAAGATTGGTTAAAGTCTATGTGTATACAGACCTAACTTGTTTTACACAGTGTTTGAAAAAGTTGTGTGTGAATTCTGTAAAAGCTTTATTAAATAATTTGGGGCTTTAATACCTAACAGAATCATATCATGAATCTCTACCACTACCATCATCACCACTACTTTCCTCCATTAATTTAACACCAGAATGTTCCAGGCTTGGTTCTGGGTCTTAAAGATAGAGTCATGACAGAACAAAGTCCCTGCCCTCAAAGGAGGGAATTTAATAATATACAAAGAATTATGTTTGGAGAGAATGCAGGCAAGAGTAAGGTGCTATATCAGTAGGATTTTCAGGCAAAGAGCTCTCCGACAAGGTGACATTTGAACATCTGAATGGAGCAGGAGGCCCCTATGAATGTTTGGTGGCAGAACATTCTGGTCAGAGGAAGCAGCAAGCACAAAGGCTCTGAAGTGTGAAGGGTGCTTAGCTCCTTCAAGGAGAAGCAGCTAGGCCAGTGTAGCCAGAATAACGAGATGGGAAATGAAAAAAGGAGATAAAGACAGGAAAGGAGGCCAAGAAGACGACGATGGAATAATCCATGCAGGAGATGGTAGTGGCTTGGATGGAGTGGGTAGCTATGAAGATGGTGAAAAATGGTAAGATTCTGGATATATTTTGAATGTATGGCAGGCAAGGAGCAGGTCCCTAGAGAGGAATCAGAAGTGACTTCAGTTTTTGCTAAGAGCAATTACAGATAAGGAACATTGTAGAAGGAACCAGTTTGGGCCACTGGAAATAAACTGACCTTGGGCAGGGAGAAATCAAGGAGACCACTGGACATGACAGTGTGTGGGTTAGGGGAGAGATCCAAGCTAGATACATAAATTCAGTAGTCTTTAGTGAACAGACATTTTATACTACAAGAGGGAATCCACTAGTTTGACATAGAAGGTGAGCATAGAAGGGAAGGGGGCTGAAGAACCCGACTCTGGGGAAGTTTAAAGTCTAGGAAATGAGGAGCAACCTGCCACTGAAGTCAGAGGAAAAGCAGAAAGTGTGGGGTCCTGGAATCCAAGGGAAGAGAATGTAAGAAAGTGTGACTATGTCAAGTACTGCTGTTAGAGGAAGTCAGAACTGATCAGTGATTTGTCTTTGGGAAGATCATGGATGACCTTGATCAGAGCTGTTTTGGCAGAGAGGTGGGGCCGAAAGCCTTAATGGAGAAATTTCAAGAAAAAAAGGAAAGCTAGAGTAGACAACTCTTGAAGACTTCTGCTGCAAAGAGGTTCAGAGAAATGGGGCAATATTTGTAGGGAACTTGGGGGTCTCCAGGAAGAACTAGTTTTTTCCCCCCTTTTTTCCTTTTAAAGATGGGAGCTATTTCAACATGTGAGTATGCTGATTGGAATGATCTGGTAAAGAAGGAAGAGGAATGATTAACAATACAGAAGAAAGAAGGGACAACTGCTAAAGAGATGGCCATAGGTTGGCGGGGGGCGGGGTGGGGGTGGAATCTGAATTCAGTAAGTGAGGAATTGGCCTTAGATAATAACAGGGCATATTAACAGACCACGTAGGGAGAAAGGTCAGACTTTCCTTCTGGTTGATTTTTATTTTTTTATTCTCTCATCAGCATTGGGATGGGGGAGAAAGGAAGGGAGCTATTAATAGTTGAGAGGAGAGGAGAAAATGTGAAATACTCACATAAAAAAGCAAGACAATAGGTAGCATGGAAGGAATGCTGGACAGCAGTACTGGCCTCTTTGTAGTTGGTGGTCATGAATTTAAAGTGAGACTTACCAGCATTATTTGGCATTTTCCTCCAGTCCTGGACAACTGCCTGAGTACAGACAAGGTGTAGGTGGGAAGCAGTCAAGTCACCATTGCCATCCCATGCTTGCCACTCTAACTGCTGAATAAGTACACGTGTCTTAATCACATTTACTCTAAAAGGTTACATTTACTCTCATAGGATTTTACCTATACAGCCATAAAGGAAGCATCTAATTGTATCACATCAACTCACTTTACAGAAAAAACAAAAGTATTCCTCTGAAAGAATTAGATCTCCCCTCCAAATATTAAATCCTTTTCTGAAAATATGATGACCAAAGGTGAACAAAGCAATGTCTATAGGCAGAACAAAACTAAAGCTTGCAATGTTTTTAAGAGGTACTCCAGACAAATAAACCAGGAAAGCTGGGACAGGTAGTCCGTAAGTGCTACAAATGGCTTTAATAATCATGGGGCCACATCTCTTCATTTGAACAAATGAGTCCACTAAGACCCAGTATTAACTATGTGTAGGGAGAGACATTATTTGTTAGCTTTATTTGAGTCAGGATTAGCAGAGGCTCATTGGCTCAGGGTTGTTCTTCTGATGGAGCACAATGTTGTATTAAAAAGGCTAATGTCAAAACGATAATAGGAAACATGCTGTCCTTCGGGTTCCCCATTTGCAAAGAAGGTACTTTATTTGCTGTCTTCCAAAATCACAAAATTAAATACATGTGCACTCAACATGTTAGCTACTGTGATTCAGAAACTAACACTACAATGAAGTGGGCCAGAATCCCAAAATAAAAAATGTACAACTAAAGTACTATATAAAACCAATCAGTTCCACTTGAAAATAAGATGGGAAGGACCCCAAATGATGTTCCAAAATTGCCTATAGAGTATTTTTTTTTTTTTTTGAGACAGAGTTTCGCTCTTGTTACCCAGGCTGGAGTGCAATGGCGCGATCTCGGCTCACCGCAACCTCCGCCTCCTGGGTTCAGGCAATTCTCCTGCCTCAGCCTCCTGAGTAGCTGGGATTATAGGCACGTGCCACCATGCCCAGCTAATTTTTTGTATTTTTAGTAGAGATGGGGTTTCACCATGTTGACCAGGATGGTCTCGATCTCTTGACCTCGTGATCCACCCGCCTCAGCCTCCCAAAGTGCTTATAGAGTATTTTAATGAGAATTTTACAAAAGCAAAAATGGAAAGAACTTGCTTTCAACTGAGCCATATGGTACTTTATGTTGATCTATTCCATGATGCGGTTTGGACTAATTATTACCTAATTTTAAAAACTGTTAAAAATAATTTATATCTTTAGATGTTAATGCAGAATATTTGATTTCAATCCACGATTAAGAGGAACCTTTTATAAGGCAGTAACAGGATGATTATGGAATAGAATCTTACGGAGACATTATCTAACTTAATGCTCATGGCAGCTTTGGTGTTCTCCCTGTTATATTGGAAACAGATTCACAGAGCTAATGAATGATCCAGGTGAAATTTAGCATTAGCTGCATATTCACAAAATACATTTGTGGTAAAACATTTTCAAATGTACTTATATAATTTCAAATGAGTTTAAATAAATTTGGTGCACACCCAAAAGTTTCCAAGTTCTGAAACTACAATGAATATCCAATTCAAATAACAATGGTCTACAGGAAGTTTCATATAAAGTGTATAAAATGGCCTGAAAAAAAACTAGGAAGATCTTAATTTACACTTATTTATTTATTCAAAAATAATAAATGGTAACAAAAAATTGCATACTTGTCTAAAGCTCTGTGACTGTGACCAACACCTGATAGAATGAGGTTTAAAAAATGAAATCGTACCTAAAGTATACAAAAAATTATAAGAGGTAGAAAAATGAGAGATTACTTAAGGTGGGAGCAAGCAGAAAACAGTTCCTGGAGAAGGCCACTCTGTGTTTTCAATGGGTCTGTAGGGGCTACCAAATCAATAAGGAAACTAAATATGAAAGAATAAATAACTTACTTTAAAGACACAAAGTGCTCCCTCAGGAAGCAGTGTGTTTCAATTCCCAGTCAATACCCTATGACAAGGGAATCTCTCCTTAAAAAGTCTTCAGGAGTCTCGTCAATCCATACTAACTGCTGCTGTACTCAATATTTTTGAAATGCATAAGCTTTACTTTTTCTTTTTTCTTTTTATTTTGAGATGGAGTCTTACCCTGTCACTCAGGCTGTAGTGCAGTGGCGCAATCTTGGCTCACTGTAACCTCCGCCTTCTGGGTTCAAGAGATTCTCCTGCCTCAGCCTCCCCAGCAGCTGGGACTACAGGTGCGCCCCACCACGCCCAGCTTATTTTTGAATTTTTAGGAGAGATGGGCTTTCACCACATTGACCAGGCTGGTCTCGAACTCCTGACCTCATGATCCATCCACCTCGGCCTCCCAAGCTGCAGGGATTACAGGCATGAGCCACCACACCCAGCCTTTTTTCTATAATTTTTAATAAGCTTTGCATAAGCTTTTAAAAAGAAATTCATTTCTGTGGTCTTACTCAAATCACCTAAGATGATTCAAATGAAAAAAGATATTTGACAAAGTACCTGTTTAACTAGAAAAATAATGCTGAACCTTAGAAATCTATAAATTTTTAAGATCTACAGCAGGTGTCCCCAAACTACGGCCCGCGGGCCGCATGCGCCCCCCTGAGGCCATTTATCTGGCCCCACGCCGCACTTCAGGAAGGGGCACCTCTTTCATTGGTGGTCAGTGAGAGGAGCACAGTATGTGGTGGCCCTCCAACGGTCTGAGGGACAGTGAACTGGCTCCCTGTGTAAAAAGTTTGGGGACGCCTGATCTAGAGATTGCTTGCCTATGTTTTCAGTTGCATACTTTGAAAATTCTCTTGGCTGATGCAGTGGCTCATGCCTGTAATCCTAGCACAGGAGGCCAGAAGTAGAAGGATCGCTTGAGCCCAGTAGTTGGAGAGCAGCCTGGGTAACATAGAGCAACCCCCTCTCTACAAAAAAAAAAATTAAAAAATTAGCCAGGCATGTTGGTGCATGCCTGCAGTTCCAGCTATTTGGGAGGCTACAGTTGGAGGGTCACTGGAACCCAGGAGGTTGAGGCTGCAGTGAATCATGACTGCACCACTGCACTCTAGCCTGGGTGACACAGTGAGACCCTGTCTGAAAAAAGAAAATAAAAGAAAAAAAATTCTCTTAAGTATTAACTTCCTAAAACAGGAGCAAGATTAAATGTGCATCTCTTATTTTACTACTGAGATTTGCACCTCCATATTTAACATCACTCTGTCAGCAACACAGCATAAAGCTTAGGAACATGGGCCCTGAGTAGGTCCCACTTATTAGCTGTGTGGCCCTGGGCAAGCTACTTAGCCTGAAATTCCTCATCTGTACGATAACTGTGAAGATACTGTTTCTGTAAGGATTAAATGAGTATGATATTTGAAACAGAAGAGTGCCTGGCATGGCCGGGTGTAGTAGCTCACGCCTGTAATGCCAGCACTTTGGAAGGCCAAGGCAGGTGGATCACCTGAATTCAGGAGTTCCAGACCAGCCTGGGCAACATGGCAAAACCCTGTGTCTACTAAAAATATAAAAGTTATTTGGGCATGGTGTTGGGTGCCTGTAATCCCAGCTGCTTGGGAGGCTGAGGCAGGAAAATTGCTTGAACGTGGGAGGCGGAGGTTGCAGTGAGCCGAGATTGCGCCTCTGCACTCCAGCCTGGGCAACAGAGTGAAACTCCATCTCAAAAAATAAAAAAATAAAAAATAAAGAAAAGTGCCTGGCACAAGATAAAGCAAATTTGCATTATCTATTACCACTATTTTTGATCCAATTTCTCACCTAAAGTAGTAAGGAAACATCAGTCCGTAAAAGGTATATCACAAAATGTAACCCAACATCCCTTATCTAGGTGGTATAACTCACTAACAATTTAGAATACCGTCAAGCACAAAGTGACAGGAAAAAAAGGCTTCTGAAGGGCAAAACTAAATATAAAAGGCATATTTTTCTACTTCAAACAGTTAGCCCCAGTTGGAATTTATTTACTCTTAATTTTAAGTCCATAGAAGAATTACTGAGACATTATGAGGCACCTGAGCAGCAATCAAAGCACAAGAGGAAAGCTATAAAAGGACCAAAAAAAATTCGCAAAGCATACAGAGTTGAGGCCACTGGGCATGGCAGTAGTCCAACATACTTCAAAAGTTTCAAGGCTATCACTTCCAAAGAATACAAAAAGCAATGTTCATCATGACTATCTTGAATTACCAAAAAGGTGAAATCATATACAGTAATTTCAGCATAAGAAGACAAGGATGTGTATAATGCATTTAAAAAATTTTTCAACCCAAAATGGCTAAATGTTGAAAATTAGAAATGTTATTAATAGAGACAACTTTGGCTGAGCATGGTAGCTCATGCCTGTAGTCTCAGCACTTTTGGAGGCTGAGGTGGAAGAACTGCTTGAGCCTGGGAGTTCAAGACCAGCTTAGGCAACAAAGAGAGACACCGTCTTTACAAAAAATTTTAAAAATTAAAAAATAAAGAGGGCTGACCACAGTGGCTCACACCTGTAAGCTCAGCACTTTGGGAGGTCAAGGCAGGTGGATCACAAGGTCAGTAGTTCGAGACCAGCCTGACCAACGTGATAAAACCCCATCTCTACTAAAAATACAAAAATTAACTGGGTGTGGTGGTGCACCAGTGACTCAGAATGCTGAGGCAGGAGAATTGCTTGAACCTTGGAGGTGGAGGTTGCAGTGAGCCGAGATTGTGCCACTGCACTGCAGCCTGGGAGACACAGCAAGACTGTCTCAAAAAAAGCAGACCAAAAAACCCCAAAAAGATAAACCTCAGCTAATCAGAAAACTCAGTTATACACAAAATCTCATTGCCCACAAGATAACAAATGTTGTCAGGAACCTAGACTTGTCATATTCAAGAAAAATGTGCTAGACAGAATCTACTAGAATGTACATGGATTTTAAAATAACTAAAAAGTCTTGAAGAAATTATAGTGAATATGAACTATGATTTGTGTTTACCCCAACTTTCATGTTAGCTGCCTTCATAACTGCCCAACAGCCCATTCTCAAAACTGATTAAAACCCCCCAAACTTACTGGCAACACATACACACAAACACACATGCATATATAGCAAAATGTCAAAAATGTTCTTCATTGGGTAGGAACTTATAAATGCTATATATATATAGAATAAATAAAACTATTTTACTATCTCAATAATTAAAACGTAAAAGAAAACATAAAAACCACAAAATAAAACATGGACAAAAGCTAGAGTTCACACACACACACACACACACACACACACACACAAAGTTAACATGCTTGAAAAAGTTTTCAAACTTTTAATGAGTGAATAAAGGAATAATAATCAAAGGAGTACACATTAAAACAATAAAAATGTATCTATACAAAGGCTTATAGATGAATTCATAGCAGTATTCATAACAGCCAAAAAGTTAGGAGAGTAAATGTATTCATATACAAAGTGTGGTACATCCTTAAAACAAAATACCACTCCAGGATAGGAAGGAATGAATCTCAAAAAGATGCCAAGTGAAAGAAGCTAAGCACAGAGTACATATGGTGTGATTCCACTGACATGAAACTCTAGAAAAGAGTATTCCAATTCACAGGAAAGAAAGCAGAGCAATGGTTGCTTGGAACTGAGGGTGAAGTTGAGGGCTGACTGGGAGGAGTCAAAAGGGCACTGTTTGGGGTGATAGGAATGTTCTACATCTGATTGATGGTCATTCAGGTTCAAGTATCTATCAAAACTCAACTGTTCACTTAGAAGCATTTTATTGATTAATTGACTGAGACAGAGTCTCTCTGTCACCCAGGCTGGAATGTAGTGGCATGATCTGGGCTCACTGCAACCTCCACCTCCTGGGTCCAAGCAATTCTCCTGCCTAAGCCAAGTAGCTGGATTACAGGCACCCACCACCAGACCTAGCTAATTTTTTTATTTTTAGTAGAGATGGGGCTTCACCATGTTGGCCATACTGGTCTACAACTCCTGACCACAAATGATTTGCCCACTCAGCCTCCCAAAGTGCTGAGACTACAGGTGTGAGCCACTGCACCTGTCCAGGAGCATTTTAATGTATGTAAATTATATCTATAAAGTTGACTGAAAAAAATATTATTAATTACTTTTTAAATTGCAAAATATGAAAAAATACTGAACATTTTATGTATGTATCCATCTATGCATCTGTCATTTATCCAACAAACACTTCAATGTAGCATTTACTGTGTGCCAGATACTGTTTAAGTGCTTTAAAAGTAAAAACTTATTTTGATAACGTCTTTAATCATAACCACATCAGGTAGGTGATATTATTGTCCCATTATTGCAAACGACGAAACCAAGTCTCAGTAACTTGCTCAAGGGCACTAAACATTATAAAGTCAAGACATAAACTCAGAGCTGCCATACTACTTCTGATACCGTGAGATGGTTGGTCAAAATCATATGCTGCTATTAGACTGAAAACTAATTTCATCTTTTTGTAATTTGACACATTAAAGGACTTAAAAATGGTTATGTAGTATCACATGACACTGGTTAGAAAAAAAAATGATGATTCTGCTCTGCTCCAATAATTCTTTAGTATAGACTGTCTAAAATTCCAAAATGTTTTCTGGAACATGACTTCTGTTACTAAAACCAGTGGACACTATAAAGTTCTGTTGTGTCCTCTGTAGCACTTGACACTGGTTGGCTACTCCCTCTTACCTAAAACACCATTCCCTGGTCTTGCTGCTACCATATCCTCAGGTTTTTCTTGTCTTATTTTCCCTTTCTTCTGCCCTCTGCTAATGAACCACTAGTGTTTCACGGAGTTCCATTCTTATTCCTCTTTATGCAAAAACAATGTTCCTTACATAAACTTCATAAATCAACCACATCCAAGTCAAACTGGAAGCCCTCAACTTTATTTTGGGTTCCAAACCTGTAATTCCCATAGGCTGCCAGAGACCTACTCTAGGGTGTCCCACAGGTGTCTCATCCATGTCCAGAATTTAATTTGTCTTTCCTCTCAATTATTTCTCCCTTATGATAACTTCTAAATGAAAATCACCACTATCTACTCCGTTGATCAAGCCAGCAATATGGCAGTCATTGATAATTTTTCCTATTCCCATAGACTTAGCACCACGTTCTGTCACTTCCACAGTGTAAAATCACCAGAATCTCTCCATTTCTTATAGTCCCTGTCTGTACACTAGGTTAGGCCGTAAATCTGCTTGCAATCCAATATTCTATTCATACAACAGTCATGTGATTTATAATTTCTCAAATGTACTCACATCTTTCTCTGCCTCTTGGCTCTGGCATATACTGTCTTGCTGACTAGGAATGTCCTCTCACTTAACTCAAAATGAATAGCTATTTGTTGAAAGCTTATAATGGACTGGCTGGGTCAGCATTGGTAACACAGAAGACATAGAAAAACATGGGCAAACAAACAAAGGAATAGATAATTCCATATTGCGATAAAGGATAGTAAGGGAAAAACCCAGGTTGCTGAGAAGGAGAATAAGCAGGAACCTACTTTAGTCACTTTAGACTAAGGAAAGAGTCAGGACAAGCATCTATATGAACTGTATTCCTGTATTCCCTTAGTTTTTCATTGCTAACTGTTACAAATGACCACAAATTTAGTTGTTTAAGACAACACACATTTTTAAAATAAAATTGGCAATTAAAAATTATATATATTTATTGTTTACAAAATGTTGTTTGAAATATGTATACATTGTAGAATGGCAAAATCAAGCCAGTTAATATGCATTATCTCACATACTGATCTTTTTTTGTGGGGGGAACACTCAGAGTCTATTCTCAGCAATTATCAAGAATGCAATATGTTGTTATTAACTATAGCCACCATGATGCCCATTAGATCTCTCAAATTTATTCTTGTCTAACGGAAATTTTGTACCCTTTGACCAACATCTCCCCAAGCTCCTATTAACCACCATCCCATTCTTGGATTCTATGAATTTGACTATTTTAGATTCCCTATATATAAGTGAGATGATGTGATATGTGTCTTTCTGTGCCTGGCTTATATGCTTGGCATAATATCCTCCAGGTTCATCCACAGTGTCAAAAAATGACAGGATTTCCTTTTTTTATGGTTGAATAGTAGCACAAATTTATTATCTTCTAGTTCTGTAGATCAGAAGTCCAAAACGGGCCTCACTGAGCTAAAATCAAAATATTGACAAGGCTGTGCTCCTTCTAAATGCTCTAAGGAAGAATCCATTTCTTTGCCTTTCCAGCTTCTAGAGGCTATCACACTTCCTGGGTCGTGACCCCTTCTTATAACAGAATGACAGAAAGGTCATTTTCAAGCTTCCACCTCTCTGGTTCTCACTCTCTCCTTCCTTATTCCACATTTAATGACTTTTTGATTACAATAGGCCCAGCCAGATATCCCAGGAAAAATTTCCCCGTGTTAAAATCAGCTGATTAACAATTCTGACCTTACTTCCCCTTTCCTATGTAAATGCACATCTTTGAGAGACCACTGTTCTGCCTACAAAAACATCTAAAAAAAGGAAAAAAAAACTGAGCTCAGATGGTTTAGAAAAGTGGCCAGTTTGTGTGTCTGTGTGTGTGTGTGTGTGTGTGTGTGTGTGGTAGAGTGGTGGTGGTGGTGTGTGTGTGTGTACACACACATGCAGAACTTCATTTCAGGCAGCAGGAAACACGTGTAGAAACCATGAGGTAGAGAGGAGAGGGCATGTGAGAGTGCTGGAAGAGAGTCGTTGTGACTGGAGTCATCTAAGAGGGAGTGCATAGAAGAGGCAGGAGAGGAAGGAGTGCCAGAGTAGGCAGGGTCTTGTAGGTGTCTGAATGTTGTTTTAAGTAGAGATGTAATGTAACCTTAAACTCTTACATTTTATATATACTGGCGACATTTGGCTTTTGAGTCCTGGAGTTCCTAGGTCAGCTCCCAGCTACTCCCTGATGCCTTTTATGGCTTTCATATCACCAATTCTCAAGGCTCAGATAGGTACTTCCAAACACCCCTCAATGTGTGAAAAGTGTGTAACTGCCCATTTCTCTGACTTTTTCTTATAACTATAATCTGGAAGCTATTAAAATAAAGAACAATGGGGCCCACATTAATGAACACATATTTGTTGCATGAAATAGGAAAAAAAAAAACACAAAAACATATATATAACTACTGATAAGAATGGTTAATTCTGCATAACATGACAGACCAAAATTGTAAAGACATTATAAATCATGTTGACAATTTGGAAAAACAGCTTGGGTGCAGTGGCTCACACCTACAATCCTAGCACTTTCAGAGACTGAGGTAGGTGGATCACTTGGGGCCATGACTTCAAAACCAGCCTGGCCAACACGACAAAACCCCATTTCTACCAAAATACAAAAGTTAGCCAGGTGTGGTGGTGCATGCCTGTAATCCCAGCTACTTGGGTGGCTGAGGCAGGAGAATCGTTTGAGCCCGAGTGGTGAAGGTTGCATTGAGCCAGGATCTCACCACTGCACTCCAGCTTGGGTGACAAAGACTCTATCTCAAAAATAGTAATAATAATTAGGTAAAATAAGCATTTGATCTCAGCTATAAAAAGATGTAAGAAATGGGAAATACTGACAATTGTTGATAGTCGTTCTCTGTGGGTGGTGGCACAGTGGGCAACTTCTACTCTAGACTACATTAACCTATCCCAAGTTTTCTACTATTTATATGTTACTTCAGTAATTGTATTTTAGGTTGGAAAAGGAACATAAGAAAATATATCCTCACTTTCACAAAAATATTAAGACATAAAAGGAAACTTACGGACTTGTAATTGAGGACAGTCAGTTTTTACTGGCAAAATTGAAACAATGATAAGTTTAGAAAGGGATGGAGCAAGATGGCAGAGTAGGGCTCTTCAGTGACTTCCCCCAGCAGAAACATCAATTTGAACAAGTATCTATGCTATAACATACCTTCACGAGTGCTAAATAAGCCATGTGAGGGATTACCCTATCTGGTTGCAGCACAATAGTAAGGAAAGTCACACTGAAGAGGATAAGAAGGGTAGTTTTATATTACCCATGTCATCCCTCCCTTAACCCTAGGAAGCACAGCAAAGAGAGACACACCATCCCTTTGGCTCCAATGCTAGGACAGCCAAAGTAAAACCCAACACTGGTGAGAACATCACAACCCCATATTCCAGGCTGCTACCCAGGGACTGAAGCTCTAGACCCAGCATGGTGCCAAGCTGGAACAAATAGCCCCAGGCTTCAGGCTTTCATGACAAACTCAATCTCTGGGCTGCACTAATGCCAGGCTGATGTCAACAGCCCAGGGCTCTGGGTAGCCCACAATACCAGGGATATCTCAATGCACTTTGGCTTCAGATGTGCACCACTCCTGTGCTGGGCACATCTGCCCCAACCTTCTGGCCTGCCCCAGTGCTCAAAGTGCTGAAAGGAACCCTATTAAGCAAGAATACCAAATCCAACAAAGCTGTCCTTCAGAAATGAAGAAGAGATAAAGCCTGTTCCAGAAAAATGAAGATGAGGGAATTCATGACTACCAGAATTGTTTTACAAGAAATGGTAAAGGAATGTCTTCAAGCTCAAAAAACAAGGATGCTAAGGAGTAACACACACTGACAAAGATTTAAGTGATTTACACAGCATCATCACAGAATTAAAGTATTCTGGAGTTTGTGTAAAAGTTAAAAAACAAATTAAAAATCACAATAGCCACAATAATTTGTTAAGCAATAGAAAATATAAAAAGATAAAACTCATGACGTAAAATATTTAGAATGTGGAGAGCTGACTGGAATAAAAGCGTAGAGGCTTTTTTGTTAGACTTTTTTTTTTTTTTTGGTTGTTTTGTTTGTTTGTTTGCATTCAAAGTTGTTATCAGCTTGAAACACCCCATTGTAAGATTTTTTTTTTTTGTAAGCCTCATGGTAACAGCAAAGCAAAAACCTATAGCAGATACATAAAAAAGCAAGGAATGAAAATAGACCACTGGACAACATAATTTAGCCACAAAAGAAGATAGAAAGAAAAGAAGAAAATATCTAGGTAGCAACTAGAAAACAACAAAATGACAGTATTAAGTCCTTACCTATCAGTGATAAACTTGAATGTAAGTGGATTAAGTTCTCCAATAAAAAGAATAAATAGTTAAATGGATTTTTTAAAAAAGACTCAACTTTATGCTACCTGTAAGAAGCTTGCTTCACCTTTAAGGACATAGACTGAAAATGAAGGAATGGACAAAGATACTCCATGCAAATAGAAACCAAAAGAAAGCAGGAGTGACTATACATATATCAAATTAAATAGATTTTAATTCAAAAACTAAAAAGATACAAAGAAGGTCACTATAATAATAAAAGGGTCGATTCAGCAACAGAAGATATAATAATCGTAAATGTGTGAACCCAATATTGCAGCACCTAAATATATAAAGAAAACATTAATAAATCTGAAGGGAGAGATAAATAGTAATACTACAATAGTAGGGGATTTCAACAGCTCACTTTCAGCAATGGACAGATCATAGAGAAAATAAGAAAACCTAAAACTTAAACTATACTCTAGATCAAATGAACTTAACATCCATCCAAGAGTAGTAGAATTCACATTCTTCTCAACTACACATGGAACATTCTCCAGGACAGATTATATATGAGGCCAAAAAAAATCATAACAAATTATAAAAGACTGAGATAATTTAATTACAAGTATCTTTTCTGACCACAGTCATTAACAAGAGAAACTACAGAATATTCGCAAATAGATGGAAATTTAAAACAAAAAACATGCTCTTAAACAACTAATGACTCAATGAAGAAATATAAAAGGAAACTGAAAAATATTTTAACAAATGAAAATGGAAACAATATAACAAAATCTATGGAATACAGCAAAAGCAGTTCTAACGGGTTTTTTTTGTTTGTTTGTTTTAATGCTTGGACTGTTAGAGAAAACTAGGAGGGAATTTTATAGCAACAAATGTCTACATCAAAAAAGATCTCAAATAACCTAACGTACTTCAAGGAACTAGAAAGACAAGAACAAACCAGGCCCAAATTTAGTAGAAAAAAGAAAATAATAATGATTGGGGCAGGAATAAATTAAACAGAGGCTAGAAAAACAGATCAACAAAACTGAGTTGTTTTCTGTTTTTGTTTGTTTTGAATTTCAACCTTTATTTTAGATAGAGGGGATACATGTGCAGGTTTGTGACACTGGTACATGATGCTGAGGTTTGGGGTACAGATCCTGTACCATGATACCCAGTGACCATGATACCCAACTGATGGTCTTTTCAATCCACACTCCCTTCCCTGCTTCTCTTCTCAGGTAGTATATAGTGTCTATTGACCCCATCTTTATGTCCATATATACTCAGTGTTTAGCTGCCACTTAAAAATAAGAACATGCCATATTTGGTTTTCTGTTCCTGTGTTAATTCACTTAGGATTATGGCCTCTAGCTGTATCCCTGTTGCTCCAAAGGACATAATTTCATTCTTTTTATGTCTGTGTAGTATTCCATGCCGTATACATACCACATTTTCTTTATCCAGTCCACCCTTGATGGGCACCTAGGTTGGTTCCATGTCTCTGCTACTATGAAAAAACACTGCAATGAAGATGTGAGTACATGTGTTTTTTTGGTAGAAGGATTTGTTTTCTTCTGGGTACATACCCAGTAATGGGATTGCTGGGTTGAATGGTAGTTCAATTCTTAGTTCTTTGAGAAATCTGCAAACAACTTTCCACAGTGGCTGAACTAATTTACATTAGCACCAACAGAGTATAAATATTACATTTTCTCCACAGCCTTGCCAGTATGTTATTATCTGACTTTTTAATAACAGGTGTTCTGGCTAATGTGACACAGTATCTCACTATGGTTTTAATTTGCATCTCTCTGATGATAAGTGATGATAAGCATTTTTTTCATGTTTGTTGGCCACTTGTATATCTTCTTTTGAGAAGTGTCTGTTAATATCCTCCCCACTCCCCTTTTTTTTTGAGACACGGTCTTGCCCTGTTGCCAAGGCTGGGGTGTAGTCATGCAATCTCAGGTCACTGCAACCTCTGCCTCCCACGTTTCCCATTTTGCAAGGGGGTTGTTTCTTACTTGCTGATTTATTTTAGTTCCTTATAGATTCCTTATAGATCTGACCTCATCAGATGCATAGTTAGCAAATATTTTCTCCTATTCTGGAGGTTGTCTGTTTACTGTGTAGGCTAACGTTTCTTTTGCTGTGCAGAATATCTTTAGTTTAATTAGGTCCCACTTGTCAATTTTTGTTTTTGTTGCTATTGCTTTTGGGGATGTAGCTAAAAATTCTTTGCCAAGTCCCGTACTGAGAAGGCGTATTTCCTAGGTTTTCTTCCAGATTTTTTATAGTTTGACATCTTACATTAAGTCTTTAATCCATCTTAATTTTTTTTATAGGGTGAAAGGTAGGGGTCCAGTTTCATTCTTTGGCATATGAATAGCCAGTTATCCCAGCACTATTTATTGAACAGGGAATCCTTTCCCAATTGCTTTTTTTTGTTGGATTTGTTGAAAATTAGATGGGTGTAGTGTGCAGATTTATTTCTGGGTTCTCTATTCTGTTCCATTGGTCTATGTGTCTGTTTTTGTACCAATACCATGCTGTTTTGATTACTGTAGCCTTATAGTGTAGTGTAGTGTAGTATAGTATAGTATAGTATAGTATAGTATAGTATAGTATAGTATAGTATAGTATAGTATAGTTTGAAGGCAGGTAATGTGATGCTTAAGATTGCTATTTGGGCCTTTTCTTGGTTCCATATACATCTTAGAGTAGTTTTTGGTAATTCTGTGACATTTGGTAGTTTGATAAGAATAGCATTGAATCTGTAAATTGTCTTAGGTAGGAGAGCTATTTTAAAGATATTGATTGTTCCAGTCCATGAGCATGAAATGTTTTTCCATTCATCTATGTCATCTCTGATGTCTCTCACCAGTGTTTTACAGTTCTCCTTGTGGAGATCTTTCATGTTATTGATTAACTGTATTCCTAGGTACTTGAATTTTTTTGTGGCAATTGTAAACAGGATTGTGTTCTTGAGTCTCAGCTTGAATGTTACTGGTGTACAGAAATGCTACTAATTTTTTTTTTTGCATTGATTTTTGAATCCTGAAACTTTGATGGAGTCATTTATCAGTATTAGGAGCTTTTTGGCAGTCTTTAGGGCTTTCTAGGTATAAAATCATATCATCAGCAAAGAGAAATAATCTGACTTCCTTTCTTATTTGGATGCCCTGTAATTATATATTTTTTACTACTATATAGCTTTTGTCTCCTGAGAATTATTTCTTCCATTTAGCCAAATGCCTTGCATTTAATAGATGTTTAATGATAGGCTTCATATTTTATTTTAGTTTTCTCTATTTCCACAGTTAACAAAGGCTTTGTATTTTTTATTTTTTTATTTTTATTTATTTATTTATTTTTGAGACAAAGTTTCGCTCTTGTTACTCAGGCTGGAGTGCAATGGCATGATCTCGGCTCACCACAACCTCCGCCTCCTGGGTTCAGGTAATTCTCCTGCCTCAGCCTCCTGAGTAGCTGGGATTACAGGCACACACCACATGCCCAGCTAATGTTTTGTATTTTTAGTAGAGGCGGGGTTTTGCCATGTTGACCAGGATGGTCTCAATCTCTTGACCTCATGATCCACCCGTCTCGGCCTCCCAAAGTGCTGGGATTACAGGCTTGAGCCACTGCGCACGGCAGGCTTTGTATTTTTAAGCAGTTTTAAATTCACACTGATATTGACCAAAATGTACAGAAAGCTCCCATATGCCCCTGGCCCCGGCTCATACACAACCTTCCCCACTATCAGTGTCCTGCACCAGAGTGGTACATTTGTTACAGTTGATGAACCTACACGTGATTATCATCCAAAATCCATAGTTTACATTAGGGTTAACTCTTGCTATTTTACACTGTGAGTTTTGACAAATGCACAATGACATGTATTCATCATTGAGACGTCAAACACCACCTCTGGAGGTCTGGCCTGCAGATCCTGACCCACTGATGGATGAATGAATGCACTCGCACACTGTACAATGATTCAAGTGGGCTAGGGAAGGTCATTGGCTGCTTTCAGAGGGCGAAATCAATCGACCAAGACTCCCTCTCCATCATTACATTTATTCAGTCAGATTTTACAACAGAGGTTCTAAGTTAACACATTTGTGGATAATTAACAAGGTTAAAAGAGCGGTTTTATGAATGATCAAAGCTTTAGGTTCCAGGGCCCAGAGTAAACACTACTAACAGGTAATTCCCCTTCGATCTCTGCCCCCTCCCCCAGGACCATCCAGCACAAAGTTTACATGAGTAAACAGAGTAGAGACAAAGGGATCTAAGGTAAAAGGACTTAAACTGGGAAACCTTTTATCATCTCTATCTCTTTCCTATCTAATGTAAATGAGCCGGCTGCCTTCAGTCTGCCCCAATAAAACCTTTCGGACTTCCAAAAGTTTTGAGACTAATCTATAACTTTCCCTAATCTTTCTTTAATATTTTGCCAGCCACCCCAAGGGAATCTCAACACATCATTATGGTACCACACAGAATAGCTTCACTACTCTAAAAATAGTCTTATTCATCCTCCCTTCCCTCTAGCCTCTGGCAACCACTGATATTTTACTGTCTTCTTAGTTTTGCCTTTTTCAGAATGTCATATAGCTGGAATCATACAGTTCATAGCCTTTTCAGATTGGCTTCTTTCACTTAGTAATATGCATTTAAAATTCCTCCATATCTTTTCATGAATAATATTACATTGTCTGGATGTACAGCATTTATACATTTGCCTACTGAAGAATATCTTGGTTGCTTCCCAAGTTTTAGCAATTATGAATTAAGCTGCTATGAATATTCATGTGTAGGTTTCTGTGTAGTCATGAGTTTTCAACTCTTTTGGCTAATATCATGCAACACAGTTACTGGATTGTATGGTAAGAGTATATTTAGTTTTCTAAGAAATTGTCAAGTTGTATTCCCACGTGGCTATACCATTTTGCTCTTCATCATCAATGAATGAGAGTTCCTGTTGCTCCACACCCTTGCTAGCTTTTAGTGTTGTCAGTCTTTTGGATTTTCACCATTCTAATAAATATGCAATGGTATCTCATTGTTGATAGTTTGTGGCAAAATACATAAAACATCAAATTTATCATCTTAATCATTTTAAGTGTACAGTTTAGTATTAGATACATTCTCAATGTTGGACAAACAATCATCAGAACGCTTCATCCTGCAAACCTGAAACTTTATACACATTATATCAGTTTGCTAGGGCTGCCCAAACAAAGTGCCACAGGCTGGGTGGTTGAAACAACAAAAATTTATTTTCTCACAGTCTGGAAGCTAGAAGTCCAAGATCAATGCATTGGCCCATTCGGTTTCTTCAGAGGCCTTGCTCCTTGCTTACAGATAGTTGCCTTCTTGCTGGGTCTTCATATGGTCTTTCCTCTGGGTGGCAGCGTCTGTTGTGTCTCTTTGTATGTACAAATTTCCACTTTCTCATAAGGACCCCAGTCAGATTGGATCAGGTCATGGCTTAATTTTAGCTTAATTATCTTTCAAAGGCCCTATCTCCAAATATAATCACATTCTGAGGTATGGAAGTTCTTCAACATACGAATTTTGGGGGACACATTTCAGTGTATAACATCCATTAAGCAATAAATTCCATTCTCTCTTCCCTCAAAACCTGGTACTTACTCTTCTACTTTCTGCCTCTATGAATCTGACTACTCTAGGTACTTCATATAAGTGGAATCATACAGTATTTGTCTTTTGGTGACAGGGTTATTTCACCAGCTTTATGTCCTAAAAGTTCACCATGTTGTAGCATATGTCAGCATTTTCTTTCTTTCTAAGCCTGAAGAATATTCCATTGTATATATAACACATTGTATTAAGCTACTCATCTATTGATGGACATTGGAACTGCATGCACATTTTGGCTATTATGAATGCTGCTGTTATGAACACAGGTGTATACTTACCTTTGTGAGACCCTGCCGTGTGTGTGTGTGTGTGTGTGTGTGTGTGTGTAAGTGATTGAGTTTTGCTCTTGTTACCCAGGCTGGAGTTCAATGGCATGATCTTGGCTAACTGCAACCTCCACCTCCCAGGTTCAAGCAATTCTCCTGCCTTAGCCTCCCAAGTAGCTGGGATTACAGGCATGTACCACACGCCTGGCTAATTTTGTATTTTTAGTAGAGATGGGGTTTCTCTATGTTGGTCAGGCTGGGCTTAAACTCCTGACCTCAAGTAATCCACCCGCCTTGGCCTCCCAAAGTGCTGGGATTACAAGTGTGGGCCACCATGCCCGGCCTAGAGACCCTACTTTGAATTCTTTGGGTATACACCCAGGAGTGGAGGTGTCCCAAGAATTTGTAAGCATGCACTAAAGTTCTGGCTATCCTACCCACATATCTCTCCTTAGGCTAATTCTACCTTAAAATGTTTGCCTGGTATTACAAACTAAGGTCTTAAATTATTTATTTATTGCAGGATATGTCTAAACCAGGCTATCATAAATGGATATGCGTCAGGAACCTGTCAGATAAGAAGCACCATAAATACTTTATCACATTAACTCAGGTGTTATTCAGGTAATTTGTAAGTTAAACAATTATAATAAAGGAGATAAGCAATCTTTCTCATGCTTAAAAAAGTTCAAGGTGACACCAAAATGTCAAAATGTAGAAATTTAGTTCTAACTTACATTTTCAAAACAACATAGATACGTAGTCATGACTGTCTTAACAGTTGTTCAAATTCTTAACTGTAAGTGGAATCCTAGTTTAATTTGTGCAATAATATAGAATTTGCCACCAATACCCTCATTTTCAATGCAGGAGCACAGTATCTCCCTCTTTTCCACCATGGGCAGAAGAGTAAGAATAATCATGCATTTTTCCATGCCCTTACACAAACGGAAACCTACCTATGTACATTTATTTTTGAAGACTACTGAAAAGTGGCATAACATAGAGAATAACAACAAATGGTCTAGGTTCAAATCCTAGCTCTCACTTTCTACTGTATAACACTGGGCAAGTTATCTAACCTGTCTTGGCCTACTTAACTAGCAGTTTCTAAGCTGTGAAATGGGGCTATTCTGCAGAAAACGTATTGGCTACAGTAAGCTCTTGATATATATTATCTATTAACAGCATAAACTGGCAAACCACAAAGCTTGAAATAACCATAATATAATTTCTTCTCTCACTGGAGTAAAGAAATAACTAGCCCACCTCCGCTACTGTAAATGAGACTATATGGTGTGGGTGAAGCTGCAGAGATAATGAATAAACTTTTCTCAAATCACTTTCAGTGAATTTTTATTGCCTCCTAAATGTTAAGTTATACTGTTGAGATTCACTCAGGGTGGCTTGCAAATTATTATGGAAAATATTAGGGAAAGTTATAGATTTCAAAAGGTCTCAAACCTTTTGGAAGGCCTAAAGGTTTTACTGGAACAGGTTGAAGGCAGCCGGTCCATTAAAATAGGGAGAAGATAGGGACATTAAGAGTCTTTCTCAGTTTAAGTCTGTTTATCCCAAATCCCTTTGTCTCTACTCTGTTTACTCATGCAAATTTTGTGCTGGATGGTCATCTCAGGGGGAGATCAAAGGGGAATTACCTGTTAATAGTTTTTACTCTGGGCCTGGAACCTAAAGCTTTTATCATTCCTAAAACCACTGTTTTAACCATGTTAATTATCCACCGGTGTGTTAACTTAGAACCTCCGTTATAAAATCTGATTGAATAAATGTAATGATGGAGAGGGAGTCTTGGTCGATTGGCGTGGTTCGCCCTGTGAAAGCAGCTGAAGATGGGCCAGGCACTGTGGCTCATGCCTATAATCCTAGCACATTGGGAGGCTAAGTCCAGTGGATCATGACGTTGGGAGTTCAAAACCAGCCTGGCCAAGAGAGTGAAATCCTGTCTCTACTAAAAATACAAAAATTAGCCGGGTGCTGAGACTGCAGTATTGCACTCCAGCTGAAGTGACAGAGTGAGACCCCATCTCAAAAAAAAAAAAAAAAAAAAAAGCAGCCAACGACTATCCTTAGCCCACTTGTTATGAAATATCAAACTGTACATCCTACTCACTGACTCTGTGACTTCCGTAGGGCCATTACATGACCA